>NC_060145.1:65913911-66230022 GCF_021461385.2 Schistocerca piceifrons
AGTCACAAAATCAAATCGATAGTCATGTTTCCAACAAAAAATTTGGTAATTAGTAAAAAAAAACACAAACCCCATTTAAAAATAACAGAAGTCTATTAATGAGGTAACATATACACTATACACACTACAGTCAAATAGCACACTGAAGATTACTCAGCCACTGGACGATTTCTCCAGCAATATTGTGGATGTCTAATTCCTCCCACTTTGAAGCCATAAATTACAGAATTTAAAATATGTTCTATAGTTTGAAGTTCACCATACTCACAGAAGAGCGTAAAATAAGGGCGCAACAGTAGCCCATCAGCAGTCAATGGCAATGGCCAAGGACAGCTTGCCTGAAAGCTCAGTGGCATTTTAACCATTTGATGCAGCAGGAATCTTGAGATCATTTTATTCAATGTTACCACCATCACTCTGCATTCTTACACCAATAAATTCCATTAAAACTTTTGAAATATCTTGCCTTGGCAAAGTCTAATTCCAGATTTGTAATCTATTAAACAAATGCAATCATTTTCTTTATATTTAAACCCCTGTTCTGTTAAATTCTTATTTTAGCTGTTTTCAGTAACTTTCTTTTGTCTGGTTTTAGACCATCAATCCAGTTCAGCCAGTATACTGTAAACACATTTAGCATAAAACACAGACCCACAGTCTGTGAAGGTCCCTGAATTCTATGTTTATCCACTGTGACATGCTTAAAATTGGCCTTTGGTGTTGTTTGAAATCGTATAAATAATAATGTTATTGTGTGATTCCGTTGGATGGCTTGGTTGCTGAGACAATGCTGACACATGCTACAATTACAAAATCAGCTGCCTCCACTTAGGGTGGACAGTTTTTTTAACAGTTACTGGCAGAGTGGCAGGTGTTGGCCTGACAGCTTTAATTGGTGAAAGATATGTATATACCTTTATCAACAAACAATGGTATGGTGGCAACAGTGTTGGTGGCCATATTGAAAGCCATGTTTTTACTTATGGTGGAAGCTACCAATAATAAAAATAAATAAATAAATAAAAAAATTGCAGAAAGTTTTGAAAATTCCTGGCAGACTAAAACTGTGTGCTGAACCTGGACTTGAGTCTGAGACCTTTGCCTTTTGCAGGCAAGTGCTCTACTGAGTGGGCTATCCAAGCATGACTCATGACCTGCCCTCACAGCTTCACTTTTGCCAGTACCTCATCTCCTACCATCCAAACTTACACAAGTTCCCTCTATACCTTGCGACAGTAGCACTCCTGGAAGAAAGAATACTGGGAGTACTTGGCTTAGGCACTGCCTAGGGAAGTGTTTCCAGAATTAATATCTACTTTGCAGTGCAATGTATGCTCATATGAATCTTCCTGGCAGATTAAAACTGTGTGCTGCAACTGGACCAGAACCTGGGACACGTAGAGCACTTGCCAGCGAAAGGCAAAGGACCCATGTTTGAGTCTCATTCTGGCATAAAGTTTTAATCTCCCAGGAAGTTTCAAATCAATGCATACCCTGCTGCAAAGTGAAAATTCATATTGATTACATGAAGTTTGTCTGTTATTAAACCTCTAAGATCACATCAGACATATGAAGCTGTTGACCCGAAACCCTGTATGAAATGATAACCACAAGATAAGAACATTGCTAGAAAAAATTAGTGCACCTGGAAAGATGACACCAATTTTGATCCGATGACAACATATGCCACCGGTGGGATAGTAGATGTATTGATAATGGTTTCAACTTTGTCTGCCAACAGATAACATGGTGGCATAGCTACCTGACTGCCATCTGTGTCTACCTTTTAATAGGAAATGCTGATAGCCAGAAAGCTCAGTGTAGTGCAAATGTATGAAGCAAGCAGGCATCCATGCCACAGAGTTGCACTTGTGCTTTCTACAGCCAACTGAGCACATCTGAGAGATGTTAAACTGTGGCCTTCCAAATGGTGGTGGGATTGTTATTTTGGAGAATTGTCTCACAAGCTTGATGTGCTGCATTACCTGTGCAATGATTCTGACATCAGTGGATGCATGAACATTCTCACACCCATAGATGAAGTTCTGGACATCCATGCAGCACAGATGACAACAAGAATTGTTGTGTTGTAAGGGCAGCAGTGGCAAATTGTACATCTACCAAATCATAGATAAACGGGTTTGTGAGCCCAGATGTCTCAACACGAACTGTTGCAAACCAGTTATTAGCAGTGCGTCTACAGACACACAGATCTCTAGCTCATCTTTTCATGCTATGAAATTGATGTGCATGGCTTGACTGGTGCTGTCAAAGGATCACTTGGAAGATGGAATGGTGCACCGTGACCTTCAGCAATGAAAGCAGATTCTGTCTGCATGCACATGATGGTTGTTTGTGTGTATGCTGTAGACCTGGTGAGAGCTGTCTCACAGAGTGCAGTCCTCCAAGACACATTGGCTCCACCCTACATCTTATGGACTGGGATGCGATAAGCTATGACACTCTTTCACCTTTGTCTTTCTGGAGGGAGTGCTAACCAAAGCTCAGTACGTGCAGAATGTTATTAGACCCATTCTTTTGCCATTCTTGCAACAGGAAGGTGATATGTTGTTCCAGCAGGATAATGCTCACCCACACACTGCCTGTGAAACTCAATGTGCTCTGGAAGACATGCATAAACATCTCTGGCCAGCACAATCTCTGGACTTGTTTCCAAATAAGCATGTGTGGGATATGATGGAATGAGAAGTGACTTGGGTGACTCATCAACTAACAACTCTTACAGGTCAAGCAGGCATGGTATAACAATCCCAGGAATTCACAATCTGTATGATCGATTGGATAGGCAGCACCTGCATTGCAACCCACGGAGGCTACACCATGTTCTAATATGGGTGTTTCAGCACGGTTCAATACTGGGTACCTCAGAACTGCTTGTGTTATTGATCTATTAACATAGTAATTTTATGTACTCCGTATTCACTATTGCAACAGTAGATCTTCAGTGAATCAGAAATCTTTAAAAGAATGTATTAATTTTTTTTCCGGCAGTGTATATTCAAGGGATTGTGCGTTTAAGAAGCTACCAGTGGGGGTAACAGCACTTCCAGGATAAAAGATGTACCCTGGCTTCATCTCTTACTAAGAACGGTCAGAAACTCCAATGAACTTGCATCTCCAGCTCTGATAGTTTTGAAATGAACAACTTTGCCAAAGGTGTTGGTTCAGAGTTTGAACTTTGGTCCCCATAATCTGGAATAGCAGCATCAACATTGGCAGCTGATTTCCCTTGACAGCCTAAAGACTGACGTCTCGTGATCTGCCTCAGACTGTACAAAGGAATGCCCCTGTTTACAAATCAACTTACATATGTTCACTGCAGGGAGGATTAGTAGTGTTTGCTAAGAAACTTCCATAAAACAAAAGAGTAATTCTGGATGAAGGAACTTGAAACATCTGAGATTGGGCTTTAAGGGATGTTCAAAGATCCAAACAGTCTTTTGGAGTCATTATTTTAAATGTAATCTTTCGTGTACTGCTCAGTTACTCATGTATGAGGCACTTTGTATTCATCAGCTAGTCTTGAGCCCAAAAAGTCAGTAGGTGGCCATTCAAGTAACTGAAAGCCTGATAAGCCTACATCAAGCACATTGTCATTCCATGCTGATTCAACTCTTTGCCATAGTTCACCAACCATAGCTACTGGTGAGAGGTGCTGTGCTGGTCTGTTGGTGATTCATCAGTTATGACCAGATGTTTACAGCAGCTGAGAGATTTGGATAATGTGCTGTGGTTCAATGCCCTCTGTACCAAGGCAGATGAGGACAGCACAGGGTGCATGCAGCCTTAAGTTATCTTGTTGGAAGTTAACATGACATTGAAGGTTAACACGATGGAGACCTTGAAGACAGGGCACAGACACAGGCCTTAACATGTCAGAAATGTGACACCTGCTTTCCAAATTACTGGCTATGTGAGTCAGAGGTAATTTTGTTCAGTACTCAGTGGCACCCAATATTTAGCCAGGGCCTGTATGATGATGTGTCCAATTTGGTTATACTCATTTTCCTCTGAGCCTCAATACATGGATACAGCCATCATGATGCTGCATGCAGAACTGGGAATTTTCTGAAAATACAACATTGCACCACTTCTGTGTTCAGTATTGTCTTTTAGCACACCTCTCTCTGCTGCTGCATCAAGGGAAGCCTCAATAATGGTTGGCATGTTGATACTTACCTTGATGCAAACAGACCCAGTTCCTTATTCAAGCGACCGATGACCTCAGAAGTTAAGTCCCATAGTGCTCAGAGCCATTTGAACCTTATTCAAGTTAAGTGACTTGGCCATTTGATACTGCACAGCTGAGCAAAAAGCAACTTTTGGGCATTAGTTGTGCAGTGCCACTGAGCTCTTATTGTCATTGAGTATGGCCCTCCCAAACCCATAGAGTCGCTATTCACATCCTGACCAATGTGATCAGCAATATCACAGACCAATGAACCACGTCTCAATAAACCACAACTCACTGCTGTTGAAATCTGATAAGTGCTTGTAGATGTTACTGCTCCTGAAATGAGGTGTAATGCAAGACATAAACAAACAACATCCAGATGTGATTGCTGAATAAACAACCCACTGTACAATTTTTCCTTATATATAGAATGCAGATGCCATTGTTCCCTCCTACATTGTGCAGTTGCACTGACATGCTAATCATTTGCACAACCGAGGAAAAGATATTTGGCAGGCAGCATCTGTAGCCTTCGAGACTGTCCACAGATGAGGCTATTGTGTACACATAGGTGACATCAAAGTCTACCTTATATGTATGGAGTGAGCATAGGCCACTGTGCATGTTCTCAATGTCAAACTGGTCTGGTCATGTGATTTTAGTACAACACTTGTTGTCTGCAATTTGCAGTAATAGCAAAACTTTAATATTACACATATTCACCTTGTTTTATATATGTTTCTGCACATTTGAGTTTTAGTAACAGCTGTGGTGCAGTACTGTCGTCATTACAGATATAAAGAGAAGTATGTGAATGTAGGACCAATTACTTTCCGTAGGTATGTATAACAAATATATTACTGTAAATGTCATATTGAGATGAGGCACTTTATATGTTGAAAAATACTGAGACACAATATTAGGAAGTCTTGTAGAGATAATTCTGCAATTTTATGGCCATGTGTTTATGAGACAAATACTAGATAAATTTGCAAGTGTGTTTGGGTAAACTACCAGTCAGTGTACACATAATGGTGCTATGTTAATATGCAGACAGAATTTGTTCATGACAGTCTGGTTGATATCCTCCAATTTATGCAGGGTTTCAAAACTTTGAATGTATCTATTCCTGCACAAGACAGTTTCCCATACCGCATCATTGAAACATAATTAAGAAGAACAAATTCAACAATGTGAATCAGTGGAATAGAAAATATAAAAAAAAAATTGTTGGCTGTCAATTCTTATCCTGTTATCAAAAAATTGTAATAAAATGGACTCTCAGCTATGATGCTGTTGTGAGAAACCACAATGCCATTGCTCTTTACATCTTTAAGTCAACTTCAGTTTCTGGTATCAAATTGCTAAGAGGTCTGTAAAACATTTATACAATGTTTCACAGTACTTCTGACAGTGAGACAGAATTCTCATTCTGCACATCTCAATGCTACTCCGTACATATTTATACTCTATAAGTCTAACATAACAGTTGCGACACTGCAATTTATTTTTGTTAACCACTGTGATAGCAGCACGCTAAGCATCCAGCAAGTTATACTGTTCAGTTCAGCAAAAGTGAACCATAATTGTTTATATAGGTTCATAGAATGGTTTTACAAATGAGTGTATCGTCCATCACAAAAAATGCAGAAACAGAAAAAAGAAGACACAATATTTGTCTATTTCCTAATGACCCTGGGAAGGTACAAAACAGTATATTACATGGCAGTTTATTTACAATTCTCTTATAACCTATTGATATTTACTCAGTATTGTCATTTCCCTTTCAGAATAGAAAATGGCTTGTAAGCACCTGAAGATCTGACCTTTTGCTGAAAGACATCATACATCTACTCAACAAATGAAGTTTTGTTCACTACACTTCCAGTCAAATCAGTGAATTTAGAACATAGGAAACTTGTGTGGAATGTGGAACTCACATTATTTAACGTGCCAAACAAGCCACAACAACTGTAGCTGAAGGGAAAACCACACAAATGTGATGATAAAATTTCAAAAGCTAGAAAACTTTTTCCCCACACAGAAGAAACCCATTCCACAATTGCTGCTACATCTGAGCCACAAATGGCAAGAGTTGTATGATGGCAAGTTGAGTGACATGTAAGAAAATGTGCATCATTAGACATCACAGAAAACTGTTAAGTTTCAAACAATGTGCACATCACAATAAGAACAGACAGCAGCAACATTAATCTTGCAGGTTGCTCTCTCACCATTAGGGGTGCTAATGGTGTTTCATCTATCAAGATGGTAACAACTTTCACAGCAGTGGCTGTCGTGACTGTATATGTTAAGAGTGTGGTGACACCATCTGAAACCTTTTATGAAATACACAGAGATCTGCTGACGATCACCACCAGGAGCAAAGATTAGCAACTAACTCTGAACATAAATGAATCTGATGTAATGCTTGTAAATAGATGAAAAGGTTTCATTTCTTGTGGCTACATGATAAGCAATCAGTTGCTGGAACCAGTCACTATTTTAAGTGTCTAGGCACTCCTGTTTGAAGCAATTTAAGGTGAAATGACAACATAAACCTAGCAGTGGGAAATGCAGATTTCAGCCTCAGATCCACTTGGAGAAATCCTGAGGAAGTGTAATTCCAATACAAAATAGGTCGGTTACAATACCCTCTCGCGACCAATTCCCAAGTGTTGTTCATCAGTCTGGGACCCTTACCAAGTTTGAATTAATGGAAGAAATTCCATGAAGATATGCTCGATTCACCCCCATGTTTCTGTTTAGTCAGCACTAGGATGTCATGGGAGTGCTTAACAAACTGCAGATGGAGATGCTAAAAGAAATACTATGCCTTCTCAGAGATCTTTCCTCGAAAACTTCATAGTGAACATGTATCAAAATGAATCAAACAATATACCTCTTTACCAAGAAATAACTGTCTCCATGATAACAACCCTCTTCCATAACTGAGTGGCCAGTGTGGCTGAGTGCCATGCATAGGACCCAAGGTCAGTTTCTGGAACTGCAAGGGATTTTCCCTTGGTGGGAGGACTAGAATGGGATCCGCTCATTCTCGTGATGCCTGCTGAGGAGCTACTTGGATGAGAAGTAGTGGCTGCAAGGTTTGGGAAGCCAACAACAGCCAGGAGAGTTGTGTGCTAACCTCATGCCTCTCCGCACAACATCCACACGAGGCCTTATACAGGATGACGAGATCAGTTAGCATTGCATGTTCCTCTCAACCTGATTGCCGAATTACCGTGATCACAATGCTAAATATAGAGAAATTTGAGTCCATGTGGAGGGTTATTGACTATGAACATGAAACCTGGAACACGACACTGCTGCATGATATAAACTACAATGCAGGCTTTTACGGCTGGTCTAGTGTCCTTGGTGGCTTTTGTTTTATGGGCATGGTCCAAAGCATATTTCTGTGGCTGATGTTTCATCTCCTAATGCTGTAGTCATCATCAGAGGCTATAAAGACTCAGATAGGAGTTTCAAACTTAAACAAGCTCAGTAAGCAAGATTGTTTATACATAACCATGCAATAGGTGGATCACCAGACCGCTGGCTGAGATCGCAGTTATGCCAACTGGTGTTATGGAGGCTATAGTGAGGAAGAGTTGGTTCTGTTTGCCTTATTTAGCACTAAGGCTCACAACAAGAACAACTGTCATCAGTGAAACATCAGTAGCAGATCATGCATGGGGACCACCAAATTAATTACTATGACACTATGATTATCAGTATTTGATCATTACTATGCTAGGATGCACAGAGAGGGCACAGAAATACAAAAGCAATCCCCAACATTTTGAAAACAAAGCCCGAAAATAGATCAGGCCACAATTCTGAGTTCAAAAGACCACACCCGCATATAGCTCGGGCTGTGATTTTCTCAATGTGCAAGCCATCTGTCATTTGAATTCTGGACTCATTTAATATGAGATCACACTGATGTAATCTCATAAATGCGCTCGCAGTTTGCTGTCATTCTGCTACAAATACGTCATGTTTGTTGAGTGAGCAAGAGATTTCGGAAGCTCAAGTGGAATAAATTGCTCAATAACTCACCTTGTACATTTTTGGAAGGCTAGTTATACTTTGTCATCATTGCTTTAAAATTTGTTATCTGAAAAATAAATCTTTAAGCTTGGTCTTTTTTGATCTGTATTACTCCTGAAAATATTTTAATTTCATATGTGTCAGTATTGCTTTAAATAATGTCATAAATGTCCAGATTTCTAGGCTCTACATGCTTCTAAGTGGGTTGTCTCCAAAGTGTTAAATAAAACAGAACAACAACTGAAATTACACATCTTAGGCAGCATCCTGATGATGTCATGAAATGACCACTGCAGTTCAGCTTGCTTAGTTTGCTTATGTTTGAAACTGATCCCAGATTTTTTACAACCCCCTATGAGGTCACCCACAGTAACTGGTAGAAATCTTGGGACAGATACATGCCTTGGACCATGACCTAATGCCCATAAAAGAAAATCCATCAAGGATGCTATGTATCCTACCCCAACATTGTATGGTGGATGGTGTAGTGCAAAAGTAGGTGTTGAAGTCATATATTCACGTGCAAGTATGTGTTTGCAGCTAAAAATTTGTGTGTTTCCATCTATCGTCTACATGATAGAAGGACAAATGACGAGAAACTGACCACTGACGGCATTGTTTAGGTCGGTCATCTCTGCAACTGCTTCATATGTGATGCCACCGTGCTTGGCGGCCACCTCCTTCACCTGCTGGCGGATGCGTTGCTGCAGCTCCTGGTTCAGAGCCAGCTCGTACAGTGTGAACACCATGGTTGAGGCAGAGGTCTCAAAGCCAGCCATTAGGAAAGTCAGCACCTGTGCCACCACATCTTTCTGGTCAAATCCTGGCCACAAAAAGAAACATGGGTTAAAAATATTGGATTTGATTAAGTGTAGTTGTGACCCATCAAAATGGCCAATAATTGTCTATCTTGAACATCACAGACACAGATGACATACTGAGAGAGTAGGTGAAATGGTAGAACACTGAAATCATGTCTGGATGGATGGCAGTTAAAGTTCTTGTCCAGTTACACATATTTATTTTTTTCTGTGTTTCCTACAACCTAAACAAGGAAACTGCTAGGGTGGTTTCTTTGAAAGGTCAGCTGCTTTTCTTCCCCATCATACCGCAAACTGAGTTTGTGCACTATCTCTGACGACGTCACAGTTGACTGGAGGTTGAACCCTAACCTTCCTTATGTGCAAATTTTACACAACATTTACAATAAAACCTAGAAACTAATCATAATACATTCTAAGAGAAAACAAAACAATGCACCATGAAGGAATTATCTGAAGGGACAGAAATTTGTAGATGTGACATAGATGTACTGACAAGCAAATGATTTCAATTTTAGAAAAACTGGATGATTTATTCAATAGAAAGAGCTCCACAAATTGAACAAGCCAATAATATGTTTGTCTACATCTTGTCTTTATGCAACCAGTTATTTGGCTTGGCACCAAATATTGTGCCAAATTCTGTCCAGTTGATGAATTAACTCATCGAAATGCCAAGCTGATTGGAGGGCTGTGCCCATAATGCTTTGAACATTCTCAATTGGGTAGAAATCTGGTGACCTTGCTGGTCAAGGTAGGATTTGGCAAGCATGAAGACAAGAAGTAGAAACTCTTGCCATCTGTGTTTGGGCATTATCTTACTGAAATGCAAGTTCAGGATGGCTTGCCGAGAAGTGCAACAAAATGAGGCTTGAATATTGTTGACACACCACTGTGCTATAAGTGTGCCGTGCATGACAAAGGCTTCCTGCTACAAAATGAAATGGCACCCCTGACCATTGCTCCTCTTTGTAAGACTGTACGGCAGGTAACAGGTAGGTTGGTGTCCTGCTGCATTTGCAGATCTCCAGACACACCTTTGCTGGTCATCGAAACAAGACTCATCAATGAAGACAATTCTACTACAGTCAATAGGATTCTAGGCCCTGATCACCAGTAAAGACACGTCTAGAGACACCCGAGGCAACAGGGGATACCAAACTGTCACTCACCATACGACCCAACTACTAGGAGTGATGGTCTGGGTTGTCATTTCATTTCATTACATCTGTGGCACTCTTACAGCCCAGCCATATATTGATGATATTCTATTGTTGCTCTTCATGGCAAACCATCTTGGGCTTACATTTCAGCAACATAATGCTTGCCTGCACACAGCAAGAGTATCTACTGCTTGTCTTCATGCTTACAAAACTCTGCCTTGGCCAGAATGTCACTGGATCTCTCCTCAATCGAGAATGTCTGAAGAATTATAGGCTGGGCTCTCCAATCAGCTTGGGATTTTGACAGTTGGACCCACCAATTGGATAAAATTTGGCATGATATCCCTCAGGAGACATTCAGCAACTCTGTGAATCAATGGTGAGTAAAATAACTGTTTGCATATGGGCCAGAGGTGCACCAACACATTATTGACTTGCTCAATATGTGAAGCTCTTGCTCTTTGAATAAATCATCCAGTTTTCTGAAATTATACCCATTTGTTTGTTTGTACATGTATGTCATATCTACCTGTTCCAGTATCATTCAGATAATTCCTTCGTGGTGTGTGGTTTTTTTTTTTTTTTCTTAAAGCTAGGGAACTAATGGCCAAAACAAATATTTTGTTTTACATCTACATAAACATCAAAATGTGTACCTGCATTTAAAGGCACATAAAATTTTGCCACTGTCTCACAAATGGGGAGCTACAAATTATTTTATCTTCTGAATTTCTTCTGGATTCATGCAACAACTACTACAAGTAATGCCACGTAACTTGTAATGTTACAAAGGGACGTCAAATGCAATGAGTACATAAGGCCATCTGTAAGGAAGGTTAATGATCAACTTCAGTTTATGGACAATTCTAGGAAAGTGTGGCTCATCTATAAATGAGACCAAGTAAAACTCATTCTCGAATACTGCTCAAATCTTTAGAATTCACACCGTTGTTGTTGTTGTTGTGGTCTTCAGTCCTAAGACTGGTTTGATGCAGCTCTCCATGCTACTCTATCCTGTGCAAGCTCCTTCATCTTCCAGTACCTACTGCAGCCTACATCCTTCTGAATCTGCTTAGTGTATCCATCTCTTTGTCTCCCTCTACAATTTCTACCCTCCACGTTGCCCTCCACTGCTAAATTTGTGATCCCTTGATGCCTCAGAACATGTCCTACCGACTGATCCCTTCTTCTAGTCAAGTTGTGCCACAAACTTCTCTTCTCCCCAATCCTACTCAATACCTCCTTATTAGTTACGCAATCTACCCACCTAATCTTCAACATTCTGCTGTAGCACCACATTTCGAAAGCTTCTATTCTCTTCTTGTCCAAACTATTTATCGTCCATGTTTCACTTCCATACATGGCTACACTCCATACAAATACTTTCAGAAACGACTTCCTAACACTTAAATCTATACTCGATGTTAACAAATTTCTCTTCTTCAGAAATGCTTTCCTTGCCAATGCCAGTCTACATTTTATATCCTCTCTACTTCGACCATCATCAGTTATTTTGCTCCCCAAATAGCAAAACTCCTTTACTACTTTAAGTGTCTCACTTCCTAATCTAATTCCCTCAGCATCACCCGATTTAATTCGACTACATTCCATTATCCTCGTTTTGCTTTTGTTGATGTCCATCTTATATTCTCCTTTCAAGACACTGTACATTCCGTTCAACTGCTCTTCCAAGTCCTTTGCCATCTCTGAGAGAATTACAATGTCATCGGTGAACCTCAAAGTTTTTATTTCTTCTCCATGGATTTTAATATCTACTCCAAATTTTTCTTTTGTTTCCTTTACTGCTTGCTCAATATACAGAATGAATAACATCGGGGAGAGACTACAACCCTGTCTCACTCCCTTCCCAACCACTGCTTCCCTTTCATGCCCCTCGACTCTTATAACTGCCATCTGTTTTCTGTACAAATTGTAAATAGCCTTTCGCTCCCTGTATTTTACCCCTGACACCTTTAAAATTTGAAAGAGAGTATTCCAGTCAACATTGTAAAAAATTCACACCAGGCCAGGTTAAAGGAAGGTATCAAAACATTTCAGATATATGCTGCTAGATTTGTTGCCAGCAGATTTGCTCTACATATGAATATTCTGGAAATGTTCTGTGAACTCAAATGGGAATCCTAGGATGTGAGAAAATGTTCTTTTCACAATTTTTACTATTGACGAGATTTAGAGCACCAGCATTAGGAACATACTGAAGAACACCCTTACTGTCATCAACAATCATCATGCATAAGGATGGCAATGACAAAATGAGAGATAGGGCTTGTATGGAAATGTATAAACAGTCCTTTGGCCCTCACTCCATTTGTGAGTGTGATAGGAGAAAGAATGACAGCAGTGGTGCACGGTAATCTCTACCATGCAACGTATTGTTGCTTTCAGAGTATGTATGTAGATGTAGATGTAGACCATTTGAATTTGGCGGTTGAAGACAGCTCACTGGAACAAACGATCTATCAAATGCTAAAACGAGTAAGTTGCTTCCTGAATGCAGATATGTAAGAAAGTGAAACATAGACCTTATTAAAGGTTGGCATGTTATTCGGATATCCACCAAGACACTTGTGCATAGCATAAGTCACATCGACTGTCGAGATATTAGGCATATTAACTACGAGGGCTATTCAGAAAATAAGGTCCGATAGGTCACGAAATGGAAACAACAGTGAAAATCTAATGAAGTTTTGCACAGATGTGTTGGGCAGTGTCTGTAGTATGCCTGTCAATTGCATTAAGTTGCTCTTTTCAGTTCTGAGCATGACAGTGTCTCCCGCCAAGAATGGGTGTCTGTTGAGAGGTTACACCTGATATGCAACCCCATGTAACATACCTATCATGCACTTTCTTCGTATGATAATTCTTGGTTGCACACTCCAGGGGCAATAAGGATGCCCCTGCAGCATTTTTGATGGATAGGTTTGATCATCCAACATACAGCACAGACATGGCTCCCTCTGATGTTCACCTCTGCTCACATGAACCGCTGTATATGAAGACAACATTCTGGCACAGACGACGAACTGCAGAGGCAGAAAGCACAGGTGGCTGCCTTCTGTGGCAAGCGTACTGGAAAGCTGGTACAATGCTATGACAGATGTCTAAGTCAGAGCAGTGACTATATAGAAAAGTAGCTGACAGGTTGCAAATAAAACATTTTTGATTCTCACTGTGATTTCCATTTCATGATCGATTGGACTTTACTTTCTGAATAGCTCTCATTCATACATAGGAAGTTAGGACAGTAAAGAAAGAGAGTGAGGTGGCATCACATTTGTGTCTGGAGTGTGCACACAGAGGGGGGGGGGGGGGGGGGGAGAGAGAGAGAGAGAGAGAGAGAGAGAGAGAGAGAGAGAGAGAGAGAGAGAGAGAGAGATGAGAAATCTGAAATAGTTTTAGATGGACCTAATTTTTTCTAGTGTTCTTCAGAGGCGAAAAAACCATTACTAAAAAAAGGAAATGAAGTAACCAGACACCCCCATGTAAAGTGGAATTGGCCAGTAGCTGTCATGAGAGGCAATTACAAAGGGAGGTGGGGAGTATTGTGTTGTCAGTAGAGAAACAATAACAGCAGAAAGGGTAGGTCAGAAGAGCTCACACTTTGAACATGGTCTAGTAATTGGATATTGCATAAGTCCATCAGGGACATTTCAACCTTTCTAAATCTCGCTGCCTATTGATGATGTGATTATGAAGTGGAACAACCACAGCTAAACCAAGACCAGGTAAATATTATGTACAGCTGGAAAGGGACTGTCAAGCATTACAGCGGATGGTTGTACAAAATTGCATCAAATTAGTGGAAGAAATCACTCATGACATCCAAAGTGCTGCCACCAGTCCAGCTAGCACAATGACTGTGTGTACGTAGTTAAAAAGATGAGGTACAATGGTTAGACAGCTCCTCATAACCCACACATTTCTGTAGTCAATGCTACGTGATGCTTCCATTCTTGTAAAAAGCAATGCCATTGGACAGTCAGTGACTGGAAATCAGTGATTTGAGGTAACGAGGCACTATACACTGTGGCAATCTGATGTAACAGTTTGGGTTTGGCAAATGCCTAAAGAACTTCCTAAGAAATTTTGGTCTTATGTCAAAGTTGTAGGTGGATCAAAACAAAATGTCCAGACACTCTGTGACCAAAATGGAACTGAAACAGAGGATGACAGACTAAAGGCTGAAATACTAAATGTCTTTTTCCAAAGCTGTTTCACAGAGGATGACTGCACTGTAGTTCCTTCTCTAGATTGTCTCACAAATGACAAAATGGTAGATATCAAAATAGATAACGGAGGGATGGAAAAACAATTAAAATTGCTCAAAAGAGGAAAGGCCGCTGGACCTGATGGGATACCAGTTCGATTTTACACAGAGTACGTGAAGGAACTTGCCCCCCCTTCTTGCAGCGGTGTACCGTAGATCTCTAGAAGAACACAGCATTCCAAAGGATTGGAAAAGGGCACAGGTCATCCCCGTTTTCAAGAAGGGACGTAGAACAGATGTGCAGAACAATAGAACTATATCTCTAACATTGATCACTTGTAGAATTTTGGAACACTTATTATGTTAGAGTATAATGACTTTTCTGGAGACTAGAAATCTACTCTGTAGCAATCAGCAAGGGTTTTGAAAAAGACGACCGTGTGAAACCCAGTTTGTGCTATTCGTCCATGAGACTCAGAGGGCCTTAGACATGGGTTCCCAGATAGATGCCGTGTTTCTTGACTTCCGCAAGGCACTTGATAAAGTTCCCCACAGTCGTTTAATGAACAAAGTAAGAGCATATGGACTATCAGACCAATTGTGTGATTGGATTGAAGAGTTCCTAGATAACAGAACACACCATGACATTCTCAATGGAGAGAAGTCCTACAAAGTAAGAGTGATTCCAGGTGTGCCGCAGGGGAGTGTCGTAGGACTGTTGCTATTCACAATGTACATAAATGACCTAGTGGATAACATCGGAAGTTCACTGAAGCTTTTTGCGGATCATGATGTAGTATACTGAGAGGTTGTAACAATGGGAAATTGTACTGAAATGCAGGAGGATCTGCAACGAATTGACGCATGGTGCAGGGAATTGCAATTGAATCTCAATGTAGACAAGTGTAATGTGCTGCGAATACATAGAAAGAAAGATCCTTTATCTTTTAGCTACAATATAGCAGGTCAGCAACTGGAAGCAGTTAATTCCTTAAATTATCTGGGAGTAGGCATTAGAAGTGATTTAAAATGGAATGACCATATAAAATTAATTGTTGTTAAAGCAGATGCCAGACTGATTCATTGGAAGAATTCTAAGGAACTGCAATCCAAAAACAAAGGAAGTAGGTTACAGTACACTTGTTCACCCACTGCTTGAATACTGCTTACCAGTGTGGGATCCGTACCAGATAGGGTTGACAGAAGAGCTTGAGAAGATCCAACAGAGGGCAGTGGACTTCGTTACAGGATCATTTAGTAATCTCAAAAGCATTATGGAGATGATAGATAAACTCTGCAAGAGAGATGCTCAGTAGCTCGGTGCGGGCTTTTGTTGAAATTTCAAGAAGATACCTTCACTGAGGAGTCAAGCAGTATATTGCTCCCTCCTACGTATATCTCACGAAGAGACCATGAGGATAAAATCAGAGAGATTAGAGCCCACACAGAGGCATACCAGCAATCTTTCTTTCCACAAACAATACGAGACTGGAATAGAAGGGAGAACTGATAGAGGTACTCAAAGTACCCTCCACCACACACCGTCAGGTGGCTTGCGGAGTATGGATGTAGATGTAGAACTTTACATGCTATCGTGTGTAGTGCCAGCACTGAAATACAGAGGTGGTGGCATTATGGTCTGGAGGTGTTTTTCATCATTGTGCTGTAGTCCTCTCCTTGTCCAACAGAAAATGCTAACTACTTAAGGACATGAACACATTTTACAGCATTGAGTACTGTGTACAGTAGAGGAACAGTTTGGAAACGATGATTGCATGAGCATAGTAAAGCAGCATGTCTGAGGCAATGGTTTGTTGATAATAATATTCCTGAAGTTGACTGGTCTGCCCAGAGTCTTGACCTGAACCCAATGAAAACATTTGGGATAAGTTAGACACATCAACTTTGTTCCAGACCCCAGTGTCCAATATCCATTATTGCCCTGGTTTCAACTCTCTACCATTCCTCCACAAACATTCAGTCACCTCACTGAAAGTGTACTGAGCAGAGTTCAAGCAGTTACAAAGGCAAAAGCTGGACACGCACCATATTAATGTCCTTCTAATAGCTGTCCAGATACTTTTGCGTAGATAGTATAATTGGAGTGGTGGGACAAAGAACCTTTGCTGACCAATCAGTGGTGAATTTTGCAGATTGCCAGGGAACAGAAGACATTTAGAGGCAGTCCTCCTGTGGGGGACTTACTGCCACATCTGATATGAGTCACTTTTATGTCTCCTAGGAGACTGCCTCGTGAGGAGTAGAAAGTGATGACGATGAGTGAATCATTGCTGTTAGACGTGTGGTTCCGCCCAGATGGGTTGCAACCATACATGTAACCCGTGCTTCCTGCCATCATGCACTCAGTTAGAAAGCAACAAGATGCTTTACCATCAACACACACCACTTGGTAACAAATGCACTAAAATATCTGAGTAAATGTCAACCTGCCCACACTCTATTCATCTCACTGTAAAAGTAACACTCAGAATGGAGACACAGATTACCATAAATTCAAGAGAAATACTGCTTTTTTAAAGTTTAGTTTGTTGATGAGAGATATTGCTATGTTCAGATGCTTCACAATAAAATATAAAGTCATTTTTAAAGGGTAACGACCATCACAATCCAAAAACAATTATTCACGTGGACATACAAGCAATTGTTGAAGTACCTAAATTATGATCTTGTTGCTAGCTCACCTAAGCCTGTTTTTCAATTGATTGCAAACATCATACTAAGTAAAATTATTTTAATAACCATACCTAATTACAACTCGACACATAAAGGATTTTAATTTAATTACTGTAAATAAGCTCTTCGAGTCTGAAAGCAAAATAAATCTATCACCACAAATGATTTGCCTATAGTGCTGTTAATGAAGGTTGCCACATTAAATAACTTCCCAGTGTGGAGCTGAAAAATGTTCAAAGGTGTATAAGGTATTTATAAATTAATTATACAAAAGTAACCTTCAACTGTGGAAAGGGTAAATAACTTATAGAAATGTTTGATACAGTGCTGAATGTATATCTACAAGTTTTATTCCTGCCTAACACCATTAGTTCCCAAATTTCCCACTAGATAGCATGCACAGATGAGTTACTGCCCATCATCATAGGGTCATATAATGGTCAGAGCATGCACAGTGTTGTTTATGTTTCATGAATCCAAGTAAGCTACTACAGTTGAGACACAATTCAGGACGAAATATCGCAAGTCACTGCCTCAAAGGCAAATGGTTAGTAATTGGTGCAATCATTTCACCAAAATTGTCTGCACATCACATAGGATGCTGGGTCAGGGTCGGCCAGCAGTCTCGGATGATGCTATTAAAAACGCTCTACAGTGTTACAAGAGGTGGCCACACCGAATATTGGTAAATAAAACTTGAAGATATACTTAAGTCAGTGCTCTACCATACATTTCTTTAAGTTATGTACCTTTTCCACAATTAAAGATTACTTTTGTATAACTAATTTACAAACACCTTGTGTATCAGCAAAATGATATGTCATCCGACCATCTCAAATGACAAAGTCAGTGCATAAGTAGTTATCCAAGGCACTAAATGTGAATTCCAACTTACTTCTACATAATAGGAGTAGTGGCAGAGTGTAGAATGTAACTACAGTACGTACTAAATTCCTGGCCAGTCTCATCTCGCAGGCGCTTTGACTCATCTGTCTGTCCATCACGGACACGCATCAGCATGTCGATGGAGTCCTCTCGCACTATGCCATTTTTCTTGCGGTAAGCCATTGTCTGTAAACAACGAAAGCCATCATAGAGCAGACTAACTTTTAGGAGTTCATAACTGGAGAGTGGTTTCCTCAAGAAGAAGTTTATGGAATGTAGTTGCACGATAAACACACTGAGAAAATTTTTAAAGCACTTCAGTAAAACAAGCACACTTGTGACAGCATGTGTACCTAATACATTCCAAAACACTGCACACAAAAATGGGATTATCTGGTGCTCATACCTTAGGTTTTATTGGTGATAAAAGCATTTTTATAGCCCTTGGGCTAGGCACCATTTGTATACCCACTATCCTACAATACACGGTCAAAGAATGAATATTATGTACTTCTCCTTCTTAGGCAAATGGAGCAAATTGGCTGGTTCTTTTTGCATTTAATTTAGTCTATGGTGGGCTTGATGGGACTTATAGAGGCATTAGTTCATGGGCAGTTACCTGGAAAACTCAACAAAAAGGTTTTTTACTATATTGTCACCGTCACCAGCAGACCAAAACCCAGCTGAGCATTCAAAAACGGCTATGCATACAAAATGGCTATGCATACAAAATGGCTGAAATTTTTACAATTTATTTCTCAGATTCCCATCCTTGACCAGTTTTGAAAACTTTCTTGATATCTTTATCCATTTCCGAGATACAGTTGAAAGTTATCCTATTTGTACACATAAAATAGGCATTTGAAATCTGGTATGGGACGAAAACACAGTTTATAAAGTGATGTTTCTTGGAGAAACACGCTGAAAAGTATCTCCATTATCATCACAGAACTCCATGTTGTAGTACTGAAGCACACAAATTTTTTTGCAGATGAAATTCGGTCTGAGGTGTAAAATTTACTTTGCAGTATTTAAGTTTCACGTAAGTAAACTACCTAAATTTTACTGACCAATACATTTCTTTTCATATGAGTTACATGCCCTGCTCCAGCAGGGAAAAGTAGAGAATGAGCAGAAAAATGCTCCTATCAGAGCACAAAAAATGCAAATATGTTCCTTTTTATTTAAGAGAATGACTGGAAAGTGAGGTACCAGGTGCCTCATTCTATCTTCCTCAGCACCTTTAAAAATTTTCCCAATAATTTTGGCATTCAAACATATTTGCACCACTTTTTTTCTGAGGTGGGAATATGTGGGTAGAGGCAAAGAGATGGGAAAATAATAAATACTGAGAGATAGTAGGCAGTGATTGTGTTGTAGAGAGAGTGAAGGAAACAGTGCAGTCTGAAAGAAACACAGGGACACAGTGGCAGTGGAACGTGGTTGGCAGTGAAAGAACAGTGCTGAGAAAAGAGTGAAGGAGACATTACCGGAGGAGGGGGGGGGGGAGGATTAAAGAGAAAGTGAAATGGATGGGAGGGAGCCAATGATAATGAGAGAGTATATGACAATGACAACAAGGAAGAGAGAGATAGTGACAGTGAGAACAGACAGCAGCAACAGGAAGGAAAGAATGAGATATTAGGAGTGAGAGAGAGCAAGAGGGAGACAGTGACAGTGAGAGGTGACAGTTGTAGTAGGACAAAATGAAGGGGACTATGGCTGTGACACAGGAGATAATGACAGATTATGAGAGTGAGTTGAGCTGAATTAGTGAGTGAGTGAGTGAGTGAGTGAGAAAGGGCAGCTGGGAGTGGATAGGTATGAGCGACTTACAGCAGTGAATTGATGGGTGTGAGTGAGCCACAGTTAGAGGAACTTGAGAGTTTGAGGTGAGTAGCATGTAAAAAAGAGTGTGAATATGTTTGAATGCCAAAATTTTTGGGAAAATTTTTAAACATGCTGAGGAAGGAAGAATGAGGCAGATGGTACCCAGTTTTTCTGTCTGAGTCTTATAAATAAACAGGAACATAGTCAATATTTGTTTTGTTCTAAGAGGACCATTTTTCCTCTGGAACCCAGTGCTTGAGATTTGTGCATAACATATCGGAAAAAAACTTCAGGTGCTGCGCACTTGAAAACTAGAGCTTTTTTAGGTGGTCATACCTCTTCAGTAGTCTTATAAAGGAATTCCTCAAACTCCTTCCTGACGACGCTGATGTTGAGCTTCTCGAACAGCTTGGGTGCCAGGAAGCTCATGGCCTGAGCCAGCTGCCCCACCAAATCGTCGCGCATGATCCTTTTCAGGCTCTCCCGCATGGGGGCCTTAGGGTCCTGCAGGGCGCCACCCTTTGTGCCCACAAATGCCGAACACACCGCGTCGGTCGTGTAGCACGCCATCAGCTCCTGCACTTCCACGTTGCTATCTGCAACAGCAAGTTTTAATGGTTCAAATGGCTCTGAGCACTATGGGACTCAACTGCTGAGGTCATTAGTCCCCTAGAACTTAGAACTAGTTAAACCTAACTAACCTAAGGACATCACAAACATCCATGCCCGAGGCAGGATTCGAACCTGCGACCGTAGCGGTCTTGCGGTTCCAGACTGCAGCGCCTTTAACCGCACGGCCACTTCGGCCGGCTTTTTAATCTTCAGTCCAAACACTGGTCTGATGCAGTTCTACACACCACTATCATCTCTGCATAACTACTGCAACCGACAACCATTTGAACCTGCTTACTGTATTTAAACTTTGGTCCCCCTACACAAAACCCACCCCTCACTCCACCATTTCCCTTCATTACTCAAATAACTGCATTTTTATGCAGCAGGATGGTCACCTGATTCCTTGTTTTAGGTTTGTGATATTTCTCCTCATTCAACTCAGTACCTTTCCATTATTTATCCAATCTATGCATCTAATCTTCAAGTTTCTTATGTTGCACAACATTTCAAAAGTTCATATTCTCTTCGTATTTGAACTTTTTTTTGTTGCAGCTATATAACAAAGCAAGATCACGCAAGTCCGCTTCTAAGTGTCCATTTACAGGTTCCTTTCAGATACCGTAGAAACCAAAGCAGGGGCACCTGTAGAAGGGGGCTAGTGGTGGCACTCATCCATACTTAAACTCATTTAGTTTACGAACATGAAGAAGGACATGGAGTTTGAAAATTATCACTAAAACGACCTGAAAATATAGATAAAACGTCGTAAAAATGATACACTGGTAACGTGATTTATAAATATAAAAATAGTTTGAAAAGTATCGCTCAAATGTTTTGTGATACAATATGTCTTAAATTAAGAAATAAAATAGATCAAAGAAACATTTGACGCATTTCATTTGCTGTACATGATTTTGGATATCATTCAAAGGTGCGCCAAATGTTTCTCCAATTATTTTCCCTACTGTTACGTAAATCATTTCACAAAACTTTTGATCTACTTTTTAAAATTTATTTCTTAATTTTCCAATTTTGTTTGGGAAGCGCGATCTTATTGACGCCATATTTTCTCCGCCTGCATCTTCTGGTCTCGAAATGTCCTAAATTTCATTTGAATGAAATCATTTTGACAGTTAAGTATCACACCAATGTAATTTCTTATGCGCAAAATAGAAGATTAACACCTCATTCGTCTTCCTAGTTTCTGTTATTCTCGAAATGTCGCAAAATTTAGTACTTGTTTCGAAAGAAGTCATTTAAAAAATCCAGTATGTCACCAATGCAACTTTTTCGAAGCAAACAGACAGTTCCTGAAGAGATGAACTTTTTGACACTTCATTTACGTGGCAGCTGTTCGTGAAATATTTCAGTTTTCCTTCAAATCACTAAGTTTTTCTTACTTGCCCTGATTATTTTCAAACAAGTAAACACTTTCTTAAAAAATTAGATCTCAAGACAGTCAATTTGGTATCCTATTTCTCCGTTTCCAGCTCTTAGTTCAGCTATGAAACTCTGCACAAAAATTCGTTTTGTCATTTATGGGGCATCTAGTTTTCCCTCATCCCAAGCACTTGACCAAGAAATGAGCTTCAACAATGAAAAACTATATTAGAGCCTAGAGGTTAGAACTGAAATCACAAAAAATTTAAAATCGGAATGTTTTCTGTAACTCATTCTTTGAAGATACACGAAAATTGGTGTATAACCGTATATTCCAGTGTATACTGAGGTGACAAAAGTCATGCGAAACTTCCCAATATCGTGTCGCATATCCTTTTTCCCAGCGCAACAACTAGATTTCACATGGACTCAACAAGTCATTGGAAATCCTCTGTAGAAGTACTGAGCCACGCTGCCTTACAGCCGCCCACAATAGCGAAAGTGTTGCCGGTGCAGGATTTTGTACACGAGTTGACCTTTCGATTATGTCCCATAAATGTTCGACGGCATTCATGTCGTCTGATGTGGGTGACTAAACCATTCTCACGAACTGGCCAGAATATTCTTCAAACCAACCACGAGGAATTGCGGCTCATCCATAAGAATTCCATCGTCGTTTGGGAACATAAAAAGTCCATGAATGGCTGCAAATGGTCTCCAAGTATCCAAACACAGCCATTTCCAGTTAATGATCGGTTCAGTTGCACCAAAAGGACCTATAGTTCGCGAATGCCCGCCCAGACGCGGGAGATTGCTGCGTTGCCAGTTGTACCCGCCAAGAGAAGCAGCGCCATAGTATAGTTCGCAAACTTACGTTTAGGTGGGAGTGCGCAGTTTATGAAGTAAAGACACCACGGCCGCATTAACCCTTTCGCTGCTACAGAGACGTGCTCCCCGTATTCCGCGATGTGCGCGGTTTTGTCATCATTGCATTGCTCGCCTGTGCAGATACATGGTGTTTCGATTGCTTTGACATACTTTATCATTCAATTTCATAAAAACTATTTGGCCCAAAAATTTGATTTTTACACATCTTCTTGACTGGTACCTTCCCCCATAAATGACTTAATTTTGTTTCTATGTTCAACGCAGTTATTATGCAGCATTAGATGTAGTAAACAATTGCACGAAATTTTGAAGGGTTTGCAGAGTTGACCTCTGCGTATACTTTCCATATGGTCGACTTTAGTTGCCACTAGAAATTTCAAAAAATTACATTCAAACGAATAAAATTCATGAAGTAAGACACTTCGTAATTGTTTTTAAATAAAGAAAATATTAAACACCGAACAAGGTTTGAACTCTGAACCTTTCGCCGAGCAGCCACAAACTTTAACCACTACACTAACGTAGCTTGTCATTCACTGCTACTCCCGGAGGACTTTAAAATATCACGCAAAATACCGACAAACACTGTTGGTATGACTCACGTTTCGTCAAAGTACAATTGCCGCTGTTCTTTATTGCGAAAAAGCACTGAATTAGGAGGATTATTGCTTGTTTGGTTTAATTAATTAATAGAATATGAAGCAACTGGTATAAAGAATGCTTTTTCCAAACTTTCTATAAAAGAAAGTCTGCTATGAAGACATTGCTTTTGTTCAATTACTTTATTTATGACTGAACGTTTCTAAAACTGAAGACACTCGTCCGTGCTCTGCACTGCAGTCGAGCTCTGTCAATGTCGTTCTCTGTTCATTGGCCGACTATGTTTTGTGACGTCAGATGCGCAGAACCTACCTAAACTCGACCGCCGTCATAAATGACGCGCACTTTAGTCTCTTCCATGTAAACACAACTGACATCGGGACTCAGCTGATCAGGCCACTGTTTTCCAGTCGTCTAGGGTCCAACCGATATGGCCACAAGCCGTGGAGAGACGCTGCACGCGATGTCGTGCTGATTGTTGTTGTTGTGGTCTTCAGTCCTGAGACTGGTTTGATGCAGCTCTCCATGCTACTCTATCCTGTGCAAGCTTCTTCATCTCCCAGTACCTGCTGCAACCTACATCCTTCCGAATATGCTTAGTGTATTCATCTCTTGGTCTCCCTCTACGACTTTTACCCTCCACGCTGCCCTCCAATACTAAATTGGTGATCCCTTAATGCCTCAGAACATGTCCTACCAACCGATCCCTTCTTCTAGTCAAGTTGTGCCACAAGCTCCTCTTCTCCCCAATTCTATTCAATACCTCCTCATTAGTTATGTGATCAACCCATCTAATCTTCAGCATTCTTCCGTAGCACCACATTTCGAAAGCTTCTATTCTCTTCTTGTCCAAACTATTTATCGTCCATGTTTCACTTCCATACATGGCTACACTCCATGCAAATACTTTCAGAAACGACTTCCTGACACTTAAATCTATACTCGATGTTAACAAATTTCTCTTCTTAAGAAACGCTGTCCTTGCCATTGCCAGTCTACATTTTATATCCTCTCTACTTCGACCATCATCAGTTATTTTGCTCCCCAAATAGCAAAACTCCTTTACTACTTTAAGTGTCTCATTTCCTAATCTAATTCCCTCAGCATCACCCGACTTAATTCGACTACATTCCATTATCCTCATTTTGCTTTTGTTGATGTTCACCTTATACCCTCCTTTCAAGACACTGTCCATTCCGTTCAACTGCTCTTCCAAGTCCTTTGCTGTCTCTGACAGAATTACAATGTCACTGGCGAACCTCAAAGTTTTTATTTCTTCTCCATGAATTTTAATACCTACTCCGAATTTTTCTTTTGTTTCCTTTATTGCTTGCTCAATATACAGAATGAATAACATCGGGGATAGGCTACAGCCCTGTCTCACTCCCTTCCCAACCACTGCTTCCCTTTCATATCCCTCGACTCTTATAACTGCCATCTGCTTTCTGTACAAATTGTAAATAGCCTTTCGCTCTCTGTATTTTATCCCTGCCATCTTCAGAATTTGAAAGAGAGTATTCCAATCAATATTGTCAAAAGCTTTCTCTAAGTCTACAAATGCTGGAAACGTAGGTTTGCCTTTCCTTAATCTTTCTTCTAAGATAAGTCGTGGGGTCAGTATTGCCTCACGTGTTCCAACATTTCTACGAAATCCAAACTGATCTTCCCTGAGGTCGGCTTCTATCAGTTTTTCCATTCGTCTGTAAATAATTCGCGTCAGTATTTTGCAGCTGTGACTTATTGAACTGATAGTTCGGTAATTTTCACATCTGTCAACACTTGCTTTCTTTGAGATTGGGATTATTATATTATTCTTTAAGTCTGAGGATATTTCGCCTGTCTCATACATCTTGCTTACCAGATGGTAGAGTTTTGTCAGGACTGGCTCTCCCAAGATTGTCAGTAGTTCTAATGGAATGTTGTCTACTCCGGGGGCCTTGTTTCGACTCAGGTCTTTCAGTGCTCTGTCAAACTCTTCACGCAATATCATATCTCCCATTTCACCTTCATCTACATCCTCTTCCATTTCCATAATATTGTCCTCAAGTACATCGCCCTTGTATAGGCCCTCTATATACTCTTACCACCTTTCTGCTTTCCCTTCTTTGCTTAGAACTGGGTTTCCATCAAAGCTCTTGATATTCATGCAAGTGGTTCTCCTTTCTCCAAAGGTCTCTTTAATTTTCCTGTAGGCAGTATCTATCTTACCCCTAGTGAGATAAGCCTCTACATCCTTACATTTGTCCTCTAGCCATCCCTGCTTAGCCATTTTGCACTTCCTGTCAATATCATTTTTGAAACGTTTGTATTCCTTTTTGCCTGCTTCATTTACTGCATTTTTATATTTTCTCCTTTCATCAATTAAATTCAATATTTCTTCAGTTACCGAAGGGTTTCTACTAGCCCTCGTCTTTTTACTATTTGATCCTCTGCTGCCTTCACTATTTCATCCCTCAAAGTTACCCATTCTTCTTCTACTGTATTTCTTTCCCCCATTCATGTCAATTGTTCCCTTATGCTCTCCCTGAAACTTTGTACAACCTCTGGTTCTTTCAGTTTGTCCAGATCCTATCTCCTTAAATTCCCACCTTTTTGCAGTTTCTTCAGTTTTAATCCAATAGATTGTGGTCAGAGTTCACATCTGCCCCTGGAAATGTCTTACAATTTAAAACCTGGTTCCTAAATCTCTGTCTTACCATTGTATAATCAATCTGATACCTTTTAGTGTGATAGCAAAGGCAATCGCGTCAGCTTTCTGCTGCCATAGCCCATTAACGTCAAATTTGTCCCCGCTGTCCCAACGGACACGTTCGTCGCACATCTCGTATTGATTTCTGCAATTATTTCACGCAATGTTGATTGTCTGTTAGCACTGACAACCTTACACAAACGCCACTGCTCTCGCTCGTTAAGCGAAGGCCGTCGGCCACTGAGTTGTCCATGGTATTCTCGGCATACTCTTGCTACTGTGGATCTCGAAATATTGAATTCCCTAACGATTTCCGATATGGAATGTCCCATGCACATAGCTCGAATTACCATTCCACGTTCATTGTCTGTTAATTCCCGCCGCACAGCCATAATCACGTCGGAAGCCTTTTCACATGAATCGCCTTGAGTACAAATGACAGCTCCACAGATGCACTGCCCTTTTATACCTTCTGTACGCGATACTACCGCCATTTGTATGTGTTCGTATTACTATCCTATCTGAGTGTGCTGAGGTGGTCTCAAAAGTGAGGGCACGTCTGTTGTCGGACAATACATGCTTGTAGGTAGAAAATCTTTGTACATTTGCTGAAACAAGTGGAGCTTGCACTTTGATATTTTCCTTTTGTTTTGTAAACGAATCTCAAAAATACGCACACGAATACTGATTTTTCAGAAATGGGTATAATGTTTGGTACAAGGTAGATATTTTTGTTTTGATACCTTTACATAGTACAAGTTTACAACAGCAAGCAACGCGACAATGTCAATAAGCAGATACGTCACCAATTTATTTACTACATTTACGAATAGGTTCCTGAACAGATACGTTTTTCCTAGAGATGTGTGCATTGTTGGTTTTTGCCAACATTAAAAGAATGAACTGTTTCAAGAATGGACGTTAAACACAAACATGTAAAAATTAAATACAATCTTAAAACTATACCGTTTTATGTTAATCATGATCCTACAGGTTGTGCATGGGTGGGAACATGGTCTAGTTCCCATATAAATTGGGCTGAACATCGATGTTAAGGCATGTGGTATTGGTTTAAAAGAAAAAAATGTGAAAATGTTATCCATACAAAATGTTTAACAGCAAGGAAACAATTAGTTGAAAGAATAGGGCTTACGACGGTATTAACAAAAAATAACAAAAATTGCGAGAAAACATACAATATGAGGACGTAAAAACAGGTTCTACTGCAATTACTATACTGCTAGCTCATTAATGCATATAACATTGACCGGGTACTAAAGTGCACTGTAAAAACTAAAGACGTAAATGATGAGCAGATAACTCTTTTCCATAAAATTTCTAAATCACTGGTATGGGGGAAGTGTTTTATCCCTACTGATGTGATAACGTTCCTGAACCAAAGAATTCACCAGATTCATAGCTGTTGTGTCTCACTGACAAAGTGCTTTAGGTAAGAAAGAAGTCAACATATGGCAACTTGGTGAAAAAAATAGTTGACTCTTTCAAATAAACAATATGAACTGAAGTTGTGCCTTTTCGATAACAGGAGTAAAGATTAGCACAACAGAAAAAAATGTGGTACAGTATAAAGCAAGAGATGCTGAATATTAGAGCATAGAACTTAGACAACAGCAGATGAAATTAAAGAAAATAAAAACTCTGCCATTGCAGTACTGCAGAGAAACTCGTGCCATCGAAGCCTCAAAAGAAATTGGTGCTAGTAGTTGTAACATAACCCGTATGCTGCTGAGAATTCGGCCAGATTAAAGTTTGAGAGGTGCAATGTAAGAGTTGGTTTGGCTGAAGCATGCCGTTGAGGCATATGACAGAAGGGGCTTTCACTGTCATTCACGCGCTCGCCTACAAAGGAACGACCAGTTGTAGGGAAGCAGCCTACTCACGCTGTAGTAAATTCACATCAGTTTCCATTGTGTGCCAGCCAGTCTGCTGTAACTAGCTCTGACGTCAGAAATGTTGCACAATACCTTAAAAATCAAGCAAATGACCTAAAACTTTTCTAGCATGTCAGAAGTAATACTAAATTAATGTGTGTTAAATATCAGTTCGATAACTTCAGCCATTTTCGAAATTTGGACGTTTTTCTGAAAAAATCATTGGCGCAACAGAAAAGAGCTAGAGACTTCAAAATTTATATTTAGATTCATCTTTCATAATGATTTAATAAAAACAGTACTTTGGATTTCACAAATTAAGACTTTAGTGGAAATTCATGATTTTCTGGTTTTCGTCTCAAAACTGAAGGAAGCAAAGATAGATTAAGTAGGCTAATAAATAAGGCTAGGATGTTTAGATTTAAATAGGTTGGAGGTCCGCTATGACTATGAAGATGTGAAAAGTTTCTTTTGAACATCTATAAAATTATAGCGATAGCGGATCTCAAAAGGGCCAGTTCAGAGCTCATCTACTGCGTGCAGTGTAATTAAATTAATTCTCTCGCCCAAAATATTTAACTTAGCCACGTCAAAATTTTATTATCAATACTTACCTGTGTGCTGAATGCACGTTTAAATTAAGAGCTTCATCGGCCATCAGCAAAAGAAGCTATAAATTATTATGTAACTTGAAGTGGTGCGTTACTAGCCCAGCGGCTAGTCGGGAGAGCCGATCTGATCAGACGTTCCCTTATCCGTCCGCACCGCGGCTTTATATATAAGAACGTTGCGCGAGGAAGCAAGGCCCCAGTTCTCTCCAGACGCTGAATAACACGCCATCTGTGTCGGGAGTCGCGTCGCATCGGTATCACTGCTACAAACAGCCTCGGGTGCCGTATTAAGTTACTAGAGATACGCGGAACCATGAAATCATTTCAAGTGAAGTGTTAATTCTGGGATGATTTTCATTATCTAGCTTCAGTTTGCGTATTGTATTTTTACGTGCCGTCGCGGGACAGACATTCTACCAATTATTTAGCGTGGCGTTTGATGAAATACTCTCATCAAATTATGGCGAGCATTCTTTTTAACATTTAATTCGGACATTTATAGTTGCATCAGCGCATTAGACTCTAAACTGCTCTGTTAGTTAGGTTGTAGGGATACTTGTGTTTTTTATCAGTGAATTTCAGAATATACTCAACTATTTTGGAAAATCGTTTTTGATTAGAAATCCCGGACAATCTCCTAATTCCTCAGAGCTATAAGCTGCAGCTATAATGGTATTCTCAGATGAAGTGGGCACTAGGAACTCTAATTACAGGCTTCACGTTTTGTTAAATCACTTTCTGGGTGCTAAAGAGTAAATAGAGAGCCAGTGTTGAGAACGGCGAAAGACAGCATTAGCAACATTCTAAAAGCCTGAAACTGATTCAACATGCAAGCAATTATACACCAATTATATTTGCTGAAACAAGTGGAGCTTGCACTTTGATATTTTCCTTTCGTTTTGTAAACGAATCTCAAAAATACGCCCACGAATACTGATTTTTCAGAAATGGGTATAATGTTTGGTACAAGGTAGATATTTTTGTTTTGATACCTTTACATAGTACAAGTTTACAACAGCAAGCAACGCGACAATGTCAATAAGCAGATACGTCACCAATTTATTTACTACATTTACGAATAGGTTTCTGAACAGATACGTTTTTCCTAGAGATGTGTGCATTGTTGGTTTTTGCCAACATTAAAAGAATGAACTGTTTCAAGAATGGACGTTAAACACAAACATGTAAAAATTAAATACAATCTTAAAACTATACCGTTTTATGTTAATCATGATCCTACAGGTTGTGCATGGGTGGGAACATGGTCTAGTTCCCATATAAATTGGGCTGAACATCGATGTTAAGGCATGTGGTATTGGTTTAAAAGAAAAAAATGTGAAAATGTTATCCATACAAAATGTTTAACAGCAAGGAAACAGTTAGTTGAAAGAATAGGGCTTACGACGGTATTAACAAAAAATAACAAAAATTGCGAGAAAACATACAATATGAGGACGTAAAAACAGGTTCTACTGCAATTACTATACTGCTAGCTCATTAATGCATATAACATTGACCGGGTACTAAAGTGCACTGTAAAAACTAAAGACGTAAATGATGAGCAGATAACTCTTTTCCATAAAATTTCTAAATCACTGGTATGGGGGAAGTGTTTTATCCCTACTGATGTGATAACGTTCCTGAACCAAAGAATTCACCAGATTCATAGCTGTTGTGTCTCACTGACAAAGTGCTTTAGGTAAGAAAGAAGTCAGCATATGGCAACTTGGTGAAAAAAATAGCTGACTCTTTCAAATAAACAATATGAACTGAAGTTGTGCCTTTTCGATAACAGGAGTAAAGATTAGCACAACAGAAAAAATGTGGTACAGTATAACGCAAGAGATGCTGAATATTAGAGCATAGAACTTAGACAACAGCAGATGAAATTAAAGAAAATAAAAACTCTGCCATTGCAGTACTGCAGAGAAACTCGTGCCATCGAAGCCTCAAAAGAAATTGGTGCTAGTAGTTGTAACATAGCCCGTATGCTGCTGAGAATTCGGCCAGATTAAAGTTTGAGAGGTGCAATGTAAGAGTTGTTTTTTTTTTTTTTTTTTTTGTGGTTTTCGGGCGCACAACTTCAATGGTCATTAGCGCCCTGACTACTCTAAGAATGCACCGCCAGGCATAAGTTGACAACAACAACTAAAAGGGAAAACACAATAAAAGACAGACTGACAGGCATAGGATTAAAAAACATCATCAAATGTCCTTAGCGAGGTTTGTCGAATTGATAAAACAAAGAACACGAGCAGCTGCTCGTGGGTCATCCGCTAAAATGGCATCTAAAGTATTAGGCAGGTTAAGATCGAGGCGCAGTGTGTTAAGATCTGGACAGGACATTAAAATGTGTCTAACCGTCAGCAAGTGCCCACATGGGCAGAACGGCGCCGGCGCAGCCGTCAGCAGATGGCGATGGCTGAACCGGCAGTGTCCAATTCTCAACCTTGCTAAAACGACCTCCTCCCGCCGAGAAGAGCGTGAGGAGGACGTCCAAGCCACGGGAAGAGGTTTTAAGGCCCGAAGCTTGTTGTCGGTAAGTGCAGCCCAATCGGCATGCCACAGCAACTCAACGCGCCGACAAATGACCCTGCTAAAATCGGACGAAGGGACACAACAAGAAGCTGTCCGAGGCTGGAGGACCGCAGCCTTGGCCGCGGCATCTGCAGCTTCGTTCCCAGGGATACCGACATGGCCAGGAACCCACATAAAGCTAACCGGCGTACCGACGTCCACCAGCTGCTGAAGAGAGCGTTGGATCTGGTGTACGAAAGGGTGAACCGGGTACGGATCACTGAGGCTCTGGATGGCGCTCAGGGAATCTGAGTAGATGACATAAGCAGAATGTCGGTGGCGGCAGATGTAAAGAACAGCCTGGTAGAGGGCAAAGAGCTCAGCTGTGAAGACCGAACAATGGCCATGGAGCCGGTATTGGAAACTTTGTGCCCCGACAATAAAGGAACACCCAACCTCGTCATTGGTCTTAGAGCCATCTGTATAAATGAAGGTCATATTAATGAACTTCGAACGAAGTTCCAAAAAACGGGAGTGGTAGACCGAACCGGAGGTGACCTCTTTTGGGAGTGAGCTGAGGTCGAGGTGAACGCGGACCTGAGCCAGGAGCCAAGGTGGCGTGCGGCTCGCGCCCACTCGAAAGGTTGCAGGGAGTGAAAAATTAAGGTGTTGAAGGAGGCGACGAAAGCGAACTCCAGGGGGTAGCAAGGCAGAGACATACAACCCGTATTGAAGGTCAAGAGAGTCGTCAAAAAAGGAACGATAAGACGGATGGTCGGGCATTGACAGTAGCCGACAGGCATACCGACAAAGCAGTACATCGCGCCAGTAGGTGAGTGGCAATTCGCCAGCGTCAGCATGAAGACTCTCTACGGGACTGGTATAAAATGCTCCGATCGCAAGTCGTAAACCCCGATGTTGTATGGAGTTGAGGCGGCGTAAGATGGATGGCCGTGCAGAGGAGTATACGAAGCTCCCATAATCCAGCTTGGAGCGGACGATCGACCGATATAGACGAAGTAGGACGGTTCGATCCGCTCCCCACGACATACCACTGAGAACACGGAGGACATTTAAAGAACGGGTACAACGGGCGGCCAAATATGACACATGTGGAGACCAGCTAAGTTTCCTGTCAAATGTAAGGCCTAAAAATTTGGTTGTCTCCACGATTGGGAGAGCAACGGGACCGAGTCGTAAGGACGGTGGGAGAAACTCTTTGTAGCGCCAGAAGTTAATACAGACCGTCTTCTCGGCAGAAAAACGGAAGCCATTGGCGACACTCCAGGAGTAAAGACGGTCAAGAGAACGCTGAAGACAGAGCTCCAGGACACGTGTACACTGCGCGCTGCAATAGATGGTAAAATCGTCCACGAAAAGGGAGCCTGATACATCAGCTGGGAGGCAATCCATTATTGGATTGATCGCGATGGCGAAGAGAGCGACGCTCAAAACTGAGCCCTGTGGCACCCCATTCTCCTGGCGAAAGGTGTCAGACAGGACAGAACCCACACGTACCCGAAACTGTCGATCCATTAAAAAGGAACGAATAAAAAGAGGGAGGCGACCGCGAAAGCCCCATGTATGCATGGTGCGGAGAATGCCCGCCCTCCAACAGGTGTCGTAAGCCTTCTCCAAATCAAAGAACACAGCCGCGGTCGGGCGCTTCCGCAAGAAGTTATTCATAATGAAGGTCGACAAGGTAACCAGACGGTCAACAGCAGAGCGGCGCCTTCGAAATCCACATTGTACATTGGTAAGTAGGCGTCGAGACTCGAGCAGCCAAACCAATCGAGAGTTAACCATTCGCTCCATCACTTTACAGACACAGCTGGTAAGCGAGATAGGTCGATAACTGGAAGGCAAGTGCTTGTCCTTCCCCGGCTTAGGAATCGGGACAACAATAGACTCGCGCCAGCATGCGGGAACATGTCCCTCAATCCAGATGCGATTGTATGTACGAAGAAGAAAACCTTTGGCCGCAGGAGAAAGGTTCTTCAGCATCTGAATATGAATAGAATCAGGCCCTGGAGCGGAGGACCGTGATCGGCCAAGTGCGGTTTCGAGTTCCCGCATGGTGAATGGGGCATTATAACTTTCACAATTCGAGGAGCGGAAGTCAGGTGGCCTAGCCTCCTCTGCCTGTTTGCGGGGGAGGAAGGCAGGGTGGTAATGAGCGGAGCTCGAAACCTCGGCGAAAAAGCGGCCGAAGGCATTGGAGACAGCCTCAGGGGCCACAAGGACTTCATTCGCGACCTTCAAGCCAGAAACAGGGGAGTGGACCTTAGTGCCAGATAGCCGGCGCAGGCTACCCCAGACAACAGAAGAAGGAGTAGAACTGTTGAAGGTGCTTGTGAAAGCAGCCCAGCTGGCTTTCTTGCTTTCTTTAATAATACGACGACACTGAGCACGTAATCGTTTATAATTAATACAATTCGCCACTGTAGGGTGGCGTTTAAAGGTGCGTAAAGCACGTCGACGAGCACGTAAAGCGTCTCTACATGCTGCGGTCCACCAGGGGACTGGTACGCGACGAGGAGAAGAAGTAGGGTGAGGGACGGAATATTCAGCAGCAGCGAGAATGACTTCCGTGAGGTGTGCGACCTGACGATCGCAGCTTGTGAAGGTTTTATCCTGAAAGGTCGCCCTGGAAGAGAAGAGCCCCCAGTCTGCCTTGGAGATGGTCCAACGAGAGGAGCACGGAGAGGGAGTATGCTGCAGGAGATGGATAACACACGGGAAGTGGTCGCTCGAATATGTATCAGCAAGTGCATACCACTCAAACCGGCGTGCAAGTTGGGGAGTACATATAGAGAGGTCTAAATGGGAATAGGTATGAGATGTGTCCGAAAGAAAAGTAGGGGCGCCAGTATTGAGGCAGACAAGATTGAGCTGGTTGAAAAGGTCTGCTAGCAAGGAGCCTCTCGGGCAGGATGCTGGAGAGCCCCAAAGAGGATGGTGGGCATTGAAGTCTCCAGTTAACAAAAATGGTGCAGGTAGCTGAGCAATAAGTTGCGTCATGTCTGCCCTGGTAACGGCAGATGACGATGGAGCGTAAACGGTACAAAAGGAAAAAGTAAAAGTGGGGAGAGTAATGCGGATGGCAACTGCCTGCAGGCCGGTGTGCAACGTGATGGGATCGTAGTAAATATCATCCCGGACCAGCAACATAACCCCTCCATGAGCTGGGATACCTACCACAGGGGGTAGGTCAAAACGCACAGAGGTGTAGTGTGCCAAGGCAATTTGATCGCATGGGCGTAGCTTCGTTTCCTGGAGGGCTACGACGAGCGGACGATGCAAGCGGAGCAGCAACTTCAAGTCCTCTCGGTTGGAGCGAATGCTGCGAATATTCCAGTTAATAAGTGCCATCGTAAGAAAAGGAAGTTGAGAGAAGGGGTCACCTCGAAGGCCGCTTAGGGCCTGGCTTCAAGCGAGCACTGCCGCCGCTAGCAGGAGGCGGACAGTCATCGTCCATGGGGTCTATAGGTTCATCGGCCATCTCGGGAGGATGGCCGGGAGGGGGAGCGTCCTCCGTCGGTGAACGGCCAGGTGTTCGGCTACCAGCGGTGCGGCCAGGCGAAACGGATGACGGCCTGGGGCGGCAACCGCTGGGTGGCGCAGGAGAAGAAAGGCGCCGCAGTGGAGAAGGAGAACTGTGCTTCCTATGCGCCTTTTTAGAAGGACGTTTGGTGGAAGTACCGGTCGAAGGCTGGGAGGTCGAGGGACGGAGGAAGTCTGCACGGGATGGTTCCTTCTTGAAGGCCCCTTGCATCTGACTTCGGGGTCTTCGACTGAGCAGAAGCTGAGGAAGTGGCTGGTGTCTGTGGGGCGATGGGAGGAAGAGGAGACGTCGACCGCGCGATCTTAGCACTGGGCGAACGGACGACCGTGGTGCTGAAGGTCAGATCGCATGCCTGGGTTGCTACCTCCCGGGTAGTCCGAGGAGAGGCGAGGACAGTGCTGTATTTCCCCGCTGGGAGCAGCGTGGGCTTCCTACTAGCCAATAGCTTGCGAGCAGCCGAGGTGGACACTTTCTCTTTGACTCGAATTTCCTGGATACAGCGTTCTTCCTTATAGACAGGACAGTCGCGGGAGGATGCGGCATGGTCACCCTGACAGTTCACACAACGAGGAGACAGAGGTGGACAGTCACCCTCATGGGCATCCCTGCCACAAGTGACACATTTAGCCGCATTGGAGCAAGACTGTCGAGTGTGATTGAAACGCTGACACTGGTAGCAGCGCGTAGGTGTCGGGACATAGGGGCGACAGAAATAACCTCGTAGCCCGCCTTGATGCGCGATGGCAGCTTAACACTATCGAAGGTTAAGAAAAGTGTCCGGGTCGGTACAAGGTCATTGTTGACCTTTTTCATGACCCGATGGACAGCCGTCACGCCCTGCTCAGCGAGGAAAGATTGAAGCTCCTCGTCAGTCAATCCGTCGAGAGAGCTACTATAGACTACACCACGAGACGAATTCAAAGTGCGGTGGGCCTCCACCCGGACAGGGAACGTGTACAAGGGTGTGGCCCGAAGCAGTTTTTGTGCCTGAAAGGCACTCTCAGTTTCTAGTAATAAGGTACCGTTACGCAACCTGGTACAAGATTTGACAGATCCGGCTATGGCATCTACGCCCTTCTGAATAACGAAAGGGTTGACAGAGGAAAAATCCTTTCCGTCCTCAGATCGAGAAACTACGAGGAACTGTGGGGCAGGCGGTAGTACTTTTGTCACTGTTGGCTGGTCACGTTTCCGTTTGTGGGTCGAAGTCGAAAGCGATGGAGTAGAATCCATTGCGGAGGAATCCCCCATGATTGCCAGCGTCTCCGATGGCGCGCTCCTTCCTTGTGGGGACCCTCTCAGAGGGCACTCCCGCCTTAGGTGAATGTTTACACCTCAGGTCACACCTCCCGAGAAACAGACGGAGGGACCAATCGGCATGGTCAGAAGGTATCAGCTCAGGCAATCACCCCTCCCCGGGCCTGGCCTTTACCCGGGGGTACGCGCGTGCCTTACATGTCTACCCAGGGCGGGGACTTACGCGTTACCCCGTCACCGGCTACGCGTGCGAACGCGTGGGTCGGCCTTCAGACACGCACAGGGAGGAAGGAAGAAGAGGAAAAAGAAGAGAGAGGGAGAAAGAGGACAGACTGTCTCAAACGCCGAGGCGGAGACCAGAGAAGGCAAGGAGAAGAAGGCAATGAGAAAGCAAGGAGAAGGAGGCAATGAGAAGGCAATGAGAAGGCAAGGAGAAAAAGGCAATGAGAAGGCAAGGAGAAGTCAAGGGAAAGAGTAAGGAAGACAGTAGGGTGGAGAAGAGCAAAGAAAGGAACCAACAAAAGGAAGGAAGAAACGAGAAGTGAAAAACCAAAAAGACCATGATTATAGGTCGTGAAACCGTCCGTCTCCGGACGCAGGCGCTAACTACCCCCGTGAGGGGGATGGACTCCTTTTAGTCGCCTCTTACGACAGGCAGGAATACCTCGGGCCTATTCTAATCCCCGGACCCGCAGGGGGGATGTAAGAGTTGGTTTGGCTGAAGCATGCCGTTGAGGCATATGACAGAAGGGGCTTTCACTGTCATTCACGCGCTCGCCTACAAAGGAACGACCAGTTGTAGGGAAGCAGCCTACTCACGCTGTAGTAAATTCACATCAGTTTCCATTGTGTGCCAGCCAGTCTGCTGTAACTAGCTCTGACGTCAGAAATGTTGCACAATACCTTAAAAATCAAGCAAATGACCTAAAACTTTTCTAGCATGTCAGAAGTAATACTAAATTAATGTGTGTTAAATATCAGTTCGATAACTTCAGCCATTTTCGAAATTTGGACGTTTTTCTGAAAAAATCATTGGCGCAACAGAAAAGAGCTAGAGACTTCAAAATTTATATTTAGATTCATCTTTCATAATGATTTAATAAAAACAGTACTTTGGATTTCACAAATTAAGACTTTAGTGGAAATTCATGATTTTCTGGTTTTCGTCTCAAAACTGAAGGAAGCAAGATAGATTAAGTAGGCTAATAAATAAGGCTAGGATGTTTAGATTTAAATAGGTTGGAGGTCCGCTATGACTATGAAGATGTGAAAAGTTTCTTTTGAACATCTATAAAATTATAGCGATAGCGGATCTCAAAAGGGCCAGTTCAGAGCTCATCTACTGCGTGCAGTGTAATTAAATTAATTCTCTCGCCCAAAATATTTAACTTAGCCACGTCAAAATTTTATTATCAATACTTACCTGCGTGCTGAATGCACGTTTAAATTAAGAGCTTCATCGGCCATCAGCAAAAGAAGCTATAAATTATTATGTAACTTGAAGTGGTGCGTTACTAGCCCAGCGGCTAGTCGGGAGAGCCGATCTGATCAGGCGTTCCCTTATCCGTCCGCACCGCGGCTTTATATATAAGAACGTTGCGCGAGGAAGCAAGGCCCCAGTTCTCTCCAGACGCTGAATAACACGCCATCTGTGTCGGGAGTCGCGTCGCATCGGTATCACTGCTACAAACAGCCTCGGGTGCCGTATTAAGTTACCAGAGATACGCGGAACCATGAAATCATTTCAAGTGAAGTGTTAATTCTGGGATGATTTTCATTATCTAGCTTCAGTTTGCGTATTGTATTTTTACGTGCCGTCGCGGGACAGACATTCTACCAATTATTTAGCGTGGCGTTTGATGAAATACTCTCATCAAATTATGGCGAGCATTCTTTTTAACATTTAATTCGGACATTTATAGTTGCATCAGCGCATTAGACTCTAAACTGCTCTGTTAGTTAGGTTGTAGGGATACTTGTGTTTTTTATCAGTGAATTTCAGAATATACTCAACTATTTTGGAAAATCGTTTTTGATTAGAAATCCCGGACAATCTCCTAATTCCTCAGAGCTATAAGCTGCAGCTATAATGGTATTCTCAGATGAAGTGGGCACTAGGAACTCTAATTACAGGCTTCACATTTTGTTAAATCACTTTCTGGGTGCTAAAGAGTAAATAGAGAGCCAGTGTTGAGAACGGCGAAAGACAGCATTAGCAACATTCTAAAAGCCTGAAACTGATTCAACATGCAAGCAATTATACAGCAATTATATTTTTACAACTTAACCGCCGATAAACGATGGTTTTTCTTGAGGAAGTTTATGGCCAGAGTGAGCTTCTGGTCAATAGAAAGTATGGTTCAATGTGTAAGACGTGGGCAATGGCGGTGTTTTCTTCATTTTGGAAGATGGCGATATTTAAATATTTCTTAACTCTGTAATAATTCGATGGTTCATCATAGAACAGTTACAAAGATGACAGAGTACTCACGACACTGAGTCCCACCTTTAGAGACATTACTATTATAATTATCATACAAACTATACATGTTAAGTGATCACCGTAAACAAATTTGAGTGTTCTTACAAATGTCGGTAAATTAGTAACTGCTGAACTTTTCATAGTACTGGACGATAGCTTAGGGCTTTAGCTATCATTCCTGAATGCCACACATTTATACATATTTTATTTATGGATTTTTTTCGTTTTTATATATTTCTTAATACCGTATGTGAAGATTTCAGACCATCGTATTCTCCAAAGTTAAAACAAAAAATGAATGCAGTATGGCAATTCTCATATCTCGCCATTACATTACCTTATTACACATGTCTTGATCATTAACTGTTTGCTGATTTATTTGACTAAAAGTTAGTTTGGCCAGTATTAAAGGTAGTTGCAACTTAAAAATGGGGTATTGTCCACAAAATTTGATACCATTGGATAAGTTTTAACGTATATTCTTTGTTATTTGTCGTAAATGTATATGCACCAGATCTGTGATTATTTATGACTACAGTTTTAGTACAGAATATTGTGTTTGGACTCTACAGAACCAGAAGAAAGTGAACATTTATTTAAATCATGTGCCTAATTTGTATCTTTGTTATTACTCAAATGGTTTTCCATTTTCTAAATTTAAGTAAACTGTGCATGTTCTTGGTAGGAAAACACTAGTTCTGACTGGCGAGAACGGCGAGGTGATTGGGCATTCTGGCTCACGGAGTGTCTCTTGGGAGCAAGTTTGGTTCAAATGGCTCTGAGCACTATGGGACTCAACATCTTAGGTCATAAGTCCCCTAGAACTTAGAACTACTTAAACCTAACTAACCTAAGGACATCACACACACCCATGCCCGAGGCAGAATTCGAACCTGCGACCGTAGCAATCCCGCGGTTCCGCCAGAACCGCACGGCCACCGCGGCCGGCTGGGAGCAAGGAAGGACTCAGGGGAAGCTGAGTTTGCAGACTGTGTCGAGCTGGCATATGGGTTCAGTAGTCAAGATTTGTGCAGGACAGTCTTCAGGTAACACTTGGTTTACCTGAAAAAGCAGTAAAAGCTTTTTTTTTTTTTGGGTGGAAAGTGACCACGTGAATACTTTAAGATTCGTTCGTACTTGTAAAACTTCCGAGCCAGTGGGTCAAATTTTGAGAGCTGACTGGACCTTTGACATTATTGTGAGTATTAGACGATATACAGGATTGAACTTCATAACTTATTTCGATTGCACTCTTGGAATTCAAACCAAATAGAATGCGAGGATCTACTCATGAATTCACACATATTGATATGTTGAGTGCCTTAAGTGGGCTTTATGACTTGGCGTGCAAGTTGTGTTTAGTTAATGAACTGAGGCTTTGTTTTTTGTGCACTGGCGATGTATGGATAGCACCTGGGGATTATGCTACCATTCTACACTGAAGAGCCAAAGCAACGTGCCTAATATCGTGTTGGGCCCCCGCAATCATGCAGAAGTGTTGTAACATGATGTGGCATGGACCTAACTAATTTCTGGAGTAGTGCTGGAGGGAAATGACACCATGAATCTTACAGGGCTGTCCATAAATCCGTAAGAATACGAGGAGGCTGAGATCTCTTCTGAACAGCAAGTTGCAAGGCATCCCACATATGCTCAATAATGTTCATGTCTGGGGTGTTTGGTGGCCAGCGGAAGAGGTTCAACTCAGAAGAGTGTTCCTAGAACCATTCTGTTGCAATTATTGTTGTGTGGGGTGTCGCACTGTCCTGCTGGAATTGCCCAGGCCTGTCGGAATGCACAACGGACATCAACAGATGCAGGTCGTCAGACAGAATGCTTATGTATGTGTCACCCGTCAGAGTCGTATCAGGGGTCCCCTATCACTCCAACTGCACACACCCCACACCATTACAGAGCCTCCACCAACTTCAACAGTCCCGTGCTGACATGCAGGGTCCATGGATTTTTGAGGTCGTCTCCATACCCATACACTTCCATCCGCTCGATACAATTTGAAACGAGACTTGTCCAACCAGGCAACATGTTTCCAGTCATCAACAGTCCAATGTCGATGTTGACAGGCCCAGGCGAGGCGTAAAGCTTTGTGTCGTGCAGTTATCAAGGATACACGAGTGGGCCTTCGGCTCCGAAAGCCCATATTGATGATGTTTCGTTGAATGGTTCGCACGCTGACATTTGTTGATGGCCCGACCCTGGAGTCTGCAGCAATTTTCGGAAGGGTAGTACTTCTGCCATGTCGAATGCTTCTCTTCAGTCGTCGTTGGTCCAGCTCTTGCAGTATAGTTTTCCGACGGTAGCGATGTCAGGGATTTGATGTTTTACGGGATTCTTGATATTCACGGTACACTCGTGAAATAATCGTACTGGAAACTCCCAACTTCATCGGTACCTTGTAGATGCTGTGTCCCATCACTCGTGCGCCGACTTGAACACCACGTTCAAACTCACTTAAATCTTTATAACCTGCCATTGTAGCAACAGCAACCGATCTAACAGCTGCGCCAGGCATTTGTTGTCTTCTATAGGCATTGCCAACCACAGCGCCGTATTCTGCCTGTTTACATACATCAGTATTTGAATCCTCATGGATATACCAGTTTCTTTGGCGCTTCCGTGTATTTACGCATATAAGCAAGCTTCACTGCATTTGAGAATCATCTTATTTCACATTTTAATGGTTTATTGTAGGTCCACCATTTTTAACAGTTTCTATGTTTGACTGACTGAATAAAATAGTTCATTCGATTTAAACCTTTTGCTGACAATTATACATTAGAATAAAACGTTTTTATATTTTCTATTACTGAGTTTCATTGCATCTTGTTTCACTTAGCAGACTGGATTACCTGATAATGCTTAGATATTTAAACGTCAGGATCACAGGTATAAGTCTTTTTCTGCGAGTTTAGCTACTGGGCATGAAAGCAGACATGTATGGCCTGACCTTACGACTATGTCAAGCTACATTTCTAAATAGAGCCACGCATTGCTCAAGTACTGTCGATATACGCATGGAGCACACTCACAATCTTACGTATCCTTCCCTGACCCATGCTGGACAGATAGGACTAGTGTGTCTAATCTACAAATAAATTTGGATTTCCAAATGCACCGGCGGCAAGGACTTTTGAAGTGGCCGTTAACATTTCGGGAAGTGTAATTGCTTTTCCCGTCACTGTGTCGTGCTTCGTTAATTCATTTTGCATAAAGGCCCAATAAGAAATTGAAGCATCTCTGCTCTTCCTCAGATAACTCCGATACGAATATTCGTCACTAAAGCTTTTCGAAGAAATGTCAAGCGTCCTCGCTGCTCCGCCAGCGAATCCAATTTCCTCTCTAAATGTTTTACTCTTTCCGTACCGTTCATTGCCGTGGTGTAGCCACAGAGAAAGCAAGAAACGCTGATTTCCTTTTAGCACTCACCACCGCGACAGTCTGTTCTCTGCATATGCAGTAGTGATGTGCACTTTGTGGCATGTCTGACCGCAAGCGGCTTTTCAGTTCGCTCTAGCAAAAGAGATTAATGAAAGTATAAATGGGCACAAATATGCGTGTGTCTGTCATTAGGATAACCAATCTCAATCTGGCCATTTTGCTCTCCTGGCAGGTACTTTCACTTCGTGAGCAGGTGACAGAACAAAAAGGTGTGGCAGGGAAGGGATACGTGCCCTACTGAATGTTGGTACAATACATTTTAAATATGACAAAAATAATTTAAAACAGACAAATATGAAAATGTTTGCAAATGCATTTTTTCTAACAGTTAAACTCTTTGATAAGCTGTTGTCAGAGTCCGGCGCATGAAGTGAACGAATTGAGACTGAGACAGAGTTTCGACACGGGTTTCTGCGAACAAATACTGCATGGGCTACACGTCTCCACTGCCTGATAAAAATGTTAAGCACCCATGAGAGGAGGCGGAAACGAAATGAAACATAGCGGGTTGAAAGCGTATGTGATGTTATTTCAGTGATTACAATACCCAGTCATATTTACAAAGAACTTGGCCAAACGGCCCAGTTTATCAGTATGACTTTGCACCCTCCATGACACGGCTCCCTGCACTAATTGGGTTAGGAAGGTTGTCATAAAACAGTTGTATCGTTTCCTGAGTCAACCTGGCCCAAGACTGTTGTAACTGGTCCTTGATATCCTCGATATTTGCAATGGTTTGGAGTTTACATCCAAGCTGATTCCACACATTTTCAACCGGGGCTGTTGATCTTGTTGGCCATACGAATACCTCAGTATCACGCAGACGCTTCACAGGAATCCTTGTCACGTGTGGACAAGCATTGTCCTGTTGAAAAATGGCGTCACCATACTGTCGTATGAGAGGTAATACAAGAACACGGAGGATGTCCGATATGTACCATTATCATCAGAGATCCCTCAATTACTATCACCCATGATCTGCCCCATGGCTCCCCACACCCTGACACCAGGAGTAAAACTGTTGTGCCTCTCCAAAACATAGGAAGAATGTGACCCCTCTCCTGGTCGCCACCATACTCACCAATGATAGTCATCTGTGGTACTGCAGAACCATGATTCATCGCTGGACACATTGCAAAGTTATTCATCAGCAGTCCATGTTTCCCAGTCACAGCATCATTCCAAATGTACGCTACACTGGAATGGTAATACCATATTCCGGAAGCTGCTAGTGTGAGACCATTGTTGTGGGACGACACAGAATGCTCCAGGGAGTCCATTGCTTGTTTCTGAGTGGTAGGCGCAGATGTGAAGGGATAACGACTTGCTTGGTGCACAATACAGCAAATCTCTCCTGTGTTCAGACTTGGTCGACTGGAACCTCGAGGACGAGTATACGTGGCCTCAAATTTCCATGAAGTCCAACATCGTGCCACTCTCATCTCCACAAATCTGAATATTGCACGAATTGACCGTCCAACCAAAAGTATACCCAGAATGAGTTTCCCTTTCAAACTCTTCCAGGAGCTGACAACACTGACTCCATGTCCTTCACAGTAATCACTCAACGTCCGACGCTGTTCGCGCAACTTATATATCAACCAGGCCTGGTAACAACACTAAACACAAACAACATTGATGCACTCTGGTTGCTGTTCCACATGTCACAGAATTGTAGCTTTAATCGTTTACATACCTGCTGATAAAGTGTACGTGTATGAAATTACACTTAGTCACCATGTTATCTGGGTGATTCAGTTTTTTTTTATCAGACATTGTAGATGAATAGCAGCAGTGAAGCATCAAAGGCTGTTGAATCTGTGTGAATTGTGATGTGCTGTGTCTATCTTCAGTGGAATACGGCTAAAATCTGTTGCATTCCACCAGCAATATAAACAGTGCGTTTCGGGAGACAAATTTTCTCAAAACGTCAGTGCAAAAGTAGTTCTGTCAATATTTGAATGAATACTTCAACAACACGAGGGTAAGTCAATTATCTGCAGTTTAGTTATATTCTGATAATACTGTCGTTTTACATTGATGACGCATGCTTTGTTTATTTGTTGTTATATCTTTGCAATTTTCAAGCTGCTAGGTTAGTTTCGTTATCGCTGCCGGCCTGTTAGTCATGGCTGCTCCGCTGTCTATTTGCACCAAAGAAGAGCAACGTTCAGTGATCGGTTTTTTGTGGTCGGAAGGTGTATCAGGGGTCGAAATTCGTCGAAGACTTTAGGACAGTACGGGAACAGCGTTTTGCCACAACGGAGTGTCTATGAATGGATTGAAAAATTCCAAAATGGTCGTACAAGTGTTACACACGATGAAGGAGCTGGACGACCGTTTACCGCCACAAATGAAGAAACCATTGAGCGTTCACGTGAAATGATTCTCTTAGACAGGCGATTAACTATTGACAAAGTGGCACATCATCTGCAAATTAGTCACGGTTCTGCCTTCAAAATCATCCACAACAGACTTGGGTTTCATAAAGTTTGTGCAAGATGGGTCCCAAAACAACTCACACAGTTGCATAAACAAACGTGCTTGGACATTTGCAAAACACATTCGGATCGCTATGGTAATGAAGGGGACAACTTCTTAGACAGGATCATTACTGGTGACGAAACATGGATCCATCGTTACGAGCCGGAGAGTAAATGGCAGAGTATGGAGTGTAAACATCCAAATTCGCCGTGCAATAAAAAGTTCAAGACCCAACCGTCCGCGGGAAAACTGATGCTTACGGTTTTATGGGGCGCACAAGGTCCAGTACTGGAACATTATGGGGAAAGGTGCACAACAATAAACAGTGTACGTTACAGCGAGATGCTTACTGCCAGGCCAAAGCCTGCAATTCGAAGCAAACACTGAGGATTGCTGTCAAAAGGTGTTGTGTTGTTGCACGACAATGCCCATCCGCATACTGCTGCCCACACTGCTGAAACGCTCCAGAAACTCAAATTTGAAGTACTGGATCATTCTCCATATAGTCCTGATCTTACCCTTCTGACTTTCACTTGTTTGGTCCACTCAAACAGGCATTAAGGGGCCGTCGATTTGCCTCGGACGAAGCAGTGAAAGAAGCGGTACATTCCTGGCTCAGGGCTCAACTGAGAACCTTCTTTTATGAGGGCATCAGGAAGCTTGTACAACGATGGACCAAGTGCGTTGAAATGCAAGGAGACTATGTCCAAAAGTGATGTTATTGTAAGTTTCCTATTTGATTACAATAAAATTTTATAACTACTTTGCGGATAATAATTGACTTACCCTCGTAGATTCATCCTCTCTCCTAGGTACGGACAACTACCACTTTGCATCATTTTGAAAGACATTTTCTAATGAAGTGCTGAAGTTTCTAATGAAGTGCTGAAGCGTTCCAGAGTAAGTGACTGTACCTTGCGGGATACAAATGAGGGCTGATGGAAATGTAAAACTGAGATGTACCTACATTGAGTAGGCCTACCTCTTATGGTGCAAACAGACCTTTGGCTAGGACAGAGCGTACGACAAAAGGGGCCATCGCTCAAAAACTATTGCTTTTTCTATACATACGTTTCAGGACTTTTTTCTAGTTTTGACCGCTATGTACTATTGCCTGAACGATCATGCGACGTTTTGTGTAGTGTACACGTCGGTCCTACGGCTAATCTTAAACTTCGTACAAACATTGTGAAATTCAGAATTGAAAGAACTCAGGTATGTCGACAACAGGCAAACACAGAGGGACAACATTATAAAATAAGCTGGAGAAATATGGATACCTGCAGCTGAAAATTGTTAAGTCATGCAAGAGTCCTTCATTCAACAGTGCATCTCAAAATAGCTGTTGAATGTTGATATTGTTCGTTTTGGACAATGCACATTAAATTCCATATTTTTCTGTTTATTCACTCATATCATAGCAATCTTCAAATACGGTAATATAATACAAACGACAATAGTGATAACATTGAAAAAAGCTGCCATACCTTCTTTCGTAGCTGCTGTCAGATGTTCAACCAGGTCCCGTCCACACTCTTCGACCAACTGGAACATGCGCTTCATCTTACCGGAGGTGAAACCTGGTGTCATGACACTACGTAATGTCTTCCACCTGTCGAAGGAGACTCATCTTTACTCTACTTCCATATGTGCCTCACCAGATTGTACAGAGTGTTTCAAAGTGGTATACAGGGTTATTACAAATGATTGAAGCGATTTCACAGCTCTACAATAACTTTATTATTTGAGATATTTTCACAATGCTTTGCACACACATACAAAAACTCAAAAAGTTTTTTTAGGCATTCACAAATGTTCGATATGTGCCCCTTTAGTGATTCGGCAGACATCAAGCCGATAATCAAGTTCCTCCCACACTCGGCACAGCATGTCCCCATCAATGAGTTCGAAAGCATCGTTGATGCGAGCTCGCAGTTCTGGCACGTTTCTTGGTAGAGGAGGTTTAAACACTGAATCTTTCACATAACCCCACAGAAAGAAATCGCGTGGGGTTAAGTCGGGAGAGCGTGGAGGCCATGACATGAATTGCTGATCATGATCTCCACCACGACCGATCCATCAGTTTTCCAATCTCCTGTTTAAGAAATGCCGAACATCATGATGGAAGTGCGCTGGAGCACCATCCTGTTGAAAGATGAAGTCGGCGCTGTCGGTCTCCAGTTGTGGCATGAGCCAATTTTCCAGCATGTCCAGATACACGTGTCCTGTAACGTTTTTTTCGCAGAAGAAAAAGGGGCCGTAAACTTTAAACCGTGAGATTGCACAAAACACGTTAACTTTTGGTGAATTGCGAATTTGCCGCACGAATGCGTGATGATTCTCTACCGCCCAGATTCGCACATTGTGTCTGTTCACTTCAGCATTAAGAAAAAATGTTGCTTCATCACTGAAAACAAGTTTCGCACTGAACGCATCCTCTTCCATGAGCTGTTGCAACCGCGCCGAAAATTCAAAGCGTTTGACTTTGTCATCGGGTGTCAGGGCTTGCAGCAATTGTAAACGGTAAGGCTTCTGCTTTAGCCTTTACCGTAAGATTTTCCAAACCGTCGGCTGTGGTACGTTTAGCTCCCTGCTTGCTTTATTCGTCGACTTCCGCGAGCTACGCGTGAAACTTGCCCGCACGCGTTCAACCGTTTCTTCGCTCACTGCAGCCGACCCCTTGATTTCCCCTTATAGAGGCATCCAGAAGCTTTAAACTGCGCATACCATCGCCGAATGGAGTTAGCAGATGGTGGATCTTTGTTGAACTTTGTCCTGAAGTGTCGTTGCACTGTTATGACTGACTGATGTGAGTGCATTTCAAGCACGACATACGCTTTCTCGGCTCCTGTCGCCATTTTGTCTCCGTGCGCTCTCGAGCGCTCTGGCGGCAGAAACCTGAAGTGCAGCTCCAGCCGAACAAAACTTTATGAGTTTTTCTACGTATCTGTAGTGTGTCGTGACCATATGTCAATGAATGGAGCTACAGTGAATTTATGAAATCGTTTCAATCATTTGTAATAGCCCTGTACAAGTTTTAGGGCTTTGCAGCAATCGTTACTTTCAATTTATAATGTTAAATAATATGTCAAATGAAAGATCAACTCAAACAGTTTTTCTTACAAGTGGTCAATGTGACCACCATTTGTCACACATCGAATCGACAAGCCAGTTCTTCCCAAGCCGTGAGCAGTGTGTCTGGATTATTGTTGCGACAATGCTATTTCTAGAGTCTGGTAGATCAACTGGTGGCGGAGGCACATACACATGGTTCTTTATGAATCCTCAAAGATAAAAACCATCGTGTATGAACGTGGAGGTCATCCGGCCCCTTATGTCCAATACAGCAGTCGGGCACAAAGTCGTTAAACCAAACGCATACTGAGTTATGCCAGTGAGGCGGCGCACCACTTGCTCCCAAATTAAGTTCTGTGTTTCACCTTCTTTCAGATGAGGAGAGAACCATAGTTCTATCGCATCAAGATAAAAAACACCAGTTACAGTTGCTTCACCGCAAAAGAAAGGTCCATAAATTTTCCGGGCCGCGCAGATTGGCCGCGCGGTTTGAGGCGCCATGTCACGGACTGCCCGGCCCCTCCCGCCGGAGGTTCGAGTCCTCCTTCGGGCGTGGGGGTGCGTGTTGTTCTTAGCGCAACTTAGTTTAAGTAGGGTGTTAGTCTAGAGAAGATTACCTCAGCAGTTTGGTTTCTTAGAAATTAACACACGTTTGAAATTTTCCGCCGGGACATGGCCGGAAATGCATTCAATTTAGATAGGAAGGTCTCTTTGCAGTTGTAGGCCTACCGTCTCATGGCGATTTGCTGACTCTCAGACTTACCAAACGAAAGCGTCGGTATGTTGATAGGAGACAATAAAAAACACACAAACGCCCACACAAATTTCAAGCTTTCGCAACCTAAGGTTGCTTCATCAGGAAAGAGGGAAGGAGAGGGGAAGACGAAAGGATGAGGGTTTTAAGTGAGAGGGTAAGGAGTCATTCCAATCCCCCTAAGGTAAGTGTTTCCACTCCCGGGATTGGAATGAATCCTTACCCTCTCCCTTAAAACCCACATCCTTTCGTCTTTCCCTCTTCTTCCCTCTTTCGTGATGAAGCAACCTCGGGTTGCGAAAGCTTGAAATTTGTGTGCATGTTTGTGTGTTTTTTATTGTCTCCTATCAACATACCAACGCTTTCGTTTGGTAAGTTACAGCATCTTTGTTTTAGATATATTTTTCCCACGTATATATATATATATATATATATATATATATATATATATATATATATATCGCCGCGCAGCAATATTTCTTTTGTGAAGTTGGCACATAAAATTGTAGTCTTTCGGCTTTAGAGATTGTAGCAACTGCAAACCATAAGGACATAGCTGTAAGCATCTCCTTAAAAGTCTGCACACAGACATCACTGGAACTGCTATCTTACGACTAGCCCTCCGAACAGATTTATTGGGACTACGCATGAAAAACTCACTCGTTCAACACGTTCTTCAGTCACTCTTGGTCGTTCCATGATCTTTCTTTTGCGTACAGGTATACATACGAAACTGAGTTGCCCTTTCATTTGATGTATCATTTATAATTGTAAGTTGAATGTGATACATACTACAAAGCCTCAAAACCGGTATTTTGATTTTCAAACACCATGCACTTCTGAACAAATAACGAGGAGGAGGTGTCAAAGACACTCACCACCATTTGACCCCTTTTGCCTTATATTCATTTCACTCTTCTATATTGCCATGTGTAGCTTCAAGCATTGACGTGGAACACTTCACGAGCTCGTGTCTTTTGTTTACTTTGCGTAACAAATTATAGGAAACGATCTAGGCATTCAGAAACATGGAGCACATACTTATCGTTATTTTTACTTAGGATAAGTGCACTATTTGCACTATCTTAGGTGTCCCCCTCTCCTCCGAAAGCAGTGTGGCTATGTGGAAGAAGGATAGGAGGGAGAGAATGCACGAAGAAGCTGGCAACAGTTCAGAAGATGTGGCAAGAACAGAGACTATATCAGGAACAGAGTGTCACGCTAAATCACATTATCAGAACTCGCAAAGAACAAGTAGTCTACACACAAGCTGCACTTAATGCAGATGCTGAAATGTGGGCCACAGGAAAAGATGCATAAGATGTGGAAAGATTAGAGAGACACTTCATTAATTCTCCGATGTGTGTCTTCTATTTAAGATAATTATCCACATGTAATCCAAGAAATTTAACATCTACTTCTTGTATTTCATTGTTTGGCTGGTTCAAATGGCTCTGAGCACTATGGGACTGAACATCTGTGGTCATCTAAGTTCTAGGGGACTGATGACCACTTAAACCTAACTAACCTAAGGACATCACACACATCCATGCCCGAGGCAGGATTCGAACCTGCGACCGTAGCAGTCCCGCGGTTCCGGACTGAGCGCCTGAACCGCTAGACCACCGCGGCCGGCAAGAAAGCCAACTTATTGAATGTTTCAAGAGCAACTGTTTCAACAGCCGTGACAGCCTACCCAAAACATGGAAAGACATCATCTTGTAAACGTAGTAGTGGGCGCAAATCAAAACTAAATGACAGAGGAGGTCGTACGCTAACACGAATTGTATCAAAACAATACAAAACTAGGGCGGCTAAAGTGACTGCAGAGCTGAATAGCCATCTTTGAGACCCCGTATCTATTGACACTGTGTGCCGAGAACTCCATGAAGCGTATATTCCTGGACGAGCTGCTATACCGAAACCATTAGTGACGACAACCAGCGCAAAGAAGCGTAAAACATGGCGTCAGGAACATAAATGCTGGACGGCTGATCAGTGAAAACAAGTTTTCGTTATTTCCAACACCGGGCCGCATTTACGTCTGGAGAACGCCAAAAGAAGCCTACAATCCTGATTGCTTGATTCCAGCGGTTAAGCATGGAGGTGGAAGTGTGACGGTGTGGGCAGCCATATCATGGTATTCTGGTGGTCTCATCATTACTCTCAAAGGCCGTGTTATAACCAACGATTACGCGAACATTTAAGGTGATCAGGTGCGTCCCATGATTCAAATGTTGTTCCCCAACAGTGATGCCATATTTAAGGTCGGTAATGCACCCAGTCACATAGCCAGAACAGTAAAATCGTGGAATGATGAGCATGCAATTGACCTGCAGCGCCTTCCCAGGCCAGCACAGTCCCCAGACTTTAACATCATCGAACCCTTGTTGGCAGCATTGAAACACAAACTCCAGAGCAGATTTCCGCCTCCCTCATCACTACAGGAGTTTGAAAAGGTTCTGATCGAAGAGTGGCATAACGTTCCACTGGAGACTATACAATGCCAGTATTACAAGAAGAATCACATCTGTATTACGGGCAAATGGGGATCCAATTCCTTCTTAATAAATCATTCCCACGTGAGCATAGGTGTTCACATTATTTTGTCTATCCTATGTACATTTCAGATCCTCGTTTCTCTGATTTTATTTTCGTACATATACACTTCTGGCCATTAAAATTGCTACACCACGAAGATGACGTGCTACACACGCGAAATTTAACCGACAGGAAGAAGATGCTGTGATATGCAAATGATTAGCTTTTCAGAGCATCCACACAAGGTTGGCGCCGGTGGTGACACCTACAACGTGCTGACATGAGAAAAGTTTGCAACCGATTTCTCATACACAAACAGCAGTTGACCGGCGTTGCGTGGTGAAACGTTGCTGTGATGACTCGTGTAAGGAGGACAAATGCGTACCATCACGTTTCCGACTTTGATTAAGGTCGGGTTGTAGCCTATCGCAATTGCGGTTTATCGTATCGCGACATTGCTGCTGGCGTTGGTCGAGATCCAATGACTGTTAGCAGAATGTGGAATCGGTGGGTTCAGGAGGGTAATACGGAACGCCGTGCTGGATCCCAAAGGCCTCGGATCACTAGCAGTCGAGATGACATGCATCTTATCCGCATGGCTGTAACGGATCGTGCAGCCACGTCTCGATCCCTGAGTCAACAGATGAGGACGTTAGCAAGACAACAACCATCTGCACGAACAGGTCGACGATGTTTGCAGCATCATGGTCTATCAGCTCGGAGACCGTGGCTGAGGTTACCCTTGACGCTGCATCACACACAGGAGCGCCTGCGATGGTGTACTCGACGACGAACCTGGGTGCACGAATGGCAAAACGACATTTTTTTGGATGAATCCAGATTCTGTTTACAGAATCATGATGGTCGCATCCGTGTTTGGCGACATCGCGGTGAACGCACATTGGAAGCGTGTATTCGTCATCGCCATACTGGCGTATCACCCGGCGTGATGGTATGGGGTGCCATTGGTTACACGTCTCTGGATACAGAAAATGTTCGACTGCTGTCCTGGCCAGCACATTCTCCAGATCTCTCACCAACTGAAAACGTCTGGTCGATGGTGGCCGAGCAACTGGCTCGTCACAATACGCCAGTCACTATCTTGATGAACTGTGGTATCGTGTCGAAGCTGCATGGGCAGCTGTACCTGTACATGCCATCTGTATCTGTTTGACTCAATGCCCAGGCGTATCAAGGTTGTTATTACGGCCAGAGGTGGTTGTTCTGGGTACTGATTTCTCAGGATCTGTGCACCCAAATTGCGTAAAAACTTAATCACATGTCAGTTTTAGTATAATATATTTTTCCAATGAATACCCGTTTATCATCTGCATTTCTTCTTGGTGTAACAATTATAATGGCCAGTAGTGTATTTTCGTTCTCTACTCTTTGTCAATGTGCCATGGACAATACAGTCTTCTCAAAGTTTCTTCCATCTGCGAAAGCCATACACTGTAAAACGATTCAGCCAGATCCTACACACACACACACACACACACACACACACACACACACACACACACACATATATATATATATATATATATATATATATATATATATATATATATGTCTGAGGCTTTATTTTACCTACTCGAGCCCTGATTTCGTCGAAAAACAGTTTTGGCATCTCTAGATCAGGTCTGTTTGCGGCGAAGAAAGCGCACAAAAAACGTTGTCTGGCGTTGTCAAGCACATGAATCGTAATTATGAGAGGTGTTCAAAAAAATGTTCGAATGTGTGTGAAATCGTATGGGACTTAACTGCTAAGGTCAGCAGTCCCTAAGCTTACACACTACTTAACCTAAATTATCCTAAGGACAAACAGACACACCCATGCCCGAGGGAGGACTCTAACCTCCGCCGGGACCAGCCGCACAGTCCATGGCTGCAGCTCGGCTAATCCCGCGCGAGAGGTGTTCAGCAAGTAATGCAACACATTTTTTTCCTCGACCAATTTGGGTGGAAAAAATGAGGATCTTGTTGCGGGACATCGTGGAATGTTCCCGCTTCAGTAACTATACCCGTTCGATGAAGTTGCGATAGGCGGCGACGATGTACGTAGCCTTAAAAATGGCGTTTGGCGGAAAAACAGACCATCGCAGATATTCATAGGCTCTTGCGGAATGTCTACGGAGAGCTGGCAGTAAACAAAAGCACGGTGAGTCGTTGGGCGAGGAGTCTGTCAACATAGCAACGAGATCGTGCAGAACTGTCCATGCCCTTCGCGCCGTCCGGCCGCACACAGCCTTGGCTCCTGCAATGTTTGGACGTACGGAAACTAGTTCGAGGTGAGGCAAACGAACTTCTCCATGACGTCGCAAGGCCTCATACAAGTCTGCGACCAGAGAGGAGCTCGCGTGCTTGTTCTTCCTCATCCACATTGCAGCCCTGATCTCGCACCTCCGACTTCCGTCTGTTTGACGCAATGAAGGATGCGCTCTGCGGGAAACAGTATGTTGGCGGAGAGGACAATGATGCAGTAAGACATTGGCTCCAACGTCGACCAGTAGAGTGGGACCATGCGGGCATACACGCCCTCCCAGTAACGTGGCGGAAGGCCGTCGCACTGAACAGATATTATGTTTAAAAATAGGGTATTGTAGCCAAAAGAGTGGGGAATAATATAGTGTACTGTTATCCCGAATAAAACCCACCTGCTTTCAGAAAAAAGTGTTGCATTACTTACTGAACGCACCTCGTAATTCAAAACCGTAACCATTGGTTCCATCAACACGGATACAGTCACTGCGATTCTTTTTCAGCATTTCGGCTTGAGAACTGTTCGTAACAAAGAGAACAAAGTCTTCTTTTGTGGGGAGTGATGCCTTAGGCTGCTTACATCTTGTAGCTTGTAAAATAGCACACAGAGGTTATCGCTAGTATTGATACCTTCTCCTTTACGTCTCGTGACATCTCAACGTGAATTGTTGTGGTGCTCCATGTTACATAAGCCGTTTTTGCTACCGGATGGATTCTCTCTAACTTAGAAGTAAGAGAAGTGTCTTACTTTGTCGTTACTGCATGGAGCTGAACTCTGTTGATATTTCTTTCTGTTTTCGTCATGCCTTAATGACTTCCAACATTCTGATGACCCACATGAGTAGTCACATGTTGATTTTGCAGCTACAATCTCCGGTCTTGGTCACTTCCTTGCTGATAGAACAGACACGTAGTCTATATTATTACACCCTTGCGCTTTCATATGGCTTAAGCCCTTACTTTCAAGTACATAATGCCCTCAACGATAGCATACAACGAAATGCCATGTGGCACCTGAAGTACAGGGAGTTTCAGAAAGAATGACTTGATTTTGAACGGTAATTATTACGAAATATGACGACAAGGAAACGTGTGTTGTTTGATTGGACGTGGCCTAGAGTTTCAGAAAATCATCGTTAGATGTCACTCAATGCGTCTGTCTTCTCAGTTTCCAGTCAGCCAGAAGTAAGATGGTGTCCACTCATCAGAAGACATGTTGTGTGCTGCGGTTTGCAAAGAGTGACTCAATTATTTAGGTCCAGCGTGCTTTTCGTTGGCGGTTTGGCACTGATCTGCCTGTACACAAAAATAATCGTCGTTGGTATAGCCAGTTTGAAGAAAACGGTTCAAATGGCTCTGAGCACTATGGGACTTAACTTCTGAGGTCACCAGTCCCCTAGAACTTAGAACTGCTTAAACCTAACTAAGGACATCACACACATCCATGCCCGAGGCAGGATTCGAACCTGCGACCGTAGCGGTCGCGCGGTTCCAGACTGTAGCACCTAAAACCGCTCGGCCACCCCGGCCGGCCCAGTTTGAAGAGACAGGATACGCAGTCCACGAAAGTCTACTCGCCGCGCAAGCTGAGAACTGGCAATACCTCACACGACCGCCTGTCGTATGTTACGGCGTCGTTTGGTCTGTAAACCGTATAGACTATAATTCGTGCAAGTTCTTCGGGTTGGTGATATAAGGACTTCAGCATTGCTCTGCTAGAGGACATGGAAGGCGATACATTTTTACCATGATTAATTTTCAGTGATGAAGCAACATTTATGTTAGCGGTAAAGTAAACTTACATAACGAGCGCATGTAGAGACTCCAGAAACCTCTTGACATCATTGAGCTCGAAAGAGACTCACCTAAAGTGGGCATTTTTTGTGCTAGTTCTCGCGAAAAAGTGTACGGCCCTTCTTGTTTGAGGAAAATATAGTGACTGGAATGCTGCAAAATTGGCTTTTCCCACAACTTCAGGAGTACTCCGATAACTTCATTTTCCAACAGGGTGGAGATCCACTACGCAGGCACAACAACGTACGTCAGTTTCTCAATGGCACTCTGCCTCAACGCTGGGACTCCGAGACTCTGCCCTGCATTCTTGGCCTCCGAGATCGCCAGACATGACCCCATTGCGATTTTTTCTTGTCGGGATGTGTGAAGGAAAGCGTGTTCGTCCCCCCTCCCACACCTTTACTTCATGACATAGAAGTGAAGAACAGGATAACAGCTTCCATAACTCCTGTAAAGGGAGACCCGTTGTGTAAAGTTTATGACGAATTTAACTATCGTCTAGATGTTGCTCGTGCTGCTGCTAGTAGATACATAGAGCATTTGTAATTGCATAGCTAAAACTATAAGATTTTGTGCGTATTTTACGATTTGTCCAATGTTTATAGTATGTTTTTATCAGTAAGTATGGAGTTTTGAAACCTGGTCATTCTTTTTGAAACACCTTGTGTAATACGATCCAGTTCTTTTACGATAAGTTATGTTTCATTCAGTCCGCTACATACAGTCACTGAGTTCCTTGAAAAATGCGATCCAGTCTGTTCTGTCGCGATCGAAACATCCTGTCTCTACGCTTAGTGACCAAAACAGCATATCTTAGCAATGGCCGAAAGAACAGACAGCGGACAGTTTATTTTATTGCTACAATTATGCTCTGATTTATATATGTTTCCTACGCGACACATGAAATTAAAAATCTGTTGGGGATATATGAATAAAATACACTTGTTCAGAAAAAATCATAACACCTTGGATGGCTACAGACAGGACGTTCATATTCATAGGACATGTACGTAGCAGAAATGGTTATCATTTGGAACATGTCGGCCTGCGGGTTCAAGGTCAACACCTATATCGCGGTGCGACAACTTTTACCGGTGAAGTGTGCCTGCGGCTCTCGTTGTCGCTATAAACCCAAAGAGATTCTGGTCATACATGAAGCACACCAGTGGCAAGACGCAATCAATACCTTCACTGCGCGATAACAACGGTGACAGTGCCACTAAAGCAGAGTTATTAAACACGGTTTTCCGAAACTCCTTCACCAAAGAAGACGAAGTAAATATTCGTGAATTCCAATCAAGAACAACTGCCAAGATGAGAAACATAGAAGTAGATATCCTCGGTGCAACAAAGCAGCTTAAATCGCTTAATAAAGAGGCAAGGCCTCCGGTCCAGCTTGAACACCAGTCAGGTTCCTCTCAGAGTATGCTGATAAAATGGTTCCATAGTTACCAATTATATACAACAGCTTGCTCACAGGAAGATCCGTACCTAAAGACTGGGAAATTGCTCAGGTCACACCAATACCCAAAAAGGGAAGTAGGACTAATCCGGTGAATTAGAGGCCTATATCGCTAACGTAGATTTTCAGTAGGGTTTTAGAACATATACTGTATTCGAACATCATGAAGCACCTCGAAGAAAACGGTTTATTGACATATAGTCAGCACGGATTTGGAAAATATTGTTCTTGTGAAACACAACTAGCTCTTTATACTCATGAAGTAATAAGTGCTATCGACAGGGGATGTCAAATTGATTCTATATTTTTAGATTTCCAGAAGGTTTACGACACCGTTCCTCTCAAGCGTCTTCTAACCAAACTGCGTGCCTACAGATTATCGCCTCAGTCGTGCGACTGGATTCGTGATTTCCTGTCAGAAAGGTCACAGTTCGTAGTAACAGGCGGAAAGTCATCGAGTAAAACAGAAGTAATATCCAGCGTTCCCCAAGGAAATGTTACAGGCCCTCTATTGTTCCTGATCTATATTAACGACATAGGAGACAATCTGAGTAGCCGTCTTAGATTGTTTGCAGATGATGCTTCATTTATAGTCTTGTAAAGTCATCAGATGACCAAAACAAATTACAAAATGATTTAGATAAGATATCTATCTGTATGGGGCGAAAAGTGGCAATTGACCCTGAATAAAGAAAAGTGTGAAGTTATTCACATGATTACTAAAAGACATCAGCTAAATTTCGATTACTCGATAAGTCACACAAATCTGAGGGCTGTAAATTCAACTAAATACTTAGGGATTACAATTACAAATAACAGAAATTGGAACGATCACATAGATAACATTGTGGGTAGAGCAAACCAAATACTGCGATTCATTGGCAGAACACTTGGAAGGTGCAACAGGTCTCCTAAAGAGACTGCTTACACCACGCTTGTCCGCCCTATTCTGGAGTATTGCTGTGCGGTGTGGGATCCGCATCAGGTGGGACTGACGGATGACATCGAAAAAGTACAAAGAAGGGCAGCTCGTTCTGAACTATCGCGAAATAGGGGAGATAGTGTTACAGACATGATACGTGAATTGAAGTGGCAATCATTAAAACAAAGGCGTTTTTCGTTGCGACGGGATCTTCTCATGAAATTTCAATCACCAGTTTCCTCCTCCGATTGCGAAAACATGCTGTCGGCACCCACCTATATAGGGAGAAATGATCATCACGCTAAAATAAGAGAAATCACAGCTCGCACAGAAAAATTTAAGTGCTCGTTTTTCCCGGGTGCCGTTCGAGAGTGGAACGGTAGAGAGACAGCATGAAGGTGGTTCATTGAACCCTCTGCCAGGCACTTTATTGTGAATAGCAGAGTAATCACGTAGATGTAGATGTAGATGAAACCGAAGGTAATGGGTAAGTGTTACTTGAGGAGACGTGCAGGAGGCATCAAAGATGCATGCGCGGAGCGTACTGTCATATTAGTGAGTTTGAAAGAGGGCGCATTATTGGCATGATAGAATGTGATGCATCCATCCGGGAAATTGCTGCTCGTATGAGACGATACGTTTCGACATTGCGACGGGTGCATGAAGAATGGTTCACGGAAGGCCGTAGAACACGACGAGATGGGTCAAGTCGCACCACCCAGACTGTCCCCGGAGATGATCGACCTCTTCAGAATGGTATTGCAGGACAGATCTGCGTCCTCCTCGACTCTGGCGCATCAGTGGAACAGTGTAGCACATCGTACACCATCAGGGATGACAGTCCGTCGCCGGTTATTACATCAAGGGATGCGTGAGCATCGTCCACTTTTCCGTCTACCTTTGACGAGTGCGCAGAAATATGTTAGACGGCAATGGCGTATGGGACGACGTCACTGGGGGCAGGAATGGCATCAGATAGTGTTTTCCGACGAATCCAGGTTCTGTTTGTTTGAAAATGATTGCCGCATTTTGGTTCGCCGCAGACAGGGGAGTGGCGTCACAGTGACTGCATTCGCACAAGACGTACAGCGCCAGTTAGGGCACAACCACACAATTCACAGCTGGTACCAGCTTATAGTGTGGGTTGCTATTGGGCACAACCACACAATTCACAGCTGGTACCAGCGTGACCAACGTGAATGACATCCTGCGACCCGTAGCCATACCTTTTCTGCACAACGCCCCAGATGCCATTTTTCAGCAAGACAATGCATGACCACATGTTGCTCCATGAACACATTCCTTTTTGGCGTCACAGGTTGTCAGCCTTTTTCCCTGGCCCGCCAGAACACCAGACTTGTCGCCAATAGAAAATCTGTGAGATATGGTAAAACGATGGGTGTAGCGCTGAGACCTAATGCCTACCACCACCGGTGAACTTTCGGACCAGGTGAATGCAGCGTGGATGGCTATACCACAGGACGTCATTCGCGCCTTATATGTGTCGACGCCATCACGCATGGTAGAAGTTATCAGGGCCCAAGGCGGACCCTGTGCCTACTGGGCAGCAGGACATATACTGAACTGAGGTTATTGAAATCTGATCATTTCTTGGGAACATACTAATATACATGTCCTGTGAATATGAACATCCTATCTTTAGTTGTTCAAGATGTTCGGTTTTTTCTGAACATGAGTGTATTTAGAATGTGTGTGTGTGTGTGTGTGTGTGTGTGTGTGTGCGCGTGCGTGCAACAGACGTCTACGAGTATGGCGGTTCTTTCTGTATACTCTGTGGTGTTAACGACGTATTGTAAAGTGCTGCTGTATGTAACTGCGGGTATTAAACATAGGCCGCCTTATTCTTGCTTTTTCGTATTTAGAACTGCTTATTTTGCTGCACTAGTTCCAACAGTTGAGGGCCCAGGTACCAGTAAATCCATTCGCATTCCGATATACAGAGGGAAAGAACTATATGAATTTTCCTCAAAGTGTGCAGTGAAAGTTATCGGGACGAGCACGTTGCAGCGTAATTTAATACTGTCTTTACTACCAGTAAAACTAACTGTGAAAATGTGTGCGGCACAAATGCCGCAAATACAGCGACTTGTAGGTCGCGAGAACTATGCTACATAGAAATGTGTAGTGGAAGCATACTTACACTTGAACGATTTACAGGGCATAGTGAATGGCACAATGAAGCCCACTGAGCAAAATTACGCAAATACGGATCGGTAGGCGAGATCAAAGCTGACTTTATTGATTGATACAGTGAACTATGTTTACATGGAGGAAGTTGTGGCGGCCACAGAAGTTTGGGACAAATTACGGAGCCCCTTTGAAGATGGTGGCCTTACAAAAAAAGTCAGATTACACTGTAAACTTACAAGCACCGTGCTGGGTAAGTGCAAGAACGTGGACGGGTGCATCAACAAAGTAATTTCTATATCGAATCGAATAAGAACATTGGGTTTGAGACTCCAATGACTGGAGAGACATTATTACTAACAGGACTGCCTGAAAAATATGTACCCATGGGTATGGGGTTAGAAAGCTCAGGCATAACGATTACAGGAGACAGCGTGAAAGTGAAGATCCTGCAGAAAAATATGTCAGCGTCCCTTACTTCGGAAAAGGAAACAACTGCAGCACATTAGCAAGAAGAAACGAGCAACTAGTCAAGTGCTACAACTGCCAGAAAACGGGTCACACCGCATGCCAATCCGCCACAGGTTAAGTACAAAGGAAAAAAGGAATAATTCCAATAGTTCAGGGAGAAGAACGTTTAATCAACGTAATGCACTCTCCATTTATTACTCTTTTGGAGAAACGAGTGATAGAGAACCAGAATGGATATTAGTTTCAGCAGCATCAGTGCATGTTATTAGAGGCAACACAGATCTTTATGATGTTACTAACGAAGCATATGTGTGTACACCTCTGTCCCGATAGTTGAGTGGTCAATGCGACGAACTGTCATGCCAAGGGGCCTGGGTTCGATTCCATGCTGTGTCGAGGATTTTCTCCGCTCAGGAATTGGGTGTTGTGTTGTCTTCGTCATCTCATCCCCATCGACGCGCAAGTCGCCGAAGTGGCATCAACTCAAAAGACTTGCACCAGGCGACCGGTCTATCAGACGAGAGGCCCTGGCCACACATTTCCACTGCCAAGTGCTGAGTTTTCTGGGGTACTCTAGGAAATGTATCCCCTTTAACCTTTAGGTTCTCAGAGGAAGAAAAGCTATATTTTATTTATTAATACACTACTGGCCATTAAAATTGCTACACTAAGAAGAAATGCAGATGATAAACGGGTATTCATTGGACAAATATATTATACTAGAACTGACATGATTAAATTTTCACGCAGTTTGGGTGCATAGAGCCTGAGAAATCAGTATCCAGAACAACCACCTCTGCCCGTAATAACGGCCTTGATACGCCTGGGCATTAAGTCAAACAGAGCTTGGATGGCGTGTACAGGTACAGCTGCCCAAGCAGCTTCAACACGATACCACAGTTCATCAAGAGTAGTGACTGGCGTATTGTGACGAGCCAGTTGCTCGGCCACCATTGACCAGACGTTTTCAATTGGTGAGAGGTCTGGAGAATGTGCTGGCCAGGGCAGCAGTCGAACATTTTCTGTATCCAGAAAGGCCTGTACAGCACCAGCATCATGGGGTCGTGCATTATCCTGCTGAAATGTAGGGTTTCGCAGGGATCGAATGAAGGGTAGAGCCACGGGTCTTAACACATCTGAAATGTAACGTCCACTGTTCAAAGTGCCGTCAATGCGAACAAGAGGTGACCGAGACGTGTAACGAATGGCACCCCATACCATCACGCCAAGTGATACGCCAGTATGGCGATGGCGAATACACGCTTCCAATGTGCGTTCACCGCGATGTCGCCAAACACGGATGCGACCATCATGATGCTGTAAACAGAACCTGGATTCATCCGAAAATTTGACGTTTTGCCATTCGTGCACCCAGATTCGTCGCTGAGTACACCATCGCAGCCGCTCCTGTCTGTGATGCAGTGTCCAGGGTAACCGCAGCCATGGTCTCCGAGCTGATAGTCTGTGCTGCTGCAAACGTCGTCGAACTGTTAGTACAGATGGTTGTTGTCTTGCAAACGTCTCCATCTGTTGACTCAGGGATCGAGACGTGGCTGCACGATCCGTTACAACCATGCGGATAAGATGCCTGTCATCTCGACTGCTAGTGATACGAGGCCGTTGAGATCCAGCACGGCGTTCCGTATTACCCTCCTGAACCCACCGATTCCATATTCTGCTAACAGTCATTGGATCTTGACCAAATCGAGCAGCAATTTCGCGATACGATAAACCGCAATCGCGATAGGCTACAACCCGACCGTTATCAAAGTAGGAAACGTGATGGTACGCATTTCTCCTCCTTACACGAGGCATCACAGCAACGTTTCACCAGGCAACGCCGGTCAACTGCCGTTTGTGTATGAAAAATCGGTTGGAAACTTTCCTCATGTCAACACGTTGTAGGTGTCGCCACTGGCGCCAACCTTGTGTGAATGCTATGAAAAGCTAATCATTTGCATATCACAGCATCTTCTTCCTGTCAGTTAAACTTAGCGTCTGTAGCACGTCATCTTCGTGGTGTAGCAATTTAATGGCCAGTAGTGTATATAATATTAAAATCATACATCAATGACATTACTAGCAAAAGCACATAACGATATTAGATTTCGTCTATATCTGGGGCATTGTAAATGGTCTATTGGTATTCCTTTTAGGTGCATGGGAGCCAATCCTACATGACTACAGTATCGACCGTATAATATTATTGAAATCGTTCCACATGTGAATGTTAACAGCCACGAAAATATATCTACAGTGGATGGTTCCAAGTTACAACGTAATCTTGCTAGGAAAGTTGATCTTAATGTAATTGTAAATGGAGAACCAGAAAGTATTACCGCACCTGATGTATAGTATGTAAAAAATGTTGAACTAATTTATCTGTATTATCTGTAAGTGAAATAGTCAAGAAGGGCAACCGAGTTACATTCGACAAAATGGAACAAAAATCGTTATCAATATGGGGAAATTATAGCTACAGCGACAAATGAAAGGGAAATTTTCAAATTAGATACTGCTAAAGTCAAAGCTGAAGATGTAAACCGTTGTGTGTACTCTGCAAAACACTGTTTTTGGCATAGAAGGCTTGGGCACCTAAACAGAAAAGACATGTCATTACTGAAGGATACGGAAACAGGAATGGAAGATTGTGATAAATGCAACGAATTCTGTGAAATCTGTATATAATGGAAACAGACTAGATTACCCTTTAAACTTAGAAAAAGCAGAACTACAAACGTCTCGCAGTTAATACACACGGATGTTTGTGGGCAGGTGGAGTGTGAGCATATAGGAGGAAGCCATTATTTTTTAGCTTTATAGACAACTACTCGAGATAAATAAATTTTTAATTTTCTACTAATAATCAAATCAGTGATGTCTTTGAGAACTTTCACAATCTGGTAGAAAGAAATGGGGAAAGAAGGTACAAATTGTCAGATGTGATAATGGAACTGAGTATACCAACCGAAAATTCAAGAAATCTTTGACAATAGTGTATCGCAGTATGGAGTTGTTGAGAGAGCAAATTGGACTATTGCTCGAAAAGAAAGAAGAATCTTAACTGATGCTGGGTTACGTAAATGTTTTTGGGCAGAGGCGGTGTCGGCAGCTGTATGTTTGATCAATTGAGCACCTATCAAAGCGAAGAATAGAACTCCATACGAATTGTGGACAGAGAAGAAGCCAAATATAGGCCACTTAAAAAGTTTTTGAATGTGAGGCTGTGGTGTAGCTCCTGAAACAATCGAGGGGAAAACGGGACCCAAAGTCTAGGAAATGTATTTTGGTAGGCAGTTGTAAGGACTCAAAAGACTACTGACTCATGAAACCTACGAATATAAAGGTAGTGATACGTAGAGATGATGTATTTCTTGAGAATAACAAATGTGAAATAAAAGAGGATCATCAAGAGAGTACTTCATTAACGTCCTCAGGTTTAAATATATGAGAACTAGTTCTGGAAAAGAAATTGAAGGAGAGGAAGAAGAAGATGACAATGAACACACAGACGCATTCTATGAAGATGAAGTTGTAGAGGATGAAGAAGAGGAGGAAAATATTTTCAGGCCTTCCTCTCTTGTACGTAAACCTAAAGACCAGAATGATTATGCAATGCAGCCGAACATTTTAATGTGACCCTACAACAGTTGAAAAGGCTATGAGCGATCTAAATATTTAACAATGGAGAGACTTTATGGAAAGAGAGCTGGAGTCATCTTATCAAAATGAAACTTTCAAATGTGGTGAAATGCCACAAAGGAAAAAGACCGATAAAAGCACGACGGGCGTTTACCGTAAAAATCCTGAGTGTGTGATACCAAAATATTAGGATTGTGTATAAGTCCATAGTGTTTTCCGATAAGTGTAATATTTCTCAGAAATGTTAAATTGCTCTGATCCACACATAACCTTAATTACGCATTGTCTGAGAGTGACAGCATTAATAATGACGAATGTGGAATCACAGAACAGGAAGTGATGCACACCATTCAAAAGCTCAAAAACAAAAAGGCAGCAGGCGAAGACCAGATATCAGCAGAGATGTTAAAAGAGGGCGGGAGCAAACTACACAAAGAAATTTATAACGTTATCACAATGATCTGGAAAACTGAAACACTGCCTGAAGATTGGAAAACGGCAATAATTTGTTCGATACACAAGAAAGGAAACAGAATGGAATGTGGAAATTACAGAGGAATCAGTTTGCTGAACATAACATACAAAATCCTGTCAATGATCATTCTGGAAAAACTTAAATCTTACGCAGAAAATATTATTCAAGACTACCTGGCTGGATTTCGAACAAACCGCTCCATGACTGATAATTTGTTTACTATACGACAGATCTTTGAGAAATACTGGGAACTTAACAAAAACATCCACTGTCTTTTCATTGACTTCAAGCGAGCCTACGACAGCATCCACAGAAGTAGCCTCTACAACCCATTACGAGAATTTAGTATAGCCAGTAAAATCATTAGGATGATACAACTGTGCATGGATGGCTCCCTGGCGGCAGTGAAGTTCAGAGGATCCATGTACCCCACCTTTCCAATTAGAACAGGCTAACGACAGGGAGACGCTCTTTCATGTGTCCTAGAGGAAGAAGTTCGGGAGAGTAATTTACATCTATAAAATGATCTCCAATTCGAACACAGTGAAATAAAACTCCTGGCTTATGCGGATGATATAGTGTTGCTGACAAACTGAAGAAGAACTGACATACATGTACAGATCTCTCAGGCACAGTGCCAGCAAACGGGGCTTCTGATTAACCAAGAGAAAACCGAATGCATGGAAATAGGTCGAGTCATAAACCCAAATCCTTACTTTGAAATTGACCAACATTCTAAATTTACAAAAGTTCTCCAGTTTAAATACCTTGGATCACATTTTAACAGTAAAAATATCATAACAATGGACATAAATGAAAGAATAGCCTCAGGGTCAAGATGTCTGTACTCACTAAGCAACCCCCTAGAAAGTAAAGCTTAGTCAATCACCACAAAGATGAAGATATACAGCACTCTCATTTGCCCCATAGTACTGTACGGTTCAGAAAGCTGGACGCTTACAAAGAATGAAAGAGAAAAACTGGATGTTTTCGAAAGAAAAGTAATGAGAAAAATCTGGGGGCCTGTTTTGGAGAACGACGTATGGAGAATTCGAAAGAACAATGAAATTTATCAGTTAATGAAGTAACCCCCTATCATCCAGAAATTAAAATGTAGGAGACTGCAATGGGCTGGACATGTTGCCCGAATGGAAAACAACAACCACCAAGAAAGCATTTGAAGGAACTTTCCAGGCAACAAGACCATTGGGCCGACCTCGTACAAGTTGGAAAGATGACGTAGAGAAGGACTTCGCAGCATTAGGAATTTCCGCTAGGTGGAGAGAGGCTGCGAGAGATAGAAGGCGTTGGAAGCAGATCGTTGATGCAGCGCGTGGTCTACAGGGCCTGTGATAGCTAAGAAGAAGAAGAAGAAGAAGAAGAAGAAGAAGTAAACACAACAGATGCAAACAGTAGAGACTTAAGTCATCAATAATGTATTCTCTTTCACTATTTGCAACAGTCTGCCAACGCTGGGGTAACTTTCCACTTCCAGCGACTGTAGAAATCATGTAATGAGGAGAACAACTCGTCGAGCCATATTCGTAGTGCAGTTTCATCAGGAAAGGAAGTTACTTGAAGGCTGTTCGACAGAGAGCGGAAAAGATGAAAATCTGAGGGCGCAAGATCAGGTGAACAAGGTGGCTGAGGAATGACTTCCCAACCCAACTCCTGTATAGTGCATTTCGCCAGTCTAGCAGAATGCGGGCGGGCGTTAATATGGAGTAGCATCACTTCACGCCATGTTCCTAGTCGTTGTTCTTGGACTGCACCTGCGAAACGTCTTAGTTGTTGACAGTGAATGCCAGAGTGGTGTTTGCACCTCGAGGAAGCAGTTCGCAGTACATCAGACCATCGTTGTTCCACCAGATGCGTAACATACTCTTTTGTGCACGCGCGCAAGTCTTAGTTTATACTTTGTTTGGGCTCAGCCATTCCTTTCTTTTTGAGCTCAACCATTCCTTTCTTTGCCTTATGTTAACATAGACACCATTTCTCGTCACCAGTTACGAGACAGTATACGAATGGTTGGTGGTGTTCATGAGCCAACTCATGATGAGCAAGCAGAGATGCACATATGGGCACCCACTGATTTCTGAGATTTTAGCTTAGCGCCTACGGTACCCATTCACCCGGGTTTTGAATCTTCCTCATTGCATGCAAATGTCGCACAAAGGTCGAATGATCACAGCTCATCACATTTGCCAGTTCTCGAGTACAGTAACATGGATCATTGTGGATTAATGCGTTTTGGCGATCTTCATCAAACCCCAAAGTGCTTGCTGAGCGTGGAGAGTCATTAATGTCAAAACTATCCTTTTTAAAACTAGACAACTATTTTCTTGCCGTGCTCTATCCAATGGCATTATCCCCATTCACGCCGTTCCTAACTGCCTCCACTAATGTCACCCCTCTATTGAACTCAAACTGAAAAATGAGTTGGAAATGTTCCGATTTCTCCATTTGTCACTCCATTTTCTAGCGTCCACAGCTCCACTCACTGCATCCAAACGACAAAATGACAATACGTAAACTCAAAGAACATCAGTGAACTACAAATAAAAAATGAATCGATAAATTAACCCATAGCAAAATCGGAATTCCAACGTGAAAAACGAAAATGCTACAAACTTATGCCCCAGCCTAATATATACGGATCTTAAAATATAGCTTGCCTTATTCCTGCATTCCTTGTTATTCAGAATTACTTATTTCGCTGCGCTAGTTCCACCAAAACCTGATTAAACTGTATGCCACACAAAATACACAAATGTTTCTAAAATATGTGCACCTCTAAAAGTGGAACGAGACACATACCTTTCCTGGATGTGCCTGTAATACTTTTCCGTCCAATTATTTTTGTAATCTCAGGTCTTTCCGCACACTGTATAAAAATGGCTCTAAACACTATGGGACTTAACATCTGAGGTCATCAGTCCCCTAGACTTGGTACTACTTAAACCTAACTAACCTAAGGAAACCACACACATCCATGCCTGAGACAGGATTCGAACCTGCGACAGTAGCAGTAGCGTTTGTGTGATGGATTATTACTGTTCAACTCGGCACAAGAGCAGGAACTTACAAATTTACGTGTTTTTCTCTACAAAATTGTTTGATGTTTCATGTCAGTGTTTATCAACATAAAAACCTGTTGGCCACTACTTTACGGGTTACCTGTGACTATTTATCTGGTGAAAGCACTCCATCACCACGTTTAACGTACTAAAAGATATTAGAAGTGGAAGTGTTATGTGGTACACGATTATACAGGGTGCCCCAGGAGGAAAGCCCTATATTCAGGGCTATGACAGGAACGATGATTCGATTTTGTATGTAAATTATGTAAAATCATTGTAGGAGTCTGCAGTCATTATCACTAGTTATTGTAATTGACCATCTTGATCGCTGTTAAATTTTTTAGTGTTTCATACCTCAATTTCTAGCATTTGTAGACTTAGAGAAAGCTTTTGACAATGTTGACTGGAATACTCTCTTTCAAATTCTAAAGGTGGCAGGGGCAAAATACAGGGAGCGAAAGGCTATTTACAATTTGTACAGAAACCAGATGGCAGTTATAAGAGTCGAGGGACATGAAAGGGAAGCAGTGGTTGGGAAGGGAGTAAGATAGGGTTGTAGCCCGTCCCCGATGTTGTTCAATCTGTATATTGAGCAAGCAGTAAAAGAAACATAAGAAAATTTCGGAGTAGGTATTAAAATTCATGGAGAAGAAATAAAAACTTTGAGGTTCGCCGATGACATTGTAATTCTGTCAGAGACAGCAAAGGACTTGGAAGAGCAGTTGAATGGAATGGACAGTGTCTTGAAAGGAGGATATAAGATGAACATCAACAAAAGCAAAACAAGGATAATGGAATGTAGTCTAATTAAGTCGGGTGATGCTGAGGGAATTAGATTAGGAAATGAGACACTTAAAGTAGTAAAGGAGTTTTGCTATTTGGGGAGCAAAATAACTGATGATGGTCGAAGTAGAGAGGATATAAAATGTAGACTAGCAATGGCAAGGAAAGCGTTTCTGAAGAAGAGAAATTTGTTAACATCCAGTATTGATTTAAGTGTCAGGAAGTCATTTCTGAAAGTATTCTTATGGAGTGTAGCCATGTATGGAAGTGAAACATGGACGATAAATAGTTTGGACAAGAAGAGAATAGAAGCTTTCGAAATGTGGTGCTACAGAAGAATGCTGAAGATTAGATGGGTAGATCACATAACTAATGAGGAAGTATTGAATAGGATTGGGGAGAAGAGAAGTTTGTGGCACAACTTGACCAGAAGAAGGGATCGGTTGGTAGGACATGTTCTGAGGCATCAAGGGATCACCAATTTAGTATTGGAGGGCAGCGTGGAGGGTAAAAATCGTAGGGGGAGACCAAGAGATGAATACACTAAGCAGATTCAGAAGGATGTAGGTTGCAGTAGGTACTGGGAGATGAAAAAGCTTGCACAGGATAGAGTAGCATGGAGAGCTGCATCAAACCAGTCTCATGACTGAAGACCACAACAACAACAACAACCTCAATTGGCAAAAAAAGAAAAAAAAACCCTTATACGATGACTTTGTTGTGAGTCAGTCAGTCAGTCTGTCTATCTGTCAATAACCCCTTTTCTCAGGAACATGTATACGTATCAAGTTGAAATCTGTGTTACATACTGAGGTCTATGGTCTCTTGGCGACGTAAGAAACGTTAGCTTCTACGTCAACGCAAAAAAAGATACGGCCATTTACGTCACATATTTTGACAATTGGAAACTCTTTCGTGAAAACCTACAGTGTACTTATCGTTGACCTAGAATCATGAAATGGCGAGAATTAAGCTTTCACAGTACAACTAAAGCAAAAAAAAAATATTATTAATTTGTAAGTATATCACACGACAAAATCTTTTGTTTTCATTTGTTGTCCGACTGTCTGGCTTCCCGTCTGTTAAGACCCTTTTTCTCAGGAACGGGCGGGCATATAACTTTGAAATGTATGTTGCATACTAAGGTCTATGCTTCCTTGGCGGTGCAATAAACGTAAGATTCAAAGTCAATGCAATAAAAAGATACAGCCATTTATATCATATATTTTGGTTCTCGCAAACTCAATCATTAAAACCTAAAGGTTACTTATCTTTGACTCAGAATCGTGAAATTTGGCAAGAAACACTTTTGAGGAGGTGGAAGAAAAACTCACAATAAGCCTTGAGGCATTATGTAACTACTGCGATAGCAACTACCTGAAGCTAAACCCCTCCAAAACATAAGTGTGTGCGTTCCACTTATGGAACAGAGAGGCACGGAGGAAACTGAGAATAACCTGGAGAGGTCAACAGCTGACCCACTGTGACACCCCAAAGTACCTCGGAGTGAAGTTGGACCGGTCCCTCACCTTCAAGGACCAACCACTGTACAGATACAAAAATGAAAGTCAGTGCGAGGAAACTGACCGGCAACAACTGGGGAGCACACCCACAGGGCCTCCGCACACCTGCCCTCGCTTTGTGCTTCTCCGCTGCTGAACATGCAGCACCTGTATGGCAGAACTCCAGCCATTCCAAACAGGTAAATATTGCCCTAAATGAAACAGGACGAATTGTAAACGGCTGCTTACGGGCAACCCCTGTTGACAAAATCTACCACCTCATGGGCGTAGCACCTCCAGACATCCGAAGGAGAACAGCAGCTGAAGTGGAAATAAAGAAGTAGGAAACGGATCAGGGATACCCCCTGTTTGGATGCGAACATCAAACACCAAGACTCTAGTCAAGAAAAATTTTTCTCCGGACAGCGCAACCAATCCAGACATCACCTACAGACTATGGTATACAACTCTGGCGTAGCTCATCATCAGACAAATATTGGGACAACCCCAAGGAAGAACTTGCTACAGGTCATCATCTCCCATACACAACATGGAACGTACTCAATAGACTGAGAACTGGAGTGTCTCGGTGTAAGGAGAACATGACGAAATGGAGATACATCTCAGGGGACGAACTATGTGAGTGTGGTGAACCTCAAGAAATGCACCTACTCAACTGCAGGAAAACGTCGGAACCTGTGTCCATGGACGATCTGATTATCGCCAATGATAAGGCAGCCTGTGGAGTGGAATTTTGGGCAGCACATGGAATATAAATGTGCACATATTCTCTGTAATACTTGTAATATACATGTATGATATACTACATGTGATATGCTATGTATGATATGCTATGAATGATAAATTTTATTTAATATGTTATGTTCTGGACACATAAATAAATAAAAATACAAAATTAAAGGAGGAAAATCAGAAAATTGTTAATTTGCAATTGTATCAAATGACAATAAATAATTCTTTTGTCATTTGTTATCTGACTGCTGACTTAAAATTAAAACATTCTCAAAAGTCTCGGAATTCCCAGGACCGATCTGTTGCCAATATCACTGTTGATAACATGTAAAAATTGTCGAGATCCTCAATTCCTGGGATGGGTGAATTGTTTCATTATAAGTTTGTACGATACCTTCAGTGCTCCAGTCCTACTCGGACCTGGCCATTTCTTTCTTTCATTTTTTTTTAACAGAATTTAATGTGTTTCGACCACAGCCATCAAAGAATGTGATTCTAAGGATGGCTTTGGCTGAAACACATTAAGATGTATTTTTTTTAACGAAATATACAACAGCAACCAAAACGGACAAATATAATGACAGTCATTCGAAGCAAAAAGAGTATAGCAAACATTGGCTCTGAACTGCATACCTTAACAGCTGAGAGCACTTTTTCATCTTCAATATTTGAAACATCTCTTCAACTGCAAGCTCTTTCGTTTCCTTACACACTACTGACCATTAAAATTGCTACACAAAGAAGAAATGCAGATGATAAACGCGTATTCATTGGAAAAATATATTATACTAGAACTCACATCTGATTACATTTTCATGCGAGTCAAAGTGAGCTTGGATGGCGTGTACAGGTACAGCTGCCCATGTAGTTTCAACACGATACCACAGTTCATCAAGAGTAGTGACTGGCGTATTGTGACGAGCCAGTTGCTCGGCCACCATCGACCAGACGTTTTCAATTGGTGAGTGATCTCGAGAATGTACTGGCCAGGGCAGCAGTCGAACATTTTCTTTATCCGGAAAGGCCCGTACAGGACCTGCAACATGCGGTCGTGCATGCTGAAATGACGGGTTTCGCAGGGATCGAATGAAGGGTAGAGCCACGGGTCGTAACACATCTGAAATGTAACGTCCACTGTTCAAAGTGCCGTCAATACGAACAAGAGGTGACCGAGACGTGTAACCAACGGCAACACATACCATCACGCCGGGTGATACGCCAGTGTGGCGATGACGAATACACGCTTCCAATGTGCGTTCACCGCGATGTCCCCAAACACGTATACGACTATGATGATGCCGTAAACCGAACATAGAGTCATCCGAAAGAAATGAAGTTTTGCCATTTGTGCACCCAGGTTCGTCGTCGAGTACACCATCGCAGGCACTCCTGTGTGTGATGCAACGTCAAGGGAAACCGCACCCATGGTCTCCGAGCTGGTAGTCCATGCTGCTGCAAACGTCGTCGAACTGTTCGTGCAGATGGTTGTTGTCTTGCAAACTTCTCCATCTGTTGACTCAGGGATCGAGACGTGGCTGCACGATCCATTACAGCCATGCCTGTCACCTTGACTGCTAGTGATAAGAGACCTTTGGGATCCAGCATGGCGTTCCGTATTACGCTCCCGAACTCACCGATTCCATATTCTGCTAACAGTCATTGGATCTCGACCAACGCGAGCAGCAATGTCGCGATAGGATAAACCGCAATCGCGATAGGCTACAACCCGACCTTTATCAAAGTCGGAAACGTGGTGGTACGCATTTCTCCTCCTTACACGAGGCATCACAAAAACGTTTCACCAGGCAACGCCGGTCAACTGCTATTTGTGTACGAGAAATTGGTTGGAAACTTTCCTCATGTCAGCACGTTGTAGGTGTCGCCACCGGCGCCAACCTTGTGTGAATGCTCTGAAAAGCTAATCATTTGCATATCACAGTATCTTCTTCCTGTCGGTTAAATTTCGCGTCTGTAGCACGTCATTTTCGTGGTGTAGTATTTCAGAGGCCAGTACTGTATTTGGAGGCGGCAGTATGGGTGAAAGCAAGAAACAAATGTTCAGTAAACAAGGGCTCTATAAAGTGCATACCTGAAGAACTATGAGCACTTTTTCAGTAGAAGAGATGTTTTTCACAGTACTGAAGATGAAGAAGTGATGGTAGCTGTTGAGGTATGACTTTTAGAACCCTCGTTAATAGGCTTCTTTGCTTCGAATGATCGTCCCTGTCACATCTCAGAATATTGGCTATTCTTCCTGGGACACCTTGCATGTATCTAGTATGATAATAAATAATCTTTGTTTATTTTTAACTGTTCATCTACATGTGTAAGTCTTCCATTTAAAGTACTAAAGTAGGGTGTAAAGTACGCTTATAAATCAGCATGCATTATGGAGGATACTTTTGCTCTACGTCGTGCGACTTCTTTTATAAACTGTGACTGTTGATACTTTTAAAAATATCAGGAATCCAATATATCGATATTTAAAAAAGTATCATCATAGGCCCTCGATTTATCGGAGAATAGCATTGATGCATAGCCGAGAAACGTATCGACGGACTGTCCTATAAAGCTACGGTCGCAGGTTCGAATCCTGCCTCGGGCATGGGTGTGTGTAATGTCCTTGAGTTAGTTAGGTTTAAGTAGTTCTAGTTTCTAGGGGGCTTATGACCTCAGAAGTTAAGTCCAATAGTGCTCAGAGCCATTTGTACCATTTTTGTCCTATAAAAATATCGGATGCACATTGTAAATATACTGCCGGTTTTAGAGCTTTATATTTAAGAATTGATTTATTATCAGATATTCCGTACACCAACAGACTACCAACCTACTGATCCCCCTTGGAGCAAGAATTGAAAGGAAAAGGATGCACGTTCACGCTTGGCGGTAACCATTTTGCTAATAATGGTATCTGCATGTAAGTGGCACAATATAAGGTGTCTGATGCGATCGTCATTCGGTTTCGTCACATATCGGATTTGTCCGGAACACTCCATGTCGACTTCCCTGTTTTTTCATTTCTGCAAAAGCCAGCGACCAAGCAGTTACAGTGTCGACATTACATGATGAAGTTAAACGCTGCAGTTTCCGTTGGTAGCGCTGGCCGCCGATTACGTCAGCATTTCCCCTCAGACGTCTCTGCCCGCTGCAAAGACCGATATTTACATTTTTGTTTACCATTTTCAGCAATTGTTTTTGAAGAATGCCAATGTGGAATATCACAATTGTTGCATCAAAACTTGTTTTTTAACGCAACAGGCGTGCTATTTCTTCACGCTGGAAATCTCTTTACTCCATTCTTGGAAATCTATTCCATTCACATTGCTAGTCCCCAGTGCAACAGGACCATTTCTTTGTGCCACCTATAGCTGTTTCACGCAGTCCCAGAAAAAGAGTGGACGCTATGAAATCTCAAAAAGCAGTAAGGCTTCTTTTATGCAGTGAAAGTAAAATTATGTTCTACTAAATTCTCAAAAGAACAATTTCAAATATTTACCGAAAATTGCGCAAAAAATATAATGTGAAATATGAAACTTCCTGCAGATTAAAACTGCGAGCCAGACCGAGACTCGAACTCAGGACCTTTGCCTTTCGAGGGCAAGTGCTCTACCAACTGAGCTACCCAAGCACGGCTCACGCACCCTCCTCACAGCTGTAATTCCGCCAGTACCTCGCCTCCTACATTCCAAACTTCACAGAAGCTCTCCTGCGAACCTTGGAGAACTAGCACTCCTGGAAGAAAGGATATTGCGCATACATGGCTTAGCCACAGCCTGGGGGTTGTTTCTAGAATGAAATTTTCACTCTACAGCGGAGTGTGCGTTGATATGAAACTTCCTGGCAGATTAAAACTGTGTGCCGGACCGAGACTCGAACTCGGGACCTTCGCCTTTCGCGGGAAAGTGCTCTACCAACTGAGCTACCCAAGCACGACTCACACCCCGACCTCACAGAGAGCTTCTGTGAAGTTTGGAAGGTAGGAGGCGAGGTACTGTCGGAATTAAAACTGAGGACGGGGCGTGGGTCGTAGTTGGGTAGCTCAGTTGGTAGAGCACTTGCCTGCGAAAGGCAAAGGTCCCTAGTTCGAGTCTCGGTCTAGCACACAGTTTTAATCTGCCAAGAAGTTTCATATCAGCATACACTCCGCTGCAGAGTGAAAATCTAACTCTGGAAACATCCCTAGGCTGTGGCTAAGCCGTGTCTCTGCAATATCCTTTCATTCTAGAATGTAAATATGCTGGGTGAAACTTATTGCCGTATACATCGATAATTTTTGGAAAAATTATCAATATATCGATATTTTACCAACAGTCCAATTTTGTAGTCCTAGTATAAAGTAACTGAAATAATTGTTTCTCTTACCTTGGACCGTTGACAGCGAAGATTGACCGCCCGGCCACGGAGTCGTCAGTTTCCGGTATGGCAAAATTCAGCCGGTAGAAGGAAGAAAAATCTGAGGCCAAGACACGACCCACGAGCTCGGGGTCCTTGACCATCAGGAGCGGCTGATCGAAGGCGAACATTCCCATGAAGGGCTCGTCCCCTGCCCGCAGGTAGCACTCGTATATGGGCTCCCCCATGTGCTGGCGGCCCGTCACGACGCCGCCCATGTTTCCGACGACCAGCGTCGGCTTCACGTAGGGCACCCCGAGCTTCCTCCAGAGAGAGTAGTGGCGCGTCGTGTACCAGTAGAACAGCGGCAGCAGCACGAGCAGGCCGTCCAGCACCCAGCTCCCAGTCACCAGCGCCATGGTTGTCCTGCGGTCCGGCTGCTACTGCGGACAAGAGAACACTGAAGTGAGTCAGCTCTCTTAAGTCGTCACGATGCGCAGCGTCATCTCAAGGCCGTTTGCCCCTCCACCTCTGCAGGCCGGCCGGCGAGCATTAGCGCAGCAGCGTACATCGCAGTCTTGCACAACACTCGCGACACTCCGGCTCGTTTTTGTAACCCACAGCGATAGCAGCGCGCCAAGCGGCCAGCAAGAGAATTTCTGAATACAATACCGGATGAGTGCGAATACGTCTGTAACATAGTAGCGCCGGCCGGTGTGGCCGAGCGGTTCTAGGCGCTTCAGTCTGGAACCGCGCGACCGCTACGGTCGCAGGTTCGAATCCTGCCTCGGGCATGGACGTGTGTGATGTCCTTAGGTTAGTTAGGTTTAAGTAGTTCTAAGTTCTAGAGGAGTGATGACCTCAGATGTTAAGTCCCATAGTGCTCGGAGCCATCTTTTTGTAACATAGTAGTTATATTAAGGAGTGTATTTAGTGCCATGAAAATGGACAATAACTAAAAAGTGACACCACAGTTGCCAGGGAGAGGAGGGTTGCAGAGGGGGCTGTTTCGTAACAAGTGTCTACCATCACTGTGAATAATTGGATGCCTTTTCTGAGTAGGGGTTGTAGGTAGTAATTGCGATATGCACTTAGAATTGCTTCATCATTCTATAAAAAAAATTAAAAAAGGTTGTTAGAACTAAGCAGACCTGTCACATTGACTCATTAATTCGTGGTTTAACAAAACACCTGCAAAATCTAAATATAATTTACTTTCGCCATATTAAAATTGAAAGCGGGCAAAGAAAATTCTTTTTCGCTCTAAAGTTTGTTCAGACGTTAATATTTGAGTGGTGGGTAGAATGGGGAGGGGGGGGGGGGGGAGAAGGGGATTGGGGTACTAGCTGATATCTGATTGCATTCAGAGGTAATCCCACAAAGGTTAGGAGCCACTGATCTACATCTACATCTATATTCTGCAGAAGTATTTTTTATGAACGGATGTCCATTGATTGTATTTCAGTTTTTAGGTTTTACTCCTGATACGTATCGAAAATGAAATCTAAGATCCAATATCTCTGTATTTTGCTCTCATTTCCGATAATTATCGTAAATAAAACCTAAAAACCGAAATACATATTTTATGATTGAAAGTCCGTCAACCTTCTGTATCTTCTATTTTCTGGTTGGTTGGTTTGGGGAAGGAGACCAGACAGCGTGGTCATCGGTCTCATCAGATTAGGGAAGGAAGTCGACCGTGCCCTTTCAGAGGAACCATCCCGGCATTTGCCTGGAGTGATTTAGGGAAATCACGGAAAACCTAAATCAGGATGGCCGGACGCGGGATTGAACCGTCGTCCTCCCGAGTGAGAGTCCAGTGTTCAACCACTGCGCCACCCCGCTCGGTCTATTTTCTGTATGCGTCACATATGGATTCTTTAAAAAACGAAACAAGTGTTTCCTTTCTTGTGTCTCTATTGCTATACTCCCCGCACGACGTGTTCCACAAACATCTACAGTCTTCATACTTCTCTAGAAACTCTGTCATTAATGTTTCGACCGCCCCGCACTTTGTCGTGTATATTACAGCAGCATTTAATTCCGCACAGTGACAAAAGACGAACTTTGTCGGGCGGTTATCACGACATACGGCACAGTTTGCTGGGTGGGTGGTTCTGCCCGACCGACAACCCGAAAAAGAGGATTCATTGGTCGGCCTACACATGGCCTACACATGTCGGTCGATCTGTCGGTTGGTTGATGCGCTTGTAGGGGCGGGGTGAAGGGGGAGGCTTTAGCGAACCACCAAAGGAAGTTCGCATTTCGAGCAACCAAAGGAAGTCTGCATTTGATCCGTTACGGCTCTAGCAGCACGCAGCTCGTGGTCTCGCATTCTCGCTTCCCGAGCAAGGGGTCCCGGGTTCGATCCCCAGTGGAGTTAGGGATTTTTCATTTGCCTCGAGATGACTGGGTGTTTATTTTGTCCTCATCATTTCATCTTCATTCCTGAAGGTGGGGAGATTGGACTGAGCAAAGGTTGGGAATTTGTACGGGCGCTGATAACCTCTTAGTTGAGCGCCCCACAAACCAAACATCATCATCGGCTCTCGCAGTACAGGAAGCTTTTGTCTGTTATCTCTTCTACTTTTCTTGTTGCTTACGTGGCTTGCGCTAGTGATGCAGCAGAGATTTGAAGAGAATGTAGATCAAGGTGAGGTAAAGCACCTCTAAGGGGAACCGAGCTTTCACCAAACCATGGTTATTGATTGAAGCATCCCCCTTACATATTTTGAATCCACGTATTATAAGGTAGCACATCAAATATTATCCAGTGAAAAAGAAATCGGGCGTCCACAAGGAGGCACTTTCTCCTGTTGTGAAATCTGGTTACAGGCTTCTAATTCATGACAGAATCTTCTCGAATTTCTGGCAGGGACCGTCTCGGATGATAATAAACTTCAGGTTAACACCGCTTGGCGGGACAGGAAGTACTGGTGCGATGTGGGTGTTGGGATGGTTTAAAGACCACTTTTTAATGTTTTTTTTTTGAATAGCTAGAAAAACGCGGCTTCTAGCGAAAATGTTTCCTGGTACAAATTTAAACTAGATTGAATTTCGTACAGAAAGCGCCCATAAAACTTCGTGAAACGCTCTGTAGTTATTTCTTGAGACGTACTGGGGTAGATAGAGTGGAAAATCACCTGTCCTATCCATCAGTTTGCAGACCTATGAACGAGGGACGTGCATGATCACAATACTACTGGCGAGCTGTAGTCTGTTGTAACCTCTCAACAAAAATATTCCGTAACCTCCCTACAGAAAAAATATAATTATTTATATCATTCACATTCTGCGTAGCCTACTAACAGATAAATGAATTCCCTAACTTACCAATAATACAATGTGACTAATCTCTCAATAAAATTGTGGCTCACTTATAACCTTTCAATAATTGACTGTGAATGTAAACCGGTAAATTTTGGACGTCAGCAGTGCTGCGTCATGGCCCTGAAAGATCATTCTGAATAGATAGAAAATTCTTACCTCAACAAGGTCGCCGGATAACGCATATATATCTGCTCCTATAAGAAATTTTTCTGGCACAGCCGAGTGCAATGCTGACCGATAGATTTGTCATGTATAAAAAGAACAACTGATTTTTCTTTGCAATAATCGGGATGACCATGGATTGGAGAAATTAGTAAATTCTTTAAATTGAGATGATAGATTGTCAAAAGTTACTTTTTTATAAGAAAGATTATTATTAAGAGATTCTTTAGACACATTTACATGGGACTTGGGTCAGATTCTCTTATAGCTTACATATCGCATGCAGCGCGTGAGCAATCCATCAAAATTACATCTGCTCGAGTGCGCTAGCAACAAATTCCTTAATCATGGACCTCTTACACTGTGCATAAACCTTTCCTCTCGCTTCTGCATTACACATCTCCCTCCTACACCTTGTTACATTCCAGGACGCAATTTAGCTCTTAATACGGCTCTACTGAACTTCGGTGAGGTATACACATTTAATATTTGTTTTTAACCCACTTTTCAAAGATAAACATTAATTTTATACCGTTAGAACAATATTTCAGAGACATTAGTTAAGCCTAGAAACATCGTCACCATGCCAAATTTTGGGAAAAATCAGAGAAATTGATGGAGATATTTGAATCATCAATATGTAGTTGGCATTGCAAGCGAAATACTTAGTCTGATATAGTTTAAGGCATGACGTTGGGAATGTGAGACATAAACTGATATAAGCGGGAATATATAAAATGCAATGTGCTTCATATGGTGCGAAATATGTAGGACACACAGACCCTTCCAGACTGGATAATTACGATAAATCTGTAGTAGCTAAATGCATATGTGAGACAGGCCACCTGCTAAAAGCCGCTAAAGAGTATTCAGAGGTGGTTCATGCAGTGAAGAAAAGAAGGAAGCATGACCTACTTGAAAAATCGTAAATATCAATTCGTCAAGATAGATTTAATTATTTGCTTAATGTCAATCAAGAGAGTGGTAAGGGATTTTTCAAGGGGTTCATGGATTATCTTTTGAACTTAACAGTAATGCAATATACACTGAAGCGCCGAAGAAACTGGTATAGGCTTGCGTATTTAAGTACAGAGATATTCAAACAGGCAGAACCAGGCGCTGCGGTCGGCAACGCCAATATAAGACAAGTGTGTGGCGCAGTTGTTAGATCGGTTACTGCTGCTACAATAGCAGGTTATCAAGATTTAAGTAATTTTGAACGTGGTGTTATAGTCGGCGCACGAGCGATGGGACACAGCATCTCTGAGATAGCGATAACGTGGGGATTATCTAGTATGACAATTTCACGAAAGTACCGTGAATATCAGGAGCCCGGTAAAACATCAAATCTCCGACATCGCTGAGGCGGGAAAAAAAGACCCTACACGAACGGGACCGACGACGACTAAAGAGAATCGTGCAAAGTGACAGAAGCGCAACTCTTCCGTAAATTGTTGCAGATTTCGATGCTAGGCCATCAACAAGTGTCAGCGTGCGAACCATTCAACGAAACATCATCGATATGGGCTTTCGGAGCCGAAGGTCCACTCGTGTACCCTTTATGACTGCACAACACAAAGCTTTACGCCTCGCCAGGACCCGTTAACACCGACATTAGACTGTTGACGACTGGAAATATGTTGCCTGATCGGATGAGTCTCGTTTCAAATTGTACCGAGTGGATGGACGTGTACGGGTATGGAGACAACCTCATGAATCCATGGACCCTGCATGTCAGCATGGGACTGTTCAAGCTGGTGCAAGCTCTGTAACGATGTGGGGCGTGTGCAGTTGGAGTGATACGGGACCCCTGATACGTCTAGATAGGACTCTGATAGATGACACGTACGTAAGCATCCTGTCTGATCACCTGCGTCCATTCATGTCCATTGTGCACCCCGACGGACTTGGTCAATTCCAGCAGGACAATGCGACATCCCACATGTCCAGAATTGCTACAGAATGTCCCCAGGAACACTTTTCTGTGTTTAAACACTTCCGCTGGCCACCAGATTCCCCAGACATGAACATTAATGGGCTTATCTGGGATGCCATGCAACTTGCTGTTCAGAAGAAATCTCCACACTGTCGTACGCTTACGGATTTATGGACACTCCTGCAAGATTAATGGTGTCAGTTCACTCCAACACTACTTCAGACATTACTCTAGTCCATGCCGTGTCGTGTTGCGGTACTTCTGCGTGCTCACGGCGGCCCTACACGATATTATGTAGGTGAACAAGTTTCTTTGGCTCCTCAGTGTATTTGAGCAATTTGCTGGTAACATTGTTTCTTCATAGCCTCTGTGCTATCTCTGGAATATAGTGAAATGGTTGGTGGCTCCGTGTAGTGATGTTAAGCAAATGCGATCAGTGTTACAACTATAGAAAAGCAGCACTTTCGCGAACGGGCGGTAGTATGAAGAAGCAATACAGAGAACCAAGTGTCACCGGTTTTAAAGCAAGACAAGGACTTTATGTCTGAATACCTTTACTTGTTTCATGACTAGTTTGTGGTTTTCAAGTGCGTGTGTATGAAGGATTGATGCAGAGAGCCCAATGACAGGGGTTTGGCTGCCAAAACACGTGGCCATGGACACTATTCTTCGCAATTCTGCATTGTATGCTAAATGGCAATAACGATAACGGTTATTGACTCAACGCTATCTCGAGCCCTTGAGATGGATAATACTAGAGTGATTTTGGTTAACTTTTCTCATCGTGTGAGACCATAGTTGTTGCAGAACATTTTACTTCCTAATGTGGTACTATTAGCAATGTTCCTCATACTGTGTTCCACGGGACTATGGGGATTCGTGATCACTTCAGCGTTCCTTGAAACGTGTCTTTTCTAAGAGCCAAGCAAAAAATTAACATTGAAACACTGAAAAAAGAGAATGACACTAACTGTCACGACCACGTACTAATTTGGGTAGTCGGCACGAAGCGACACGTAAAGCGAATACGGCTGTACCTATCAGGAAGACGACGGAAACTTAATAGACGGCAATCTCAACAACGAGATGATGCTATGGCATCTTGAGGTCAATAAAAAATTAATTTTCGACGCCACCGAACGAACTCATGGATTTCATTAACGACAAATCATGAATTAAACAGGCTGCAGTTGATTCCAGAGGGCTGGTCCCAGGACTGACCTGCGCTTTGTAAACACACTAACGGAAAAAATTCGCAATAGGAGAAAATGATTAACGTAAAGTTTGAAATTTCAGGAATACATTTGTCAATGTAACATATGTAAGTGATTAACGGTGAAGATCACAGGCCCAGTGTACACTATGTGATCAAAAGTATCCGGACACCCCCAAAGCATATGTTTTTCATGTTAGGTCCATTGTGCTGCCACCTACTGCAGTCATTAGACATCAGAGAGCGGAATGGGGCGCTCCGCGGAACTCAGAGACTTCGAACTTGATCAGGTGATTGGGTGTCACTACAAATTGTACGCGAGATTTCCACGCTCTTAAACATCCCTAGGTCCACTGTTTCTGATGTGGCAGTGAAGTGGAAACATGAAGGAACACGTACAGCACAGAAGCGTACAGGCCGACTTCGTCTGTTGACTGACAGAGACCGCCGACAGTTGAAGAGGGTCGTAATGTGTAATACGCAGACATCTATCCAGACCATCACACAAAAATTCCAAACTGCATCAAGATCCACTGCCAAGTACTATGACAGTTAGGCGGGAGATGAGAAAACGTTTATTTCATGGTCGAGTGGCTGCTTATAAGCCACACATCACTCCAGTAAGTGCCAAACGACGCCTCACTTGGTGTAAGGAGCGATTGGACGATTGAACAGGGGAAAAACATTGTGTGGAGTGACGTATCACGGTACACGATGTGGCAGTCTGATGGCAGGGTGTGGGTATGGCTATTGGCCAGTGAACTTCATCTGCCAGCGTGTGTCGTGGCAACAGTAAAATTCGGAGGCGGTGGTGTTATGGTGTGGTCGTGTTTTTCATGGAGAGGGCTTGTACCCCTTGTTGTTTTCCGTGGCACTATAAAAATACAAGCCTACATTGACCTTTTGAGCACCTTCTTGCTTCCCACTGATGAAGAGCAATTTAGGGATGGCGACTGCATCTTTCAACAGTATTGTGCACCTGTTCATAATGCATGGCGTGTGGCGGAGCGGTTTCACAACAATAACATCCCTGTAATGGACTGGCCTGTACAGAGTCCTGACCTGAATCCTATAGAACACCTGCTTTGGAACACCGACTTCGTGCCAGGTCTCACCGACCGATATCGATACCTCTCCTCAGTGCAGCACCGTGAATACTAGGCTGCCATTCCCCAAAAACTTTCCAGCACCTGACTGAACGTATGCCAGCGAGAGTGGAAGCTGTCATCAAGGCTAAGAATGGGCCAACACCATACTGAATTCCAGCATTTCCGATGGAGGGCGCCATGAACTTGTAAGTCATTTTCAGCCAGCTGTCCGGATACTTTTGATCACATAGTGTATCTAGCCCTGAGACAGGTTGGTTGCTGGCCCTCAACTGGCCTCCTATCCAATACGCGGCCATCACTGGCACCGAGGCAGAACCGGCGTTCATCAGGAAAAAAAAAACAGACCTCCACCCTGCCCTCTAATGACCTCTCGCTTGACACCGCTGAAGCCTCAAATGGCTTGGAGCCAGTGGATGCACGGTACAGGCCGTCCGGCTCGGTGTTGTCCTTTAAGTAACCGATTTCTAACAGTTCCATAAAATGTCACTATGGTGCCAACTGGTGCTCAGGTTGCTGCTGCTGCAGATGCATTACGATGTGCCAGAGCCACAAGCTGAACACGATCGTCTTCCCTCTCGGTATTGCCACGTGGCTGTCTGGAACTGGAACCTGGTCTCCCTCGACCCCCCCCCCCCCCCCCCCCCCCGCTCATCACCGGAACGTCTCACATCAGAAGAGTGTAACCCTAATGTTTGCGCGGTAGAGTAATTATGGTGTGCATGTACGAGGAGATAGTGTTAGCGCAGAAATCGCCGACAGAAAGTAACTGAGGCGGAATAAGGGGAACCAGCCCGCATTCGCCGAGGCAGATGGAAAACCGCCTTAAAAACCATCCACAGACTGGCCGGCACACCGGACCTCGACACTAATCCGGCGGGCGGATTCGTCCCGGGGACCGGCACGCCTTCCCACCTGGAAAGCAGTGCGTTAGACCGCACGGCTAATCGGGCGGGCTCCAGCTTAAGTTACCTTAGCAACGTTGGTGTTACTTTCGAAATTAATTTTTGAAGCAAATAAATTTTGATTTTTGTTGAGGATGATTCATTTACACAATGTTATATTAAAACATAACACAAAACAAACCAGGGGTTCCTTAACAGAAACGGACATAGAAAAGGTAAAATATAAAGAAATCCTAGTCTATACACACTGAGATATTTTGCGCACTGGTAAGATACTGGACGTGTATTTGGGAGAACGGCGGTTCAAATCTCTGTTCAGGAAAGCAGACTTAGGTTTTCCGTGATTTCCCTAAATCGCTTAAGGCGAATGCAGGTATGCTTCCTTTAAGGGCAAGGCGTATTTCCTTCTCCGAGCTTCCCGAATCTGAGCTTGTGATCCGCTCCTCCTCCTCTCTGTCAATGGGACGTCAACGTCTAATCTAATCTAATGTAAGCATAAGAAAGGAAGGAAGATTAGACGTTGATGTCCCGTTGACAGAGAGGAGGTGGCTATCAGCTCCGATTCTCCGGCAGTATAAAACGCTAAGGAGAAAATTACACCAGGACAGTGAAAGATTTCACAACAAACGGGCGGGGGGAAGGCTCGTTTTCGAGGTCGCGACGCAGACTTACATCAGTCTTCTGTATGAACATTAACTGAATTTTCTGTCTTTGCTTCAAAGGACGTGACAGTTTGTGTCGTTAAGCGACTATCTCGGTGTAGTATCATTGCCACAGATACTATTACAAGCCGCGCCAACACAAGGCTGGCAGCCCGTCGTGTGCCGAGCACAGCGCACTGTAGCGGGCTGTGCAGCTCGACGGAACTGGAGTGTGCCTCGTGCACGTCTCAGCTAGATTTCGACCTAGGCAGACGCACTTTCATAATCGGCCCTCAACCACTTCTGTAATGTTTGCATCGATTCTCTGAGGAGGGCCCATCAGGCTTAGTCTCTGAGAATATGTTGTATTAGTTCATGGTGTTCCATGTTACGAGATTGTCAGTTCATAGCCGCAGCTGCAGTCCTACAAACTACTGAAGAGAAGTAATTTCATTGTACTATGTGTTTCTTGCATAATAATCCTTCTCTCTAACAGTGTGCCGTACTACATATTATTGCAACCTGGACTCCTTCAGCTCCTATCAACTCGGCCTCCTACTTATTTACAATTTAGTAACGAGCTGAAAACACACACGCGTTTTGTGCCCTTAAACAGTGAGACAATACTCGGGATCCGGTACTAGTGGCAGGTTGCCTATCTAATGGCTACCAAACGCACCTACTGACTTCCAAAGTACTTTACACGTAGGTTCAACCTTTGCGAATCTTTCTGTACTACCGACCCTACTTGCAACATACGAGGGGCGTTCAGTAAGTAATGCAACACTTTTTTCTCGGCCAATGTCAGTTGAAAAAAATGCGGAAATTGTCGTGATACATCGTGAAATATTTCAGCTTCAGACCTCGTAGTTTCATGAAGCTCCGATAGGTGGATGCGCAATACGTAGACTTCAAAATGGCGTCTGTAATGGAGGTGCATTCCGAGCACAGAAGTGTCGTTGAGTTCGTATAGGCGGAAACCAAGAGCATCGCAGATATTCATAGGCGCTTGCACAACGTGTACAGAGACCTGGAAGTGAACAAAAGCAGGGTGAGTCGCTGGGCGAGACGTCGTCATCGCAATAAGGTTGCGCAGACTTCTCCGATCTCACGCGTGCCTACCGTCTTCGCACAGGTGTGACTCCTGCAAGGTTGGAACTTCCGGTCACACTCATTCGATGTGTTCGAGTACAATCAAACACCTCTCTGCCCAACTGGACGTCTCTGCTGGTAATGCTGACATACTTGACTACCAGTCCGGATTCTCAAACGTATGTGTGGCAACTGGGTTCCTCGCTACCTAACAAGAACACACAGAGATTCCAACTGTTGGCCCGGTGAAAGATTCTCTCCACAGGAAACAGTACGCACATGACGGGCAGGTTACTGATGGAGCAAGACGTTGGCTCCGATGTCGACCAGTAAAGTGGTACCGTGCGGGCATACACACCCTCCCAGTAAGTTGACGAGAGGCGGTCGCATTGAACAAAGATTATGTTGGAAGATAGGATTTTGTAGCCAAAAGAGTGGGGAATAATTTGGTGTGTTGGAATCCTGAATAAAATCAAATGAAATGTTGCTTTACTTACTGAAACGTACCTTGTAGTTTCCAGAACATATCCACATATACCACTGAAGGCACCTGTAAAATTATGTCAGTGTGCGACACTTAGTTTAGAGGATGACGTCATAGATATTTAGTTGCGTGAAAAACTAGCTTCTCCTTAAAATAGGGAGCACTAAAAGTTTAACATCAGGCGTAACGTTTTAATTTATTACTTCTTTGTTACTAACTTTATTTGGAACAGTCTTGCAGCCAATATCCATGTACAGGGTGATTGTAACTAAAATTCCGGTTTCAAAATGCTGTAAAAAAAAAAAAAAAAAAAAAAAAAAAAAAAAAAAAAAAGAGCCGTTGCCCAGAGTGACGTCAAATTTGAAAGTAATATCATCGAAGAAAGGGGGAACGTTATGGAAACAAAAAATAAAAAGAAAAATAAAATAAAAATTAATGAATGGCCGAACGGTTCTAGGCGCTACAATCTGGAACCGCGCGACCGCTACGGTCGCAGGTTCGAATCCTGCCTCGGGCATGGATGTGTGTGATGTCCTTAGGTTAGTTAGGTTTAAGCGGTTCTAAGTTCTAGGCGACTGATGACCTCAGATGTTAAGTCCCATAGTGCTCAGAGCCATTTGAGCCATTTGAAGTTCTCTGTTTGCGAACCGCCACTTGACCCCTCCTGCGGTGCCGTGGCCATGTTTTGTACTGACGTCCGGTCATTTCCTGCAGATCCTTGGCAGACATCGGACCAACGCCTTTTTTCTTACCCTTGAGTCTCCGTAACATCTGTAGAGTTACTGGCGCACCGTCACCATGCTTGTAAGAGAGCTTTATCAGCAGCGCACGACACAGTCATGCAGAGCGTCTCAGACGCGAAGTGAGGAATAAAATCTTGTACCCCCACGTCTCATTTTGCATAGTCTGCCGTTTATAGTGCGGTCTACTGATATGATTTTAGTTAAGATTTTGTTCAAAAACCTTCCCCCCTTCTTCGATAGTATTCCTTTCAAATCTGACGTTCGTTTTTTACGCCTTATTCATCCAGTGTTTCATATTGAGAGCACGTAGGGACTTCAACAAACTATAAAAATAATATCAAACGTTTTGTGAAATTTTTCTCGCGTATACCGTTTAACATCATACGCTGAGGTGACAAAAGTCGTAGGATAGAGGCATGCTAATACACAGATGGGGACATCGCGTCCGCAAGGTATAAAACAGCAGTGTACAGGCGGAGGTATCGGTTGCACTCAGGTGAGTCATGTGTAAAGCTTCCCGACGTGATTGTGGCCGTTCGACGAACATGAGCAAGTTTGAACGCGCAACAGTAGTTGGGACTAGACGCATGGGAGATTCCATTTCGGAAATCGCTGGGAATTCAACATCCCGAGACCCACAGAGCCAAGAGTCCGCCGAGATCACCAAATTTCTGGCATTACTTCTCACCGGGGACAACGCAGTGGCCAACGACATTCACTTAACGACCGACACCAGCAAAGTTAGTGCAGAAATTTCAGTGCTAACAGACAAGCAACAACGCGTGAAATAATCGCAGAAATCAGTGTGGGGAAGTACGACGAACGTCTCCGTTAGGGCAGTGTAGCGAAATTTGGCGTTAATGGGCTGTGACAGCAGACGACCGACGCGAGTGCGTTTGCCAAGAGCGCGACATCGCCTGCAGCGCCTCTCCTGGGCTGGTGACCATATCGGTTGGACCCCGGACGACTGAGAAACTTCGGAGTGGGCAGATGAGTGCCGATTTCAGTTGGTAAGAGCTGATGGCAGGGTTCGACTGTGGTGCAGCCCCCACGAAACCACAGGCCTAAGTTGTCAACAAGGCACTGTGCAAGCTGATCGTGCTTCCATAACGATGTGAGCTGTATGTACATGGAACAGAGTGGGTCCTCTGGATAATCGGCTACTTGGAGTCCATTTGCAGCCACTCATGAACCTATATCTCTAACGTCGATCAGTTGTAGAATTTTGGAACACGTATTGTGTTCGAGTATAATGACTTTTCTGGAGACTAGAAATCTACTCTGTAGGAATCAGCATGGGTTTCGAGAAAGACGGTCCTGTGAAACCCAGCTCGCGCTATTCGTCCACGAGACTCAGAGGGCCATAGACACGGGTTCACAGGTACATGCAGTGTTTCTTGACTTCCGCAAGGCGTTCGATACAGTTCCCCACAGTCGTTTAATGGACAAAGTAAGAGCATATGGACTATCAGACCAATTGTGTGATTGGATTGAGGAGTTCCTAGATAACAGGACGCAGCATGTCATTCACAATGGAGAGAAGTCTTCCGAAGTAAGAGTGATTTCAGGTGTGCCGCAGGGGAGTGTCGTAGGAGCGTTGCTATTCACAATATACATAAATGACCTTGTGGATAACATCGGAAGTTCACTGAGGCTTTTTGCGGATGATGCTGTGGTGTATCGAGAGGTTGTAACAATGGAAAATTGTACTGAAATGCAGGAGGATCTGCAGCGAATTGACGCATGGTGCAGGGAATGGCAATTGAATCTCAATGTAGACAAGTGCAATATGCTGCGAATACACAGAAAGATAGATCCCTTATCATTTAGCTACAAAATAGCAGGTCAGCAACTGGAAGCAGTTAATACCATAAATTATCTGGGAGTACGCATTAGGAGTGATTTAAAATGGAATGATCATATAATGTTGATCGTCGGTAAAGCAGATGCCAGACAGATTCATTGGAAGAATCCTAAGGAAATGCAATCCGAAACCAAAGGAAGTAGGTTACAGTACGCTTGTTCGCCCACTGCTTGAATACTGCTCAGCAGTGTGAGATCCGTACCAGATAGGGTTGATAGAAGATATAGAGAAGATCCAACGGAGAGCAGCGCGCTTCGTTACAGGATCATTTAGTAATCGCGAAAGCGTTACGGAGATGATAGATAAACTCCAGTGGAAGACTCTGCAGGGGAGACGCTCAGTAGCTCGGTACGGGCTTTTGTCAAAATTTCGAGAACATACCTTCACCGAGGAGTCAAGCAGTATATTGCTCCCTGCTACGTATATCTCGCGAAGTGACCATGAGGATAAAATCAGAGAGATTAGAGCCCACACAGAGGCATACCGACAATCCTTCTTTCCACGAACAATACGAGACTGGAATAGAAGGGAGAATCGATAGAGGTACTCCAGGTACCCTCTGCCACACACCGTCAGGTGGCTTGCGGAGTATGGATGTAGATGTAGATTTTCCGACACAAAGTTGGAACCTTTATGGATGACAATGCGCTTTGCCACTGGGCCACAATTGTTCGCGATTTGTTTGAGGATCATTCTGGACAGTTCGAGCGATTGGTTTGGCCACGCAGATCGCCCGACATGAATCCCATCGTTTATGCGATATAATCGACAGGTACGTTCGTGCACAAAGTCCTCCATCGGTAAAACTTTCGCAATTACGGACGGCTATAGAGGCAGCAGGGTTCAGTATTTCTGCAGGGGACTTCCAACGACTTGTTGAGTAGGTGCCACTATGCCAGGGAAAAGATGGTTGTAAGGGGTTCACCACCCTGCTGGAGCAAATGTAATTTCGACGTATTGCTCACGCGCTGCCTGCGACAGATAATATCTTTGCTGCAAAAGATTCACAGGTCAGAGCCATAGAGTAAAAATCTATGGAGTGAGCATTGTGTTCTGCGCATGTTGTCAACATTAACCCAGGATTGTCACGTGTTTTCGGGACTTCGCTGTGCATGTGTGCTTTCCGCAGCGTTTGAAGTTTATAATATGAAGAGTTTTTGATGTGTTTCACCGTTTGTTGACAGTTTAATAGCGATGGTGAATTACTGTTGTTGCTACGGATGCAAAGAAAAATATGTAACTGTTCATGGGTACACACCATGTAACTCTAATTATAGTTATCATATTAGTAAGAGACACTGTATATGTTAAAAATTTCGAGACGCGTTATAATTAAGCCTTGATTCTGTAAACCTATTGTTCTACGATTTTATGACTATATAATAGATATTACGGCTCGTACAAAAGCTTACAAACAATCGCTTCCTCTTGTAAATTTGCTAGTGGAACAGGAAAGGGAATGGTTAGTTGTTTCAGCAAATAGTATCCTCAATGCATTTATCAGTCGTCGATTATGTATATAGAATCCTCAGTCTACTATATTTAATAAACTGGGAGCAAGTACGTAAAATGCGTTAAATAAATACTTCAAAGTGTCACCAGTAAGAAAAATTGTGCTTTAGGTCGCAAAAACGAGAAAATAAATACGCAGAAATAGCAGAAAAAAGGACGAATTAGCAGGGATATAATAGCTAATGTGTGGTAAATGCGGTGTTTTTCGGACACTTGCAAAAGTACTAGCGTGCTGTCAAGTCGTTTTGCAGGACTATCACTGCAAAAATGTACGTCAGGTTCTGTAATACTATAAAGTGCCGTATCATACCCAAAACTACCAAAAATCGAGTCCATCTGAACTGTGACACCTATCGCAAAGAAGCAGAATGCAACATCACTTGCCGTTAAAAGCTACGAAGCTGGTTTATTCCCGGTATCAAATGGATACAGTTAAAATGTGTGCGCAACATATATAAATAATCCACGACACGTGCGAAAAGAATCCGTCTGTACTAGGGATGTAGTGACATTCTAATTATACAACGCGCTATACGGACAAACACACGACGTCCCGAGAACACGTGACCAGGCCGGCAATGTATGTTGACAACACAAAATCTGTTCTGCGCATGTGAATGCTCACTCCAGAGATATTTACTCTATGGTCAGAGCAGTCTTGGCAGTTGCAATCACTCGCTGCTACAGAACAGTTGTGGTCCTCCGCTGGTACAGCGCAGTTCATAGCCATGTATTTTAGGTAAATTTTATTATTTTTATTGGCATGCGCGGAGTTACTTGTCTGAGATATTAATATGAATTTGTTTCAATCGTTTTGAGATTCGTCAGCATCAGTTGACCCACATTTGTAATATTCAATTTTTCATATAATAGACTGCAGATCTTTATCAATAATGTAAAAGATTTTCAGTACATAATTTTTACCAGTCAACAAAAGAAGGTAGGAATAATTTTGCCTTAAGTCATTGTCAGTCCCGATCCAGTCATTTATTTAAATATTTCAGAAATTTTCTCAGATCATAGTCATGTGTTCTTTAGTGATCAGACGCCCAGCTGTGCAGCTATGTCAATAAGCAAAGTCAGTTTTCTAATAATTCAGATCTCAGGCAAATGTTGTTCAGTATTAGTAGATAGGCCAGCACTGTACTAAGCTTTGCCATTTACGAGCAGATATATAGACAGCGTTATCCGGCGACTCCAACATGAAGTAAGAATATTTCAGTTTATTCCTCACCGACAGATTCAGATTGATTTCACAGGACCATGGCGTAGCGCTGCTTACGTCAAGATTTATCAGTTTTCATCAGTTGAGATATTAAAAAAAAATATTATTTATTTTATACGGGAAGGTTACAAGGTTCGACACGATATTAGGTGATATCCTGTGACTTGTCATCTCAGTGTGCTTTTAACACATTAACTCATTTCTAATCCGACGTTTGAAGCTGTTTTATACATTGAATTCGACGCCGTAAAGAATCGGAGGTTTACTGGTAAGACCTGTATTACTAAATGGCTAAGATGGTGTACTGTCATAGTTACAGTTTACCTATCTCATAACTTCCATGGGCAACAAAGGTTTGATTTTCAGTATTTCATATTATTATTGACCGAATTTAAAGATTTTTAATGATTTCACAATATACTGATTAAAGTTAAAACTATAATACAAGAAGTCGAGGATTACAATTAGAAGCTGTGTGTATGTCTTCAGGGAGCGTAACTCACAGCGCGCAAATTACCCAGACGTCACCCATTTACCATATGGGAATGGGAACTTTAGCGACTTCCAACAAACTTTACATACAATTTCGAAACACTGCGACTGACGTTCCACACAAAATAACGAAAAGAAAAATATTTTTAGCTTCTTAAATTTTCGCTGTTCATGCAGCAAAACCTCAGTATCGGGCACGACGATTTTATTTATTACTTCTCTACCAATAATTCAGACCGCAACATATTTTGTAGACAGCATCCACATATACCAATGAATTTACCTGCAAAATTATATAATTTTACAACACTTTGTCGGCCGGGGTGGCCGAGCGGTTCTAGGTGCTACAGTCTGGAACCGCGCGACCGTTACGGTCGCAGGTTCGAATCCTGCCTCGGGCATGGATGTGTGTGATGTCCTTAGGTTAGTTAGGTTTAAGTAGTTCTAAGGGACTGATGACCTCAGAAGTTGAGTCCCATAGTGCTCAGAGCAATTTGAACCATATCACATAACTTAGGAGATACGACGCGAACAATGAGACGCGTGAAACGGAGTTCGAGTCTTAAAAAAAGTCGACGGTGGAGTGGATGTAGCGATTAAATACCAAACACTTTCATAAAGTTCCGCAAATTGTTATTTGTTTGATCAGGAATCGGCTTTCAGGTTCTTAGGGTACTGTCAGGTAACAGCTGAATGATGCATCTAACGTGCGACTAACACAGTCATTACTGATAAACAGTACATAAAATTATGACATACACAGTGTTTCTAAAGGAAGTATTACATTTTATGATACAAAAAATTTATTACATTTAACCAGAAAATTGTGATTGCTGTGATGTGTGAAAGTCGTTAGACTTAACAACATATTTAAAAATAGTTGACTTTGTTATCGTAATCTGACATTTTCATAATGCATTTAACGGAAGGTTCAAATGGCTCGAAGCACTATGGGACTTAACATCTGAGGTCGTCAGTCCCCTAGAACTTAGAACTACTTAAACCTAACTAACCTAAGGACATCACACACATCCATGCCCGAGGCAGGATTCGAACCTGCGATTGTAGCAACAGCGCGGTTCCGGACTGAAGCGCCTAGAACCACTCGGCCACAGCGGCCGGCATTTAACGGAATGGAAAGAGGAAATCGTGTTCGGCGATTTAAAACTAAGGTAGCATTCTGTGTGATGCTTTAGTGATTTCAAGCATGTTTTAAGAAATGTTTTCGCGTATAAGACACTTCGGCGTTAGAATTCATAAAGGGCACTCGATGACCTGTATGGAAAAAAAGAAGTTCTTTGGAACGCCAGATAGGAAACAAGAAGCAGTAGACAGCTACACAAGGACGCGACGATTAGGTCAGTTATACTGTGTCGCTTCCTAGTGTGACATGTAGCGCCCCTGTAGCATCGCCTGCCGGCAACGGAGCACAAACACTCACAGTTGTTGACTGCGACTGTAGTTTGTGCACTGAAGCGATGAGATACTGTATCTGCTGAAGGCGCAGGTCTCGCCCTATGTACCAGAGAGTGCGTGCTGATAAGCCGGCTCACCGTGACGCAGCGGTTCTCAGCTGTCCACTATCAGCGACATATATGGCTGGGAAAGAGCTTGTACACCGTACGCCACGTGTCGATGACAGGAAATTAGTTCCACGTGTTTTACTGGAACGCACCGCCGTAGCCGTCTGAAATGTCTGTACTCACAGCAGTTCGTACAATTAACTTCGCGAGCTGTTAGGGATTTGCGGAATCCGACGAGCTACTATCTTTCAGTAGCACACTGCAAATTATTTACTGTATTTTGCTTTTTTTTATACAGGATGCGGCAAAAAAACTTTCTGATTTGAAAGGTCAATAAAACAAACGTTACATATTTATCGTTTTAATTACTTTTTATGTTATAAATTTAAAATTCCACGCATCAAATACGATATTCGGCAGGTGACGCCTCGCACTGTCAATATCCGAGGTGCTTTCAATAGATCGAAGTTAAGCGCTGTTGGGCGTGGCCGGCACTTGGATGGGTGACCATCCAGCCGCCATGCGCTGTTGCCATTTTTCGGAGTGCACACAGCCTCGTGATGCCAATTAAGGAGCTACTGGACCGAATAGTAGCGGCTCCGGTCAAATAAAACCATAATAACGACCGGGAGAGCGGTGTGCTGACCACACGCCCCTCCTATCCGCATCCGCAGCTGAGGATGACACGGCGGTCGGATGGTCCCGATGGGCCACTTGTGGCCTGAAGACGGAATGCTTTCAATAGCTAATGTACCACTTTTCTTTTTCAGCCAATTTCGGTTGAAAAAAAATGCAGAATTTATTTTGGAGATTATTCTCACATCAGCCTCAACAGTTTAATGAAGTTCCGATAGGTGGCGGCGCCATAGTAGACCTCACAATGCGTCCGTAACGGAGGTGCGTCCCAGGCCGAGAGCCATTTCCTTTTGGCGGAAAATCAGAGCATGGCAGATTCGTAGGCTCTTGCGGAATGTCTACGGAGACGTGGCAGTGAGCGAAAGCACGCTGAGTAGTTGTGCGAGGCGTCTGTGATCATCGCATCAAGGTCACGCAAACCTGTCCGACCTCCCACGTGCCGGCCGGCCGCACACAGCTGTGACTCCTGCAGTGTTGGAACGTGCGGACACTCTCACTCGAGGTTCAAATGGCTCTGAGCACTATGGGACTCAACTGCTGAGGTCATTAGTCCCCTAGAACTTAGAACTAGTTAAACCCAACCAACCTAAGGACATCACAAACATCCATGCCCGAGGCAGGATTAGAGCCTGCAACCGTAGCGGTCTTGCGGTTCCAGACTGCAGCGCCTTTAACCGCACGGCCACTTCGGCCGGCCCATTCGAGGTGATAGACGGCTGACAAACAGCTCGCTGCTCAACTGGACAGCTCTGTTAGTGGTGCTGACACACTCGTTCACCAACTGGGGTGGGCGCCCGCTGGGTTCAAACGGTTCAAATGGCTCTGACAAGGGAACATCCCCATCGCACCCCCCTCAGATTTAGTTATAAGTTGGCACAGTGGATAGGCCTTGAAAAACTGAACACAGATCGATCGAGAAAACAGAAAGAAGTTGTGTGGAACTATGAAAAAGTAAGCAAAATATACAAACTGGGTCGTCCATGCGAATGATAGGCAACATTAAGGGCAATGTGAGGCGAGGAGCGCCGTGGTCCCGTGGTTAGCGTGAACAGCTGCAGAACGAGAGGTCTTCAGTTCAAATCTTCCCTCGACCGAAAATCTTAACTTTTTATTTTCAGTTTATGTGAAAAACTCTTATGTTTTCATCACTTTTTTTGGAGTGATTATTACGTCCACAAGAAAACCTAAATCGGGCAAGGTAGAAGAATTTTCACCCATTCGCCAAGTGTACTAGTTAGGTGGGTCGACAACATATTCCTGTCATGTGACGCACATGCTGTTACCAGTGTCGTATACAAAATACGAGACGTGTTTTCCTGTGGAGGAATCGTTTGACCTATGACCTTGCGATCAAATGTTTTCGGTTCCCATTGGAGAGGCACGTCCTTTCGTCAACTAATCACACGGTTTTGCGGTGCGGTCGCAAAACACAAGACACTAAACTTATTACAGTGAACAGAGACGTCAATGAACGAACGGACAGATCATAACTTTGCGAAAATAAAGAAAGCAAAATTTTCAGTCGAGGGCAGATCTGAACCAAGGACCTCTCGTTCTGCAGCTGTTCACGCTAACCACGGGACCACGGCGCTCCTCGCCTCACATTGCCCTTAATGTTGCCTATCTTACGCATGGACGACCCAGTTTGTATATTTTGCTTATTTTTTCATAGTTCCACACAACTTCTTCCTGTTTTCTCGATTGATCTGTGTTCAGTTTTTCAAGGCCTATCCACTGTGCCAACTTATAACTAAATCTGAGGGGGGTGCGATGGGGATGTTCCCTTGTGAGCTTTATGGGACGTAACTTCTGAGGTCATCAGTCCCCTAGAACTTAGAAATATTTAAAGCTAACTAACCTAAGGACATCACATACATACATGCCCGAGGCAGGATTCGAAGCTGCGACCATAGCGGTCACGCGGTTCCAGACTGTAGCGCCTAGAACAGCTCGTACACTCCAGCCGGCCCCACTGGGTTCCTCGGTGTCTAACACAAGATCATAAGCAGCAACGAAGGACCGCCTGTGTGGAACTGCTTGAGCGTTACGAGGCTCATCGTGACGGTTTTTTGTCGAACATAGCCACAGCCGATGAAACATGGGTTCATCAATTCGAACGAGAAACGAAACGTCAGTCCGTGGAGTGGCACCACGCCAATTCACCTCCGAAGAGAAGGTACGAAAGCCGCACCCTCAGCCGATAGAGCTATGGCGATAGTTATCTGGTGCTCTGAGTGGGTTATTCTGTTTGATCTTCTCTCTTATGCTACGAGAATCAATTCTAAACTGTATTGGGCTATACTCAGAAATTGGAGAACGACTTCAACGTGTTCGTCGTCACAAAAGCTACTGGCCATTAAAATTACTACACCACGAAGATGACGTGCTACATACGCGAAATTTAACCGACAGGAAGAAGATGCTGTGATATGCAAATGATTAGCTTTTCAGAGCATTCACACAAGGTTGGCGCCGGTGGCGACACCTACAACGTGTTGACATGAGGAAACTTTCCAACCGATTTCTCATACACAAACAGCAGTTGATCAGCGTGGCCAGCCGGTGTGGTCGTGCGGTTCTAGGCGCTTCAGTCTGGAACCGCGTGACCGCTAGCGTCGCAGGTTCGAATCCTGCCTCGGACATGGATGTGTGTGATGTCCTTAGGTTAGTTAGGTTTAAGTAGTTCTACGTTCTAGGGGACTGATGACCACAGATGTTAAGTCCCATAGTGCTAACTGCCATTTTCACCAGCGTTGCCTGGTGAAACATTGCTGTGATGCCTCGTGTAAGGAGGACAAATGCCTACCATCACGATTCCGACTTTGATAAAGGTCGAATTGTAGCCTATCGCGATTGCGGTTTATCGTATCGCGAAATTGCTGCTCGCTTTGGTCGAGATCCAATGACTGTTAGCAGAATATGGAATCGGTGGGTTCAGGAGGGTAATACAGAACGTCGTTCTGGATCCCAACGGCCTCGTATCACTAGCAGTCGAGATGACAGGCATCTTATCCGAATGGCTGTAACGGATCGTGCAGCCACGTCTCGGTCCCTGAGTCAACAGATGGGGACGTTTGCAAGACAACAACCATCTGCACGAACAGTTCGACGACGTTTGCGGCAGTATAGACTATCAGCTCTGAGACCATGGGTACGTTTACCCTTGACGCTGCATCACAGACAGGAGCGCCTGCGATGGTGTACTCAACGAAGAACCGGGGTGCACGAATGGCAAAACGTCATTTTTTCGGATGAATCCAGGTTCTGTTTACAGCATAATAATGGTCGCATTCGTGTTTGGCGTCATCGCGGTGAACGCACATTGGAAGCGTGTATTCGTCATCGCCATACTGGCGTATCACCCGGCGTGATGGTATAGGGTGCCATTGGTTACACGTGTCGGTCACCTCTTGTTCGCATTGACGGCACTTTGAACAGTGGACGTTACATTTCAAATGTGTTACGACCTGTAGCTCCACCCTTTATTCGATCCCGGCGAAACCCTACATTTCAGCAGGATAATGCACGACCGCATGTTGCAGGTCCTGTACGGGCCTTTCTGGATACAGAAAATGTTCGACTGCTGCCCTGCCCAGCACATTCTCCAGATCTCTCACCAACTGAAAACGTCTGGTCAATGGTGGCCGAGCAACTGGCTCGTCACAATACGCCAGTCACTACTATTGATGAACTGTGGTATTGTGTTGAAGCTGCATGGGCAGCTGTACCTGTACACGCCATCCAAGCTCTGTTTGACTCAATGCCCAGGCGAATCGAGGCCGTTATTACGGCCAGAGATGGTTGTTCTGGGTACTGATCTCTCAGGATCTATGCACCCAAATTGCGTGAAAATGTAATCACATGTCAGTTCTAGTATAATATATTTGTCCAATGAACACCCGTTTATTATCTGCATTTCTTCTTGGTGTAGCATTTTTAATGGCCCGTAGTGTATTTCTCCTTGACAACGTAACGGCTCGTGTAAGTCTGCGCAGCCGAGGAAAGCTCATAACACTTCACTGGACTGATTTCCTCATCCACCCTACAGCCCTGATCTCACACCTTCCGACTTCCATCCGTTTGGCTCAATGATGGTTTTCACTCCGCGGGAAGCAGTAAGTGGATGATGTGGATGTTGTTGACACTGCAAGACGTTTGCTCCGACGAACGGTGGAGTGATACCTATGAGTGTTACCATGTGGGCATACAGGTGGTGTAGGGCTGTCGAACTGAACGGAGATTGTCTTGAAAAGTAGGGTTTTGTAGCCAAAAGCTTGTATAATAATATAATGTATAGGAATCCTGTATAAAACCAAATTGCTTTCATAAAAAATGTGTTGCGTTAGTTATCAAATGCCCCCTCGTACAAGGATTTACTCGAATTCTGAAGATTCGGACGACTCTTGAAAGCTCGGGTGAACAACCGGCGGGACGCTCAATCTGCCCTACAGAAGAAATTCCAAGTGAACATAAAATGAATGTACTGTCAAAAACGCGTGTTTTGAGGGATGATTGGTGGCGTTGCGTGTCCCGAAAGGGGTTCCACACACGCACATCAGTGCTTTACACCATAAACATTAAAGTTACGGACGCTGCAGATTTCATTTTGTGCAATAGGAGCGCTGCTGTCGCGTCACATGAAGAGGCACCCTGCGAACTTAAGTATGTGAATCAGGCCCTTTGGTTACCAAAGGTTGCCTGCTTTAGAGTGTAGCAAGAGTTATGCAGGCTATTGCTGGGCTTGTATCTTCTACCAAGAGGGCACTGATGTTTAGACTACCAGTACAAACAATGGATTCTAGATATCCCCATAAAACTTCTCTCGCGAAACACGCATTCCAGTTCGCGTTGTATGTGCCATGATCCCATGTTATTAAAATTCCAAATCTCTAGTATCAATTTGTTCGAGACTGAGCAAAAACAATATCCTCGCTCATGATAAGTCGCTGAGAGTTCACAGTTGGTGCTTGCTTATTTTCTTAAAAAAGTAAGGAGCCAACGATCCTCTCTCTCTATGATGCATACGTAACAGTTACATGATATCATTGACGGGGCGTCCCATGAAGTTCTCCAGGATTGTTTATCATTTCACTTGCGCATCGTTTCCTTATTCTCACGACCAGGCTGATGAAATGCCTCCCCACACCAATGTGTCATGATGTAATGTTTTCAAGAAATTCACATGAATTCTGCCGAGAAACAAAATCGCGATAACTGAATTTTTGCACCATAGCCAACTTCCATGCGTATAAACTGAGGTAATCATCTACACCTACATCTACGTCTACTTGATTCTTATGCAATTCACAATTAAGTGCCTGGCAGAGTTTATCGGACCACATTGAAGCTATTTCTCTTCTGAGCCACTCTCGAACAGCGCGCCGGAAAAACGAATACTTAAAACTTTCCTTGCGAGTCTGATTGATTTTATTACGATGATCATTTCTTCCTATGTGGGTCGGCGCCAACAAAAAGTTTTCACTCTCTGAGAAGAAAGTTGGTGAGTGAAATTTCATGATAACGTACTGCAACAGTGAAAGACGCCTTTGTTTACATGACTGACACCATAATTCGTGTCTCATATTTGTGGCATTGTCTCCGTATTTCACGATAACACAAACCGAGCTGTCCATCTTGGACCTTTTTCGATGTGGTCGGCCAATGCCGTCTGATGTGGATCCCACACCGCACAGCAGTACTCTAGAAGAGGGCGGACAAGCGAAGTTTAAGCAGTCTCTTTTGTAGAGCTATTACAACTTCTAAGTGCTCTTCCAATAAATCGCTATCTTTGGTTTTCATTCCCCACAAAATTATATATGTGATCGTTCAAGTTTAAGTTATTTATAATTGTAATCCCTAAGTTTTTATTTGAGTTTACAACCTTTAGAATTGTGTGATTTATTGTGTAACCAAAATGCAGCAGATTCCTTTAAGTACTCATGATTTTGAGACGATTGCCACTTTTTGTACCGTACAGATATCTTATCTAAAGCATTTTGTTACTCGTTTGGATGATCTGATGACTTTACAAGACGGTAAATGACAGCATCATCTGCAAACAATATAAGAGGGTTATGAAACCGATAATAGTGGCTAACGGGCAAAAATTCTAACAATCAAGGAAGTAAGGAGCCAGTAGGATCGGGCGAGGAAACAGGGCCAAGTGCTGGTAGATTTAACACAACACCTTACTTCTAATGCATTTATTAAAACTAGCTAAAATACAATCTGCCAAGATAATGAATATAGGGAGAATCAAACCTTAAGAAACTAGTTCATCAACAATTTAACATTGTACCACGCAACGTAGTACTGCTTATGCCTTAAGGGCTGCAGTCGCAAAGAAAGCCTGAAGGGCCAATTTAGCAAGAATACATGTAACGTATTCAGCCTGAAGGGCTAGTAAATTTGCAAACCAAAATTCACTTCACTTCACCTCAAAATTTAAGATATAAAAGGCCAATACCACAGACAAAGAAAATAATCAGATATAAACGTATTAACAGAAGGTTTGAGCCTGAAGGGGCACCAAAACAGTTAACTAGACTTTAGTTAAAGAGCAGATTTTCGAACTGTTTAGGCAAGGCAGTGTCAAACAAAAAGGCCTGAAGGGCCGTGCAACTTCCAAGTAAGGGGCCTGAAGGACCAAATTAACAAAAAAAAAAAAAAAAATGGTTCAAATGGCTCTGAGCACTATGGGACTTCACATCTGTGGTCATCAGTCCCCTAGAACTTAGAACTACTTAAACCTAACTAACCTAAGGACATCACACACATCCATGCCCGAGGCAGGATTTGAACCTGCGACCGTAGCAGTCGCGCGGTTCCGGACTGCGCGCCTAGAACCGCTAGACCACCGCGGCCGGCTCCAACCAAATTAACAAGATAAGAAAATCTTAAAATTATCAACTGGAAAATAACAAGTGATTATTAACAACTCGAGCTTAAGGGCCAGGTAATAAATGAAATTAGTCAAACAAATTCTGCAATAAGTAAGTAACGGCCAGGAATTTATCAGTAAGCCGGCCTTAAGGGTCCCAGTACACTAACAAGGGAGGTTAAGTGTTAAAACTGGATTTCAAAGCCTTAAACGTTGCAGACCTTCCAAAAGGGGGGCCTGAAGGGCCAATTCATCAAGGTACTTAATAAACAGCTTAGCCTGAAGGGCTGGCCGATGGTTAAGGTTAGGCAAGTTCTCAAAAATAGAAGGCAAATCAACAAATTTATCAGTAATCGAGCCTTAAGGGCCACAGTACATTTAGAATCCACATTAAGCATTAAGAACTATCATACAGCGAAGCAATTCCCTAAATCTTAGCAACCTTAAATAATTCAATTGATACTATCCAGCTTAAAACCTAGGGACAACAATACATGCATATACTTCTAAAAGGTAAACTTAAATCTAAATTTAAAATGCAAACAATCGCACACCAACATGGCCAGCAAATTTACAAAAGTTTAACCACAGTTGCTGAGTATGAAATACAAGCAGCTGCAAGGCTGTCAATCAGTCATCGTGCCCCAATATCATGATTTACAATCTTCAGGTAGTACGAAACAGGAAAAATACAAGGCGAACCCCAAAGAGGAATTAAACGACGCCCTTCAATTACAAATCATTAAACCGCAGCGTAAAGCTGCCACATTTCACAAACTGGCGTAAAAACCACCAGCTCAAATGACACTTCATATAGGCAAACATACAAATAAAACTCTCTAACCCTGTAAAATTTTCAATCTAAAAGGTGGCTGATAGTAATATACCGTATTAAAACAATCTTGAAGATAAACACATGCACCAACAACTTTTAAGTTGTGCACAGCCACGTACTTCACAAATTTCTTTTCTTTCTCTCACATACATATAACACGTAGGCTTGGAACTGACTACCAAATTGGTCACAAGAATCAATAGATAGCCACCAATACATCAGCACCTAATTAGACAGTCTCCCAGTGTGACATGACAGAGCAACAGTCCACATTCACAGCCTTTGATTCAACATGTTCTACTATCCTCGTTGTACAGCATCGACCATGCCCGGAGTGCCTACAGCAAATTTTAACCAAGCAATTCACGCTCACGTCGAGGAACCAGCCCAGCAGTACAACAACAACCTACACACTCGAAGTCAAACTCCGCAAACGCAGTGCAGAACTAACATTCAACCTTTTCCTTCATAGCTTCAGAACCGGCGAGCTAAACTGGTGGACGGAAAACACACAATGTCGGCGGCAGCAACATAAAGGAAGTCGCAAACACCACCCTAATACAAGGCAATAGCAAGTCAAAAGCACAACGACAATAGCGAAATATACTCATCTTCAGTCCCGGAGGAGAACCTGCCGCCCTCAGTGCTCAAAACATTCCCGGAGCAACCGTCCTCGGCGACTCCCAGTATTCTCCGGAACAGCAACATCACATCTCCCTATTTCAATTCTCTTCCGACAAGAACAAGCGTAATCGGAGGTAACGGCTTCTCCAAGTCAGACACGCTATGCCGTAGAACCTCACGGTGGAATGAGCCGGCCGACACAACACAAACCACCGCAAGTAAGACAAACAAGCACTTCCGGAGTCGATGGCGGACTGCCACGCTTCACGACTCAGTCACGCCTCTCCACCGACCTAGAGGGCGGGGCATGAGACGGGGAGAAAAGACGACACCGCCACGCGGAACAGCGCCGGCGGTAAGCCAAGGCGTAACCAGGGCGCGTGTTTAAACGAGACGGACAGAAGCACGTCTCAACCTTCACCCCTCAAACCCGAACGAAGGGCGCGCAATCAGACACTCTTCACTTGACTAAGATTCACTCGGTACTGTTTACCGGAACCATTATGGCGAGCCAAAAGATTGACCGGACCCAAGATCCGTAAGATAGTACACGGGCCGATAAAACGGGGAGTAAACTTACTTAGCCAACCCGAACGTTTTCCTTTCCCCATCAGGTTCCTAATGTACACCTGATCACCAGGTTTTCCATTAAAGGGGAGGCGATATCGATTATAACGACGCGCTTGCCGGTTACGAGCCGCAACAATGTTACGCCTCGCTTGTTCCCAGACGAGGGCTGACGTGCTCCGGGAGCAAGTCCCAAATCCCCCACAAGTTGGATAATGGGGAGTTCACAGGATACGCTAAGAGCAAAGACGCCGGAGTACCCTTAAGGGCCTCATGAACAGCCGTATTAAAGGCGAAGCTCATCTATGGAAGGCTAAGGTCCCACTTACTGGGATTAGCTTGATGGTAAGCAATCAGGGCGGATTTTAAGTTGCTGGTTGACGCGTTCAACTAAAGAACCCTGGGGGTAGTAGGGAGTCGTTGTTATATGTTCGATCCCGTTGCTAAAGCAGAACCCTCTGAATCTGCCGGAAACGAGCCCGGGATCATTATCGCTAAAAATACTGTTAGGTGGACCAAATATACTAAATATATCTAAAAACAAAGATGATGTAACTTAACAAACGAAAGCGTTGGTATGTTGATAGAGACACTAACAAACACAAACACACTCACAAAATTCAAGCTTTCGCAACCCACGGTTGCTTCATCAGGAAAGAGGGAAGGAGAGGGAAAGACGAAAGGATGTGGGTTTTAAGGGAGAGGGTAAGGAGTCATTCCAATCCCGGGAGCGGAAAGATTTACCTTAGGGGGAAAAAGGGACAAGTATACACTCACACACACACACACACACACACACACACACACACACACACACACACACACACACACACACATATCCATCCGCACATATGCAGACACAAGCAGACATATGTAAAGGCCTAAAAGGAAAGATCTATGTTCCAAGTAAAAGCAAAACTTTTCTAAAGCGGAGAGAACTGCCAGGGCGTCACACTCGTAGACCGAGTACTTCGATTCCGCCCCACTAAGGCGATGCGAGGCATACGCCAGGGGTTGCCTATGGCCGTCACACTCTTGAAATAACACGACCGAAATACCCGCATTAGAGGCATCGGTCCGAGGGACAAATGGTTTACTAAAATCGGGAACGCCCAGGACCGGAGGATTAGCAATCGCAAGCTTAATTTGTTCAAATGCCGACTGCTGTCAAGGACCCCATACAAATCGGGTGCCCTTCTTACGCAGACTATTTAAAGGAGCAGCAAGCAGGAAAAAATTTGGCACGAAACGTCTGAAATAATTGGCCATGCCAATAAAGTTAGCTATCCCCCTCTTGTCCTTAGGTGGAGGGAGTGAACGCAAGACTTTCGTACGTTCCTGATCAATACGGACTGCTCCACCAGATACGTTATGACCCAAGAAGGAGATTTCCTTCCTGGCAATAGTAACCTTGGCAGGTTTCACGGTTAATCCGGCAGCCTGCAATCTGCCCTGGCAATAGTAACCTTGGCAGGTTTCACGGTTAATCCGGCAGCCTGCAATCTGCCCAAAACCTGACGGAGATGGCTGATGTGATCCTGAAATGAGCGGCTATAGATGACCAAATCGTCTAAGTAATTACAGACGCAAACCAACTTTAAATCCCCCAAAATCCTCTCCAAGAGATGCGTCAAAACAGCTGCACCGGTGGCGAGGCCGAAAGGAACGAAAGTAAATTCGTACAAGTTCTAATGTGTGCAGAACGCGGTGACATGCTTACACTCTTCATACAGGGATATTTGGTAGTAGGCCTGATTAAGGTCCAAGACCGTAAACCAACTAGCCCCCGCGAACCAAGTAAATGAGTTATCCAAATCGGGAAGGGGGATGGATTCCAGGATAGCCTTCTCATTGAGCCTACGATAATCCACAACTGTCCTGAAACCCCAACCCTGATCCTTGGGTACTAAAAATATAGGGGAGGCATAGGGAGAGGTGTAAGGTCTAATCACCCCTTGCTCTAACTTCTTGGAAATCTTTTCCCGTAAGATCTTAATTTTTTGCGGGGAGAGGCGATAGGGGGATTGTCTAACAGGGACATTATCCGTAAGACGGATATTGTAGGTCAGCACGTTGGTTACTCCTAACCTTTCACTGAACAACCTCGGAAACTCAGCCAACAATTCAGATATTTGCTGACCCTCTGACGAAGGGAGATGGGAGAGATCAATACCGTTAATTTCAGTAGCCATGGATAACAGATCAGAAGATAAACTGATCTTACGGCACTCACACAACCCAAACTTCTGTGTAGAATCTAATTTAAAGGAAAAGGTGAAACGCGTACGTATTCAGTAGCAGCGATGGCGAGGCATGACAGAATCTCTGACCAGAGAGTTGTTTATCGTTGCTAGTCTGCGATTGACCGCGCGTGAGTGCAGTTGTTGTACGTAGCCAGTCGCGAGAGCATGTAGTTCAGTTGCGAGTTAGCAGTTGCGAGTCGGAGTTGTGTGTGAGGAGTCGGCGGGCGTCGACATGGGTCTCTGGTCAAGGTTCGGGACGACGTATATTGTTAAATAAGGTAATGAAGCAGCATTGCGCACATCTGATAATGTAATGTATGTTAATTGTAATTAATTTGTTCAAGAAATGCCCCAATAATAATTTTGTTTTCAAAGCAATCGTTTTAAGAAAATAATCATTCCTATTGAAACAATATTTCCTATGCTTTTCCTCCCAGAATCAATTTAACAGATTAAGTATTACACAGGGCCTAAGGTCAGCGCAGCTGCCCTTATAAAATTTATCAGGTTCACCTTAACGTTAATTTTGTGGGGACTTAACATTTTTGCACATTTTTATTATCATTGAGTTTTACTACTGTGGGAAGCTAACATTTGGCACTATTTGCAATTCTATTCAATCCTTTTCACTTTAATATTTTTACGGGGAGGTTACACTTAGCACGATGTCCATTTACATGTAATTAATTATTTTCTTTCATTTCTGTGGGGAGGTTACACTTGGCGACATCCGGACCAGGATCGTATTTCTTTGAGAATCTTCTGAAAAGTAGCCAGATATCTGCTCTTATTTATTTAATATAATTAGCATTTGGCGCAACGCTTTTACTAATTTGTGACTTTCTTTCCTCAGATCATCGGCAATTTGTTGCTCTTTGTTGTATTTGTATTTGTTGGATTTTGTGTTGTCTTTGTTTCATTATTCAATAATTGTCATTTGTTTTGAGAAAAATGCCGCGAAAGACTATTAATAGTGCGTCGCGAGGTATAATGAGTGAAATAACCGATTTTAACAACTTCACCGATAGTACTTGTGATACGCAGTGTAATGATGACAATCCTGCGTTTACTGACAGTCAGTGCGTTCCAACCACTAATGATGATTTTTGTCTTAATGATGAACAGACGAATTCAATTGTGTCCTCTGTTAATTTGACGACAATTGATGACGCGGGGCGTTCTATTGTTACGAGCGCTGCCCAGCTTAACACACACGGTTTGGAAAGTTCAAGTAACGTACAGACAAATTTTTCTAATGAAAATGGACAGTGTACTGAAAGTACGACGGATTCATTTAATTTCGAAATAGTGACCGATAGTGTACATTCGACTGGCAAACAATTTTGTAAATTACAGAATGACCAAATGGTCACACAAAACGCGACAATCGCAGGTACGGCACTAAACAGCACAGAGAATAGAAATGCTAATTTTGACTTGGAACAAATTATGGCAAAATTGCTACAACAACAATTTAGTGAAAATTTGAAACAACTTAATAAAATTAATGAAAAACTAGACAACAATGATGAAAATTTCAAACAACTTAGAGAACAGAACAAACAAGATAACGAAAATCTCAAACAACACTTTAATGAAAAATTAGACAACAATTCCAGACAGTTAAATGCAAAATTAGACAACAATTCCAGACAGCTTAGCGAGCAGATTACAGCCGTTGCCGCGCAGTGTCATGACAGTAAGGAACAGTTACGCGAGGAAATTGAGGCTTGTTCAAGAAAAAGAAGCGAAGAAATTAGATCTGTTGCTCAAGAATTAAGGGATATGCAAACAGCTACAACAGAAACACTTAGAGAGGAAATTAGCGCAGTCGGTAAACAATGCTCTGAAAAAGCTACACAATTACGCGACGAGTTTAAACTAATGACAGCAGAACTTTCGCGTACAATGGATGCAAAGATAGACGCGAAATTCGACCAACAAAACACTCAGATTGACGAACGTTTTAATCACCACATACAAAACAGTGATACGCGTTTCCGCAAATTTATTCAGGATCAAAATAAAGTAAAACATCAAGTCATGGAAACAATCACTGCACAGAGACAAGAAGATAAACGTAAAATGTTTGCGAAGGCAAAAACATACGTAGACAACAATATTGCTACAGTATCGGACAAAATTAATACCATCGAACAGTTGAACACCGAATTACGTGATGAAATTTCTGATCTTAAATCAAAAACAGATACATACACAGTAGATATTCAAACAGTGACCGACAGACTCGAACAATTAGAACTAACACAGGATTCCGATGACATCAAAGCTGACGTTAAAAAACTGAACGAAACCACACGTAAAATGCAAAAACAGATTAATGCCTCTGACACTAAAACCGATGATCAGGTAAAAATACTGACTGAAAAATATGATGAATTGGCCAGTCGTATTGACGTTATTGAAAGTAATAATGACAGCAAATCAGACGATACCTCACCGGTTTCATTTAATCAAACACCTGAATTTCAAAATCTACAACAGACAATCAATGAGATCGATTCATCTAATAACACATTGCGTAGAAAATTGTCAAGTTTACAGCAAGAGGTAACTGAGATAAAAAATATTTCAGTTAATAACACATCACAGCAGACGCCACTTTGCGAACATTTGTCAGACTCACGCAGCGCGTATAATTTAGGTAAAGTACAGAGAGTACGTGAGTTAGATTTAGAACAGTCACAGTCAAACAGATTCCCATACAATCCTGAACCTGTTCCGTCATACAGAGACGATAATTTCGATTACAAACAATTCCTATCAGTGAGAAAATTTAAAGTATTTAAAAATGACAGAACACAGATTCACCCACTGGATTGGATACAACACTTTAGCTTTGCTTTTCCACCGACTTGGCCAGTAACACATAAACTTGAATTTATTTGCAGTTTTTTGGAAGGCGAACCGGCAACTCGTATGAGACCAATCGCGAGACAATGTTACTCGGTAGAAGAGTTTCAGAACGCTTTTCTGTCAGCGTACTGGTCGAAGACGACACAGCGCGGAATTAAAGATCAGTTAATTAGTTTACCAAATTATGAGAACTCAAATTTTCCCAGTGTGACGCAATTTTTTGAGCACATGCTGCAACAAAACCAATACCTAAGTGAACCGTACAGTGAATCTGCACTTATTCAATTATGTATCTCTAAATTACCACGATCATTAAGAGTGTCACTTCTAACGGGTCAGCAAAAGGAAAACATTTCAGCATTCAGAGATCTGTTACAGCTTCTGGAAGTACAGCAATCGGATTATTCCTTTATAAACAAAAAATTTTCATATAATAACCAAGGCCAGCAAACTTACAGTAATTACGATCAACCACGTAATTTCAATAGTAAAAGTAACAGACGCTTTAGGAATGACAACCACCAGAACTTTAATAGCAGACAAAATTTTAATTATCAGTATCGTCAAAATTATCAGCAGCAGGAACCATATTTTAGTAACAATAGAGGTTTTTCACAACAACAGCAACAAAACCAGCCAGTTAGCATACCCAACCAACAATGTAATGCACAAGGTCAACCTAACTTTAATGTTTCGCCGCGTGGACGTATAATCCCTGGTACAACAAATAGTAACGCACGGCAGCAAAGGAACAACTATGTACAGAAAACACAGTATTTCAATTCCTATCGCAATGCACCATATAGGAATGACTATTACGACAGACGTAAAAATAATGAGGACAATTTTCAGCGTACGTTTAATAACAGTCGGTCTTACCAGCAACAAAGTGATCAGCAACAACATATTCTAGTGAATGAACCAGACAGTAGGTATCATCCAGAGCGTAATGCGTCTGGAAGAAATAATAGAACAGTTCAAATAGTCGAAATGCCACAGAATCGTCCTGACAATAATGACACGTCAGATAGAATTTGACTAGATAGTGTACAGATCGCATCTTCCAGTAACACAAGCACTACTTTAGACACGCAGAATGTTGTCCACGAAAATGTTATTATTTTCGACGACATCCGAGACACTCTTTTACAGGAAAGACCAGTTGTTCAGAAAACCATTTCACATTCTGTCATCGAAATTAAAATTGGTTCATCGAAATTTTCAGCAGTAATCGATTCTGGATCACCTATGTCAGTAATAAATGAAGAAACTTTCAACGAGTGTAGCAAAGATAATACCTATCCTACATTGCCATTAGGCAAAACGAAAGTAAAGGGAGCAGTATCGAGTAAAGGAGTAGACGTTAAATTACAGACACATTTATCATTTTGCATTGCAGGTCACACATTTCACTCAAATTTTTGGATTATTCCGTTATTGACGACAGACATTATTTTAGGTACGAATTTTCTGGTACAACACGACGCAGTTATCGATTTTCAGAATTCCTATTTAATGCTAAAGGATGAAAATGTAGACTTGGCTATAGAATTTCAGCACTCATTATCTGCGGAAGAACAAACAATTAATCGCACAGAGGTCATTTCCGCAACACGTAACATAGATTGTAATTCCACATTGTTTACAGATACGTACGTACATAACTATAATACTCCAGACGAAGCTGACTACGACGTAATGCAGATGATTTCTGACAAAGTTAAACAAAGCAGTGCAAATACAGACGACGAACGCACGCAACTACACAAAATTCTTTTACAGCAAGCTCCAGTTTTTGACAACATTCCTGGTACTACGTCCGGATTTATGTATGAATTTCAAGTCAAAGAGCACGACACATTTAAAGCCAAGCATTATCCCATTCCGTATATTCATAGAGAACAGGTTAAGAAAGAATTGCAGGATATGCTTGACCAAGGAATTATTGAACCAGCAGTTAGTCCGTACATATTGTTAAGAAAAAAGATGGCTCACTTCGCCTCGTACTTGATTCACGTCGCATCAATGACATTATTATTAATGAAACAGTTCTGCCACAGACACTAGAAGAACTTCTACAAAAATTTCATGGTACTGCTATTTATTCTACATTAGATTTAAAATCGGGATTTTGGCAAATTCAGCTCCATCCGAATTGCAGAAAGTATACAGCTTTTCTCTGTTTTGGCGACTGTTATCAATTTCGTAAATTACCGTTCGGCTTAATAATTTCTTCTGCTGCTTTTATTCGCGGTTTGAACACAATACTTCCGACAGAACTTAAAGACAGAATCACGACGTACGTAGATGACATTCTTATTGCAGAAGCTAACTGGACTGAACACAATCTGATTCTAGAACAACTGTTACAAACTTTTTGTACACAAGGACTCACAGTTAACCTCAGTAAATCGCACTTTGGCAAAACTTCTATAAAATTTCTTGGACACGTAATTTCAGCAGAAGACATTGCGCCTGATTCGGAAAAACTTCAAGCTCTACGTGACATTACTGTTCCTACAACGAAGAAGCAACTATGCAGCTTTTTGGGATTAATTAACTTTTTTCGTAAATTTATTCATCATTCTGCTTTAGACACACCTAGATTATGCCAATTGACAGGTAAAAACACTATTTGGTCCTGGGATAAGCAAGCACATTCTGAATTTATGAACCTGAAACATGCTTTGTTGAATGCACCACTTTTATCGCACCCAGATCTTACCAGAAATTTTTCCATTGCCACCGATAGTTCTAACACCGCTTTAGGCGTACATATTTTTCAGGAAATTGAAGAAGATGGCTCTACAATAATCAAAAACATCGCATTTGCAAGTCGCATTCTGTCACCTGCTGAACGAAATTATTCTGTTACAGAACTGGAAACATTATGTGTTGTATGGGCTTTTACGAGATTTCGGCACTTTCTTTATGGAAGACACACCACCGTTTACACAGACCATAGAGCTATACAATTTTTACTTTCAGCTAAATTTACTCACGACAGATTAAGCAGATGGAAGCTTTATTTACAGGAATTTAATTTCACAATTGTTCATATTCCCGGCACACAAAATGTTATAGCAGACGCACTATCTCGTTCTCTCAGCAACAATCAGCAAGACATCGCAACCAACTTCTGCAAAGCAAATTTCAGCGTTATGTACATTCAACAAGTTGTATTTGAAAATTTTATTTGGTCGTCATTACAGGACATAGGAAGAGAGCAAAATAAAGACAACGTGTGGAAAGAAAGCACCTTTGGCAAGATAGGAATAATGTTACGATTAGAAACCATTACACTGTACGCAATGACATTCTGTTTCGCCGCTCTCATCCTGACAGCAACAATTGGTTATTATGCATTCCTGACGAACTGGTTAACAAATTAGTATGGTATACTCATTTAAGTTACGCACATTACGGAGCCAGAAAATGCTTTCTTATACTGAGACAGAACTGTTATTTTACCAACATGGAGAAACGTATACGACGAGTTTTAGCGTCATGTAAAATCTGCCAGAAAGCTAAGTCAGACACAACTTCACATATTCCTCCATTACATCCAATTGTACCTGTTAAATTGAGACATATGGCCGCTGTAGACATTTTTGGTCCAATTTCGAGAACTAATAGAGGTTTCTGCTACATCTTTGTCGCTGTTGAACTCACTTCAAAATTTGTTACTTTCACTCTGTTACGCAAAGCTACTGCTAAAACCGTTTCGAAAGCATTTGTAAAGCATTTTCTATTTCATGTAGGGCATGTGTTGAAAGTAATTTCTGACAATGGATCACAATTTCGTTCTGCTATATGGACACGTATGTTACGAACTAGAAACATTTCTCCGATCTATATATCCAGGTACCATGCTTCTTCGAACCCTTGTGAACGATTAATGAAAGAAATTGGCAAACTGTGTAGAATATACTGCCACAAAAGACATATTGATTGGGACATACACATATGCTCATTCCAAGATGTAATTAATTCCATACCAAATGAATCTACTATGCTATCTCCGTCTGTTATACTGAAAAATGTTGAACCACCTAACAAAATTACAGAATTAGTAAACTTTCCTACATCTCGTCGACTACGATACCATGAAACAATTAACATTGCGCTGAACAACATCAAACGTGCCGCAGAGCGCCGGAGAAGACAGCAAAAACAAGTTCGTATACGCCGTGACTTTCATATTGGACAGAAGATATTAGTTCGTACACACTATTTATCCAGCAGAATAAAAGGTAAGTGCAGTAAATTTGAACTTCTATAGCAGGTCCATATCGGATTCGCAGCATTCCTCACCCCAATGTTGTACACGTCGAAACTCTGAGAACCAGAAAAAGTAAAGGCAACCACCATGTCTCCAATATTAAACCCTTTATTGAATGAAGACACTTTATGATTTAACATACTATGATGCCATTTACTAATTTTTATGGTCACTTATGCAATTATATTCACATGACTAATTATTGATGATTATCGTATTTTTTCTTGGCAAGTGCCCGGCAAGGTAAGGTTAGCAGGTCGCTCTTCTTGTCGTTACACATCAGACCGTGCATATTTTTCCAGATGAATTTACACATTTATGACTATTTCTGCAATTATATTTATGTGACTACTTATTGATGATTATCGTATTTTTTCTTGGCAACTGCCCGGCAAGGTAAGGTTAGCAGGTCGCTCTTCTTGTCGTTACATATCAGACTGTGCACATTTTTTTCCAGAGAAACTTACGTATCTTGTGAATAATTATGCAGTTTTGTCTAGTGACATATTAATTTTATTAAATTCTCTCTCCATTAAAGTCTTTAATTCTCGCCTCTACTAACTACACAACATACAAGGTGAACTCAAAGAAGGTCACGTTTCTTGTCATCATTTTTTTAATGTATGTACGATTGTTTTCATATTTTGTTTATATGCACTGTGAAATAATTAAGATATAACACACACCAGTTGACTTTGACATTTTTGCCCTATGATATCTCAACATCGTGACTGTTTTACATTTTTTGCTGCTGCATTGTGATATTCTGTGTACATTTTTGCATTTGAACACTGTCTATTTTTTTTCATATTACGTTTTCTGTCATGGTATGCTGTATGCTTAATTATGTTATCATAAACCAGTCATTATTTAGTGAGTATATGATGTAAATGCAAGACATTAATCTTTGTTCATCAATTTCAGAAAGAAATGATGCGTGAAAGAAATAAATTAAACAGAAATGGGATTTTCACCTTCGGAATGATCGAAAGAAGATGCAAACCTCGTGAGGAAGAGTAAATGGATCAGGATTAACAAGCATTAACAAGAATATACTATACACATCGTAGAATAGCAGTCTTAACTAATTTTTCTTTCAGAATACAAGGCGATTGATGCAGGCTGTCAGACAGAACTATACATCTTAGTTTTAGTGATGAAATATGTTAGGAATAAGGAATAATTGTATAATGAATAATGAAGTGACTTTTTGCAGATGATAATGAATGATGATGAAGAATGATGAAGAATATGCTACTATGGATAATGAAGTTTTTCTTTACAGGTGATGATAATAATGGAGTTATGATAATATAGATAATGAAGTGATGGATAATGAAGTTTTTTCTTTACAGATGAGGATATTGTTGAAGTTACGTATTTATGCTATGTAGTTATTTAAGTATTTGTTGCAGTTTGCTTTGACAGCAGGTGTTATATTGCATAGTATAATGACAGAAGGTTTCGGAAAGGACAGCTATGGAACACATTTTTATACACATTTCACTACCTGTTAATTCGAAGTTCACTACTTTTCAGCATAAAATGCATTTCTTCTTTCAGCTTAATAATCCATTTTTTGTATATTTTTGTAGGAGAAATTATTTATGAAATTAATGTGCTATAAGCAGTTGTTCATTAAATTTATGTCATTTATGAATGTGATTACATATACTCTACTTGTTTCATAATCTTGCAACAGCGGACTCATGACGAATGACGTTACACATTTTCATTTACAACAACAACCCAGAAGCAAATTCTTTTTTTTTTCTTGCTTTCCCCTATAATTACCCAAAGCAATGCATTGCTAACAAAAAAAGTATTACCAGTCCCAAATAATGACACCAGTTTAAGAGAGTTTTGAGTAATGCTGATCAGCTATGAATAATATGTCACTTGAATAATGAATGCTACTGATTACGGTATTGAAATGACCAATAATTAATTATGCTTTGTAACTAGGAAATGAATGCTACTAATTATGCTTTGTAACAAGGAAATGAATGCTACTGATTATGCTTTGTAATTGGGAAAATAATGCTACTGATTACTGTATTGAGATGATTACTGTATTGAAATGACCAATAATTAATTATGCTTTGTAGCTAGGAAATGAATGCTACTAATTATGCTTTGTAACAAGAAAATGAATGCTACTGTTTACGCTTTGTAACTGGGAAAAGAATGCTACTGATTACTGTATTGAGATGATTACTGTACGAGGTGTGGCTAGAAAAAAACCGGACTAGTACTGGTGAAACAATAAAACGAATGCAATATGCCTGAAAGTCGCGTGGCCTGTCACGCGACTCTCGCTCCGCCTACTGCTCGAGTTTCATCTGCCTCCTGCACTCAGTCTGCCCGTGGCGTCTGTTTTAAGTAGTTGACGTTTTGTCAGTGCATCGGAAAATGTTGAGTGTACAGAAAGAGCAGCGTGTTAACATCAAATTTTGTTTCAAACTAGGAAAATCTGCAAGTGAAACGTTTGTAATGTTACAACAAGTGTACGGCAATGATTGTTTATCGCGAACACAAGTGTTTGAGTGGTTTAAACGATTTAAAGACGGCCGCGAAGACACCAGTGATGACACTCGCACTGGCAGACCATTGCCAGCAAAAACTGATGCAAACATTGAAAAATCGGTAAACTTGTTCGACAAGATCGCCGTTAACTCCTGTTAACTCAGACACTGCTCTTTGACAAGCCACGCGACTTTCAGCCTTATTGCATTCGTTTTATTGTTTCACCAGTGCTAGTCCGGTTTTTTTCTAGCCACACCTCGTATTTAAATGACCAATGATTAATAATGCTTTGTAACTAGGAAATGAATGCTACTAATTATGCTTTGTAACAAGGAAATGAATGCTACTGATTATGCTTTGTAACTCGGAAATGAACGCTTCTGATTACGGTATTGAAATGACCAATGACAATGTTGTCTGTAAATCAATTAATGAACAATTTTCTGTAATACTACATACATGGTACAGAAATGTTCAATAACTGGGCAATGAATGTCGCAAACTACTAATCTAATTCCCAATGAAGACTAATATGTGACTTAAATGTCCTTCACCTTCTGACCTAACTACCCTGAATTACTGCAATATCCATTTGTCCTGTACATCCTCCTGATCATGGAGCACTATATTTGGATTTTGCACTAATTCTACGTTGGTGTGCCTTGTAAGAGCGTGGTGTTAACACGACATGCTGTCCACCACCGTGAGCGATGGAGACGTTATTATGGTCACACTGTTTGGTGTACCTGATGTACTGCCAAAATGATAACATGGAATATTACTACGACATTTCAGTGTCTTGGCTACGCTGATAAATACTTCATGGAAAAGAACTTCAGATTGTCTGACTTGGTGTTGTACTTCTGTGGAAAGATATGGACTTTCAGTGCAGCTGCGTGCAACCTAAAGTGCTACAACCATGATGCAATCCTTCCCTTTCCTATCCTAATTCTTGTAACATAGTGAAAATCATTTTTTGCTAACATCATTTGTATTCATGGCCTATACATTTTTTTTCGAACTACAGTGCGAGTGCACTTTTGTTATTTTCTAACATGATTACTACTCATTGTATGTACATTTCGATTTGCTGATATATTCTGAACTACAGTGCGTGTGCACTTTTGTCATTTTTCTAACATGATTTCTACTTATTGTATATACATTTTGTGATTTGCTGATATATTCTGAATTTAAGTGCGTGTGCACTTTTGTCATTTTATAACATGATTACTACTCATTGTATGTACATTTTGATTTGCTGATATGTTCTGAACTGCAGTGAATGTACACTTATGTCACTTGTCGACATGATTTTTTGCCATTATGTTTATTTGTTGTGAAAATGCTAAAGAGTTTTTCAGTGCGTGTGCACTTATGTCATTTGTTAATATGTTTTGTACTCACATTTTGTCATTGCCTAATATGTTTAGTACTTGGTGCATGTATACCATATTTACTTCATGTTCTATATCTGTATTTATGCTGTAATTGTAAAGTTAATTAATTCTCAAAAAATTTGTTGCTCATGGCAAGTCCAAGTGACTCACCATCGCTGCCAAATTTTTGCCCCCCCAGTGGAGGGTTACGAAACGCGTACGTATTCAGTAGCAGCGATGGCGAGGCATGACAGAATCTCTGACCAGAGAGTTTTTTATCGTTGCTAGTCTGCGATTGACCGCGCGTGAGGGCAGTAGTTGTACGGAGCGAGTCGCGAGAGCATGTAGTTCAGTTGCGAGTTAGCAGTTGCGAGTCGGAGTTGTGTGTGAGGAGTCGGCCGGCGTCGACATGGGTCTCTGGTCAAGGTTCGGGACGACGTATATTGTTAAATAAGGTAATGAAGCAGCATTGCGCACATCTGATAATGTAATGTATGTTAATTGTAATTAATTTGTTCAAGAAATGCCCCAATAATAATTTTGTTTTCAAAGCAATCGTTTTAAGAAAATAATCATTCCAATTGAAACAATATTTCCTATGCTTTTCCTCCCAGAATCAATTTAACAGATTAATTATTACACAGGGCCTAAGGTCAGCGCAGCTGCCCTTATAAAATTTATCAGGTTCACCTTAACGTTAATTTTGTGGGGACTTAACATTTTTGCACATTTTTATTATCATTGAGTTTTACTACTGTGGGAAGCTAACATTTGGCACTATTTGCAATTCTATTCAATCCTTTTCACTTTAATATTTTTACGGGGAGGTTACACTTGGCTCTATTCCCATTAACATTTAATTATTGGCTTTTCAAAATTTTGTGGGGAGGTTACAAAGGTCCTCCCAGAATAGTCTTCGTTTTTCGTCATAGGGTGCCAGTTCACACCCACCTGTCGTAAACGCAGTTTTCAAACTGAAATAAAATATATAAGAAAACAATGCAGTCAGGTTTTGCGGCGCAATTTAAAAAATATTGAGTCACTCACGTTGATTTATAATTTGAACAAGTAGTTTCTTTCTGTTTTTCCACGAAAGTCTTCAATATATTCACTAAACACTTAAAATGCGATCGAGGGGCTTTTACGTAAGAGTGGCCGTTAATAACAGTTCACTATAAAGTTCATATGTCGCGACCACAACACTCGACAGTCTGTTCACAGTTCACAAAATACAATTTGTCTGCTGTCCTAATCCACTATATTGCGCTCAACTTGATCGTTTTCGAACGTCGCTGCAAACATACTTGTCCCCACCCAGATGGGCGGCAAGTCCGGCTCTTAGCGTCCCTCAAACTCGGCTGTCTTCAAAGATGGCCGCCCCATGCACCCTCGAAACGACTGCCTAACTCAGAACAATGTTTGTCAAAAAAATTACGATTATTCTGAAACTAAACAAAAACACATATGATACATTGAAAGATAAGGAAAATATCTGGGCAATAAAAATTTAAAGTTCAGTTTTCTCGGATTTTTTATACCAAACATAAATAAACAAATAAAAGAACGTACTTAATTACTCATCTACCTCTACCGCTAGTTTCGTCTCTTTAAATTTATTTATTACCAAAAACATAGTTTCTCTCAGTCGAATCCTATATTCCGACCTCTCATTCAAAAATGGTACATATTCATCTAAGTCAGCTATTATTGCTCGATACAGCTCTACTAGCCGCATCCGTAAACACTTTGTTCATATTAATCGGTCAAAGCATTGCCGAGATATTAGCTTTTGAACTTTAATAAATTTGCAACTTTTAAGACAACTCTGACATTTAAAGTATTATATATTTTTGTGGAGCGTCTAGATAATTTAGCTTTACGTATTTTCCTGTCCATGAGTGCCAACTCGCACCTCCCTGTCATTCTTAGTTCTGTCCTTGTTAGTTTTCCTCTGGCATATAAATTTCTCCAAGCGCACAAACACGGCAATACGCGCCTCTGCCTAGCTAACGCTCGGGTTTTTTTCCAAGGCAGCGTAAAAGCTAGCCGCTCGCCACAGCAACCGCCAGCCACGTGCTCTGCCGCGGGAAACTGCCACTCTAATCTCCCCCCCCCCCCCCCCCCAGCCTGTACGCTCACAGTTTATCATTATGTGGCTGACAAGGAAATTCGGTATGTAAATTGTTACTGACACCATAAAATGCGGTGATTGGCAGCAGGGTCCGCTGCGTAATTTGCATGTTTCTCCTTATTAACTCGATGATACTACTTTTCATTTAGTCTTTAAGTAAATTTGGTCAGAGCTAATTACCACTGGTTTTGATTATTCATTAATATGTTGATCTCATAAATGTGTTTTTCTATGGATGTGAGTATCGAGTTTAATCATTGTTTCTGTTCGATCCCGTCTCATATGTTAAGCTGTATGCTTCTAATTTATATCCTGGAAGGTATTAGCAATCAGTTCAAAATTATCAACATATTACTCCAGTCAGATAGTTTTAGTGAGAGTGAGATGTTTATTTTGCAAATCCCCACTTTAAGAGGGGCACATAGAAGTAAGTTCTTAAAGAGTTGATCTGCCCATAATTAGTTTTACAGGTTTCAGGGAAATTCATCATCGCAGGGCTTTGCGACATGTGCAGCTAGACAGTTATTGATCCAAGCCATGTGACATTGTAATGACTCATACGCTTTCCGCCTTTCATCTCGGGTAGCAATTATGTTCGTAGAGTTCTAAAAATGGAAACCATTGCTTCAGCTACTAACCTCGGCCTGAGATAATGGCAAGCCACAGATAAGATACAGATATTGTACATCTCCACCAGCTTACTTACTTTCCTCCGTTCCACAGTGGATGACAAGGAGTATTAATTAGTGCCCTTCCTTCCAAACTGAAGAGCGAGCACGTGATTCTCCACGCTGACTACACTTCTATATCATAAGAAGCAACTACAGGGTGTTTCACAAAGTTATAACGACCTCTGCAGCGCGCTTTATTAACCAGCAGTAACAACGTGTGCACACATATTTATTTTCCACAAAGTGCAGTGGTAAGGTATAGAATTGGTAAGCAGGGCACATGGGCTGCTGGAGTGAAATGCTGACCCCATTTGAGGATACCAAAATTTATTTTCACCACGTTAATTAAAACAGAGCACTGGTAACAACACACTGATTAATTAGCATTTGCACAGTGTGGTGATCTACACTGATTATTACGTTGTATAAAAGCAATGAGAATAATTCAAAAAAATTTAAAAGAAAAACAGCCTTATGGCCCCAACTTTAAATTGTTGTTGTTGTGGTCTTCAGTCCTGAGACTGGTTTGATGCAGCTCTCCATGCTACTCTATCCTGTGCAAGCTTCTTCACCTCCCAGTACCTACTGCAGCCTACATCCTTCTGAATCTGCTTACTGTATTCATCTCTTGGTCTCCCTCTACGATTTTTACCCTCCACGCTGCCCTCCAGTACTAAATTGGTGATCCCCTGATGCCTCAGAACATGTCCTACCAACCGATCCCTTCTTCTAGTCAACTTGTGCCACAAACTCCTCTTCTCCCCAATTCTGTTCAGTACCTCCTCATTAGTTATGTGATCTACCCAGGTAATCTTCAGCATTCTTCTGTAGCACCACATTTCCAAAGCTTCTATTCTCTTCTTGTCCAAACTATTTATCGTCCAAGTTACACTTCCATACATGGCTACACTCCACGCAAATACTTTCAGAAACGACTTCCTGACACTTAAATCAATACTCGATGTTAACAAATTTATCTTGTTCAGAAACGCTTTCCTTTCCATTGCCAGTCTACATTTTATATCCTCTCTACTTCGACCATCATCAGTTATTTTGCTCCCCAAATACCAAAACTCACTTACTCCTTGAAGTGTCTCATTTGCTAATCTAATTCCCTCAGCATCACCCGATTAATTCTACTGCATTCCATCATCCTCATTTTGCTTTTGTTGGTGTTCATCTTATATCCTCCTTTCAAGACACTATCCATTCCGTTCAACTGCTCTTCCAAGTCCTTTGCTGTCTCTGACAGAATTACAATGTCATCGGCGAACCTCAAAGTTTTTATTTCTTCTCCGTGGATTTTAATACCTACTCCGAACTTTTCTAGTGTTTCCTTTACTGCTTGCTCAATAAACAGATTGAATAGCATTGGAGAGAGGCTACAACCCTGTCTCACTCCCTTCCCAATCACTGCTTCCCTTTCATATCACTTTAAATTTAAAAAAAAAAACATTGCTTTACACAAATATAATTTTAACGTAACTGCAGATCTAAGCTCACTAGTTGTGAAATTAAGTCAGTTATCAGGCTTTGTGATTATGAAAAATGAAAAAATTATAAAAGCTATTAGGTTTAAAAAACACTCAAATAGCAAGATCTCAAATACGTCAATTAACTATTATGGAAAACATTCGGCGATATGATATGATAGCCTGGAAGATCTACACAGCAATCAGCACCTTCTCGACGCCTGGCGTTCACGTCGGCCACGCGTCTGTGACACACACACACAGTGTGCGAGGCGCAGCAGCACGCAACGTGACAGACTCAGTTACGCAGGTGAGGTCATTTGGAAACCTACAGAACACGGTGGTGCTTTTTGTGCTACGCAGTGGTCTCTGTATTTCTTGATTATCTTCATAAATTCGCTTGAACAGCACCCCAAAAGATTCATTTCTGTGGTGCTATGCTGAATATGATTTAGGACACACAAACAGACGCTACGAAAGAGAGAGCCGCGTCTATAGTAGGAACAGTAGCGATTAATTGCAAAACTCGAGCTATTTTGATAGTATTGTTAATGACGAATACCGACATGCCGCTTGCGCATTTGTGTAGGGAGAAGGAAGTTTCAGTATCATATTCAAAACGGGATACCATATACCAGGGGTCTCCAAACGTTTTAGTCTGCGGGCCACATTGATTCCTCCACGAAGTCATAAGGGCCAAGATCTACCTAGTGGGATTAAAGAACCCTAGCACTCCATGATCAACGTAATGTAAGGCTAAAGGAAAGACGAAATCGCAAAAATCTAAGGTTGTGGGAATAGCTAGCACTGAAACGAACTACGATTTTTATTTAATTACATAATTTTGATTGGTGGACGTACCTGACCGAATTTCTGGCATATTTTATTCTGGCAAATTTCAGCGACAAAAAAGTATGTCTCTGCACATTCTTCACGAAAGCGTCCTGCAAAGTTAACGAAATCTCAAAATCATTGTTAGCAACACTATTACTATAAGAAGTAACAGAGGTAGAGTATGTCAACGCATTGTTATTTCAAGCAGCGCAACAATAAGATTCGTGATGACTGGGTGTTTGGGTGTTGTGTGACGTCCTTAGGTTAGTTAGGTTTAAGTAGTTCTAAGTTCTAGGGGACTGATGACCATAGATGTTAAGTCCCATAGTGCTCAGAGCCATTTGAACCATTTTTTTGAACAATAAGATTAGTTATGTAGTCTTGTAGCGAGTAGCAGAGCCAGAGCATACATTTGATAGTTCTGTTACGTAATTGTGTCTATGTATTGAGTGTCTCACGAGTTTTTTAGTGTTTTATGCGCTGTGGGACAATTCAAAGTTTGAATTCGAAGAGACAAGGAAAATCTGAAAATCGAAATACGTAACGAAAGTGAAACTTTGCTTAAGAAGCATCTTTCATAACGGCTGATTACTAATGCTAGTCGCCGAAGTGGCGTCCATTTGAAAGACTTGCACCAGACTCGTGAGTAGAATAAAACGCAAAGAATTTTTTTACTTAAAATGTTTTCGCCCAACTAGTCTGTTATCTTTTTTTTTTTTTTTCACTATCGCACGGAGAATGGTCTATGGTCTGTCTGTTTATTGTGGATAGCCACAAGTTTAACCATGACCTTCCGCTTTGTAAAGACACAGCTCCGACAATGTCGCACTGTATTGGTCAACGAGTTAAAATTTCATAGAGTGGCTATAGGTCCGCCATGTTTGAAGCAAACTTAAGTTCTGGCCGCCATGTTTTCTTTAGTCATGGCATTCGTCTGCTGTGTCCCGCCCCCTTGTAACTGCGTTTGACTTACTTGAAATAGCCCATACTACCTTTATTTTTTCTAAAACAAGCAATAGACAGCAGTGATTTCAGTGTACACTGACAGCAAAAAGGGATGTTTTTGTCGAAATATGGCTAAACTTTTCGATGTAGATAACACTACAAGACAACTCAAATAAGTCTGTCCATCCACTATAACGTTACTTGTTGCCCATAAATTAATGCAATTAGAGCAGGTACCACCAGAATATTACGGTGAAACTTCTAAACATGCTGTGGTTAACTATTAGAAACAGTAACTGGCGCAGAAATGCGATATTTTTGTCGCTATTTCAAAGTAAACAGTCAAAGGCTCAAAAACCAGTACACTGTGAACGAAAATTTATTTGAAATATGTGTTATAAGTAGTTAACACAAGCATAGTAATTCAATAACAAAGTCGAAGCATTCTTGGGTGGGGTAATTTCACAAATTTTCGTAAGTAGCTGTATGCCTTGGCAGAATAAAAGTGTAGGATCAGGGCAAATTTCCTTATTTGCTGAGAATAATGGCATACTTTAGCACTGTACTGAAGTTCCAATAGCTCCTTCAACAAACCAACTACATGTTCACTGTTTAACATATCAGAAACTGAACTACATAGCCTTCTTCTCAAACCAGCAACTAAAGTCTGTAACTGCACTATTCTTCTTTTGTGTCGTACACTAAGTTGCTTCATTTGCTTTATCCGCTTCTTTAGTCGCACATTCTCTGCTTGTACTCTGTTATATTGTGTTTTCAACTTCTTAGGGCTTGGTAGACAGTAATTGTGGTCAGCAGAAACAGATGTGGGTCCGACAGGCACTGAAAGAATGTAGTTACATCATAAGTTTATAACAGAGTTACACCATAAGATTATAATAGAAAGTATGTAATTCAAAGTAATAAGAACAAGGAGTAAAATTAAATTATTGACTTGCTTTGTGCTAATGATGTCACTGTAATAGCACTATCTTGCAAATTGTCGAAAGATCGCTTTCTGGGTTGTGGTCGTAATACTTTATCTTGCTTTTGTAAATGTGGTGGAAAGTTAAAGATAGTAGGTACTGGTTTTGACAAAAGGCGCCTCTGGACATTTGCGTGGTACATGTATTTCTCTTCAAAATGAGCTGAAAAGAGGTAACTGGCTGTAGTAGGAAACCAGTTTTCTCGCTTCATATTTATAACCCATCTTTTTGTAATTTCCTTATCTTTTAAAGGAAATCTGTAATCAACGATAAATAAATTACTTCCTGCATTTGTCTTAAGCACAATTACAGTTCCAATGCAAATGACTCTTTAATAAACATTAAAAAACGTGTGTCGTATTTCGGTACTAATATACTTACTTATAATATGAAATATTTGTTGTTTTATCGCTGCGATTTGTGCAGTTGAACGCTGAACACACTGTAGGCATGTTGACTTCATATTTTGTAACACAAAAATTAACTAGAAAAGTTAAATATTGCAGTAATATCACAACATCTGACACTTCCAACACAAACAACAGTAACGCTTTCCTAATGTTTTGACTAAGGAGAACATGGCGGCCGAGTTAGCGTTGGTTGCCGCTAGGAGCGCTGTAACTAGTATCTCAGCCACTCTCGTTGGTATTGGTCACGATGGGCCTCGAAACTCAACTGTTGGCAGTAGAGGCACCACCTCAAATATTTGGCGGGCCGGATACCAGGGATGACCGGCCAGTTAATGCGGGCCGGTTTGCCAGCCCTCGCGGGGCGGTTTCGGCCCGCGGGCCGTAGTTTGGAGACCCCTGCCATATACCATAAGAAAGCTTGAAAATTATCTCACATCACTTAATAGTCCTTAGTTCTGCTGCCAGGTATGTGCGAAATTTTGCTTACATAAACCAAGTGAATGTATGTACAAAAATGGTTCAAATGGCTCTGAGCACTATGGGACTTAACTTCTGAGGTCATCAGTCCCCTAGAACTTAGAACTACTTAAACCTAACTAACCTAAGGACATCACACACATCCATGCCCGAGGCAGGATGCGAACCTGCGACCGTAGTGGTCGCGCTGTTCCAGACTGTAGCACCTAGAACCGCTCGGCCACACAGGCCGGCAATGTATGTACATTTTCTGTCGATCATACTAAGTGAAGCTTTTTGAACAAAAAAAATTGCAGAAATGTTTGTGAAATTTCCTAGAATTTCGGAAGAGATTATAGTCTCGAATTTATACAACAATCTCTATATGACCGAAATCTTTCGTATAACAATATGCATTAATAACAAAAATTTCGGACCTGTAACTGTCGAACCTGTGTAAAGGGGGATTCAAAAGTTAGTCCGAACTCGAAAAAGGCGAAGAAATCCATCAACGTTAGATGTCTTTCACACGAAATCTTGTTGGAGCCTACCAGCAGGCTATTAAATTTCTCCATACGTTAACAGTCAACAGGAAACACGTCTTACGGTCCCGTTGTCCTTTAGACCAAAGTTGAAATGACATGGAGGTTTTATAAAAACGAAATCACAACAAGAAACACTGTGTTAACAACTCATTTGCTGCTTCATGATGACTAATCTAAACAGCAGTCGCCTTTTCTAAATTAAAAGCCCATCTGTGCTTCTGATTCATAAAAAGATATTTGATGCGCATGCCAGAGCTGGAAAATTATTCCCGCTGATAGCTTTTTCCGCAGGGACTGGCATTTTGTCAGCAATGGGGTCACCGTGAGTCGAGACATTTCTATAGTGCACCTGTCGCTACTCAGGGTGAGTCGTCGCAAACGCCCATCAGTGACTCCCCGACAATCATAGCCCCTTAAACCAACGCAATCTGCTTTAAGATCTTATCAACGTTCTGATGCAACATGGTCACTTGTTTCGAGACGCCTGTCTGTAGCAGATAAGGAGACAGCGTAAACAGTTCCATATAGTGCAAATGGCTCTGAGCACTATGGGACTTAACATCGGAGGTCATCAGTCCCCTAGAACTTAGAACTACTTAAACCTAAATAACGTAAGGACATCACACACATTCATGCCCGAGGCACGATTCGAACCTGCGACCGTAGCAGTCACGCGGTTCCGGACTGAAGCGCCTAGAACCGCTCGGCCACCGCAGCCGGCAGTTCCATATAGTCTACGAAGAGAAAAGATTAGATACTCGGACTGTTGAATCGTACCCAAGGGTGCTAGATCAGTAGTTATTGCAAAGTAATGGAGTATGAATTTCAAAGTGCGCTATGAAAACATAGGATAGAGGCGCAGCTTTCATCTGGCCGTGAGCACCCTCAACTCTCCAGGCAATACTTACACTTGAGGCAAATGATGTACTCTCGACCAGCTAAATCACTGGATCTCTGCTGTGGCTTCGAAATTTTTTATCGTTCGGGGATCCTTTCCTGAGTGAAGCCTAGAGAAAAGTACCACACTAGTCTACAAAAGAAAGGCACACACACACACAAACACACACACACACACACATACACAGACGCACACACACACACACAGAGATATATATATATATATATATATATATATATATATATATATATATATATATATGTGTGTGTGTGTGTGTGTGTGTGTATATATTTATTTGCCATTCAGCATGTTTACCGTGCAAATGGCTTCGCAAAAATACATTTTACATATTCATAAAAGTACAGTTACTAGTTACTAATTTTACTTATACATTGTGCATATACACACATCAAAAAAAAATTGCATCACTTCGGTTTCGAGAGCTCCGGAACCTGTACAGAAAATGTACAGAAATGTAGGGTCCCCCTGAATAGGTCAGGCTCTGCACGCAGGAAGCGGCTACGAGGGTAGCGGAGTACGTGTGGAGTGCACATGTGGGTTTGTTAGGTTAGAGAATTCCCTCCCTAGGCCCGACAAGACCCCTCCTGAGACGCGGCAAGGTAGGAGTAGGCAGGGAATAACAATATTAATGTGCTAATAGTAAACTGCAGGAGCGTCTATAGAAAGGTCCCAGACCTGCTCTTCTTAATAAACGGTCACAATGCCCACATAGTACTAGGGACAGAAAGTTGGCTGAAACCAGATGTAAACAGTAATGAAATTCTAAACTCAGATTGGAATGTATACCGCAGAGACAGGCTGGACAGTGAAGGGGGAGGCGTGTTTATAGCGATAAGAAGTGCAATAGTATTGAAGGAAATTGACGGAGATCCGAAATGTGAAATAATTTGGGTGAAGGTCACAGTTAAAGCAGGCTCAGACATGGTAATTGGATGCCTCTATAGGCCCCCTGGCTCAGCAGCTGTTGTGGCTGAGCACCTGAAGGATAACTTGGAAAATATTTCGAGTAGATTTCCCCACCATGTTATAGTTCTGGGTGGAGATTTTAAGTTGCCGGATATAGTCTGGGAGACTCAAACATTCATAACGGGTGGCAGGGACAAAGAATCCAGTGAATTTTTTTAAAGTACTTTATCTGAAAACTGCCATGAGCAGTTAAATAGAGAACCGACTCGTGGCGATAACATATTAGACCTTCTGGCGACAAACAGACCCGAGCTATTTGAAAAAGTTAACGCAGAACAGGGAATCAGCGATCATAAAGCGGTTACTGCATCGATGATTACAGCCGTAAATAGAAATATTAAAAAAGGTAGGAAGATTTTTCTGTTTAGCAAAAGTGACAAAAAGCAGATTTCAGAGTACCTGATGGCTCAACACAAAAGTTTTGTCTCAAGTACAGATAGTGTTGAGGATCGGTGGACAAAGTTCAAAACCGTCGTACAAAATGCGTTAGATGCGTATGTGCCAAGCAAGATCGTAAGAGATGGAAAAGAGCCACCGTGGTACAACAACCGAGTTAGAAAACTGCTGCGGAAGCAAAGAGAACTTCACAGCAAAAATAAACGTAGCCAAAGCCTTGCAGACAAACGAAAATTACACGAAGCGAAATGTAGTGTGAGGAGGGCTATGCGAGAGGCGTTCAATGAATTCGAAAGTAAAGTTCTATGTACTGACTTGGCAGAAAATCCTAAGAAATTTTGGTCTTATGTCAGAGCGGTAGGTGGATCAAAACAAAATGTCCAGAGACTCTGTGACCAAAATGGTACTGAAACAGAGGATGACAGACTAAAGGCCGAAATACTAAATGTCTTTTTCCAAAGCTGTTTCACAGAGGAAGACTGCACTGTAGTTCCTTCTCTAGATTGTCGCACGGATGACAAAATGGTAGATATCGAAATAGACGACAGAGGGATAGAGAAACAATTAAAATCGCTCAAAAGAGGAAAGGCCGCTGGACCTGATGGGATACCAGATCTATTTTACACAGAGTACGCGAAGGAACTTGCCCCCCTTCTTGCAGCGGTGTACCGTAGGTCTCTAGAAGAGCGTAGCGCTCCAAAGGATTGGAAAAGGGCACAGGTCATCCCCGTTTTCAAGAAGGGACGTCGAACAGATGTGCAGAACTATAGACCTATATCTCTAACGTCTATCAGTTGTAGAATTTTGAAACACGTATTATGTTCGAGTATAATGACTTTTCTGGACACTAGAAATCTACTCTGTAGGAATCAGCATGGGTTTCGAAAAAGACGATCGTGTGAAACCCAGCTCGCGCTATTCGTCCACGAGACTCAGAGGGCCATAGACACGGGTTCCCAGGTAGATGCCGTGTTTCTTGACTTCCGCAAGGCCTTCGATACAGTTCCCCACAGTTGTTTAATGAACAAAGTAAGAGCATATGGACTATCAGACCAATTGTGTGATTGGATTGAAGAGTTACTAGATAACAGAACACAGCATGTCATTCTCAATGGAGAGAAGTCTTACGAAGTAAGAGTGATTTCAGGTGTGCCGCAGGGGAGTGTCGTAGAATCGTTGCTATTCACAATATACATAAATGACCTTGTGGATGACATCGGAAGTTCACTGAGGCTTTTTGCGGATGATGCTGTGGTATATCAAGAGGTTGTAACAATGGAAAATTGTACTGAAATGCAGGAGGATCTGCAGCGAATTGACGCATGGTGCAGAGAATGCCAATTGAATCTCAATGTAGACAAGTGTAATGTGCTGCGAATACGTATGAAGAAAAATCCCTTATCATTTAGCTACAATATAGCAGGTCAGCAACTGGAAGCAGTTAATTCCAAACATTATCTGGCAGTACGCATTAGGAGTGATTTAAAATGGAATGATTATATAAAGTTGATCGTCGGTAAAGCAGATGCCAGACTGAGATTCATTGGAAGAATCCTAAGGAAATGCAATCCGAAAACAAAGGAAGTAGGTTACAGTACGCTTGTTTGCCCACTGCTTGAATACTGCTCAGCAGTGTGGGATCCGTACCAGATAGGGTTGATAGAAGAGATAGAGAAGATCCAACGAAGAGCAGCGCGCTTCGTTACAGGATCATTTAGTAATCGCGAAAGCGTTACGGAGATGGTAGATAAACTCCATTGGAAGACTCTGCAGGAGAGACGCTCAGTAGCTCGGTACGGGCTTTTGTTGAAGTTTCGAGAACATAGCTTCACCGAGGTGTCAAGCAGTATATTGCTCCCTGCTACGTATATCTCGCGAAGAGACCATGAGGATTAAATCAGAGAGATTAGAGCCCACACAGAGGCATACCAAAAATTTTTCTTTCCACGAACAATACGAGACTGGAATAGAAGGGAGAACTGATAGAGGTACTCAAGGTACCCTCCGCCACACACCGTCAGGTGGCCTGTGGAGTATGGATGTAGATGTAGATTGGAATAGAGATCAACATAAACATCATTTCCGCCCTTTTTATTGCTCATGAAAACCACATATTGCATGTTGTACGACTATACAGCGAGACCTGCAGAGGCGGTGCTCCAGACTGCTGTACACATCGGTACCTCTGATACCAGTAGCACGTCCTCTTGCACTGATGCATGCCTGTATTCGCCGTAGCATACAAGTTCATCAAGTCGCTGTTGGTCCACACTGTCCCACTCCTCAACGGCGATTCGGCGTAGATCCCTCAGAGTGGTTGGTGGGTCACGTTGTCCATAAACAGCCCTCTTCAGTCTATCCCAGGCATGTTCGATAGGGATTATATCTGGACAACATGCTGGCCACTGTAGTCGAGCGATGTCATTATCCTGAAGGAAGTCATTCACAAGATGTGCAGGATGGGGGCGCGAATGGTCGTCCATGAAGACGAATGCCTCGACAATATGCTGCCGATATGTTTGCACATCGGTCGGAGGATGGGATTCACATATCGTACAGCCGTTACAGCGCCTTCCATGACCACCAGCGGCGTACGTCAGCCCCAAATAATGCCACCCCAAAACAGCAGGGAACCTCCACCTTGCTGCACTCGCTGGACAGAGTGTCTAAGGCGTTCAGCCTGACCGCGTTGGCTCCAGACACGTCTCCGATAATTGTCTCATTGAAGGAATATGCGTCACTCATCGGTGAAGATAGCGTGATGCCAATCCTGAGCCATCCATTCGGCATGTTGTTGAGCCCATCTGTACCGCGCTGCATGGTGTTGTGGTTGTAAAGATGGATCTCGCCAAGGACGTCGGGAGTGAAGTCGCGAGTCATGCAGCCTATTGCGCACAGTTTGAGTCGTAAGACGACGTCCTGAGGCTGCACCAAAAGCATTATTCAACATGATGGCGTTGCCGTCAGGGTTCCTCCGAGCCCTAATCCGCAGGTAGCGATCATCCACTGCAGTAGTAGCCCTTGGGCGGCCTGAGCGTGGCATGTCATCGACAGTTCCAGCCTCTCTGTATCTCCTCCATGTCCGAACAACAAACCGAGCGAGGTGGCGCAGTGGTTAGCACACTGGACTCGCATTCGGGAGGACGACGGTTCAATCCCGTCTCCAGCCATCCTGATTTAGGTTTTCCGTGATTTCCCTAAATCGTTTCAGGCAAATGCCGGGATGGTTCCTTTGAAAGGGCCCGGGCGATTTCCTTCCCAATCCTTCCCTAACCCGAGCTTGCGCTCCGTCTCTAATGACCTCGTTGTCGACGGGACGTTAAACACTAACCACCACCACCATCCGAACAACATCGCTTTGGTTCACTCGGAGACGCCTGGACTCTTCCCTTGTTGAGAGCCCTTCCTGGCACAGAGTAACAATGCGGACGCGATCGAACCGCGGTATTGACCGTCTAGGCATGGTTGAACTACAGACAACACGAGCCGTGTACCTCCTTCCTGGTGGAATGACTGGAACTGCTTATGAGTGCTTGTTTACATCTTTGAGAGGGTTTAGTGACATCTCTGAACAGTCAAAGGGACTATGTCTGTGCTGCAATATCCACAAACAACGTCTAACTTCAGGTGTTCTGGGAACCGGGGTGATGCAAAACTTTTTTTGATGTTTGTATATACATACATCTTTTAGTAGCTAGTAATTTTTACATTTTACACACATCATTTTACATATACGCATAGATACATAAACTTCTTACTAATCAGAAGATTTCAGTTATCATCGTTATGTAGTTTACATTCAAGAATTAATTATGCAGTTTTACACATTTAGTTAATGATAGTTACACTATTTCAGTGTTTATTTACTTCAAGAATTAATTTCTTAAAGACTCAACAGAGTCAGCTTCTGGCTCTGAAAGAACACGTACGGAATTTCATTTCGGTTGGACTATTAACTCCCACCGCCGGTACTCCAAAACCGCACATCCCTACGATTTTCTGTCCCGCCAATATATTGAAAGATCTAGACTGCAAACAGATTTATACAATATTTAATGAAAACCAGTAATTTTGCAGTGACGTCTTAAAATTTAAAGATATTTATTTCTAAATGGTCACAGGGAACGCTTACTGCATAGGAAGTACACTCTACTTTTGAAGTACAGCTTTCTTCCGCCAGTCGCTGCCGGCCATAAACAAATCGAAAATTACCAGTACCTCCAAAAGCATGTGTTTAATTTTGGGGAAACTTTACACAACATGTTTTCTGGGTACTCTTTAGGCATTTTGTTTAATGTACAAGCCTTCTACAGCGGCTCTAAAATGAACGCAGAAGAAGCTCTGACGTTATCGCAATGCCCTCAGCATGGAGGTCATGTAGAGCGGTTAGCTGTGTGTCTGAAAACGTGGCGATCGGCACAAAATCCTACTTTCTTCGCTATAGTTTCCCTTTCGTAATATAAGTAACGAGTTTCTTATAAAATGTTGCCTTTTAAGAGTGATATACATTGCCTGGCAAAAGGAAAAGTATCCAGGAGGAGACTACACTACTGGCCATTAAAATTGCTACACCACGAAGATGACGTGCTACAGACGCGAAATTTAACCGACAGGAAGAAGATGCTGTGATATGCAAATGATTAGCTTTTCAGAGCATTCACACAAGGTTGGCGCCGGTGGCGACACCTACAACGTGATGACATGAGGAAAATTTCCAACCGATTTCTCATACACAAACAGCAGTTGACCGGCGTTTATAAAATAAATAAAATAAATAAAAAATGTTATTTTAAATATGTTAATTATTCTATCTGTATGATGGTGATTGTGATTGCAATTGTATTTGCTTATCTGGAACGTGGACGTTTAATTATTCAGTATCAGACGCTTGACAATGGCTTTTTCGTAAAGGCAATGTTACTCGTAGTTGACCGTGAAATAAAACTGAATAATCGGACTTCGTAATTAAATCGTTTCCAAAGACTGCTGCGGTAGGTGCGGACTCATAATCTAAATCTCAATATTACAATAATTTGCCAGCCATGCCAATACGTCGTACAGAGGTGATTGTCTACTAAACATAAAAAAGTTACACAGTTAGTTAAATCAGATATATTCAATGAATAAGCCTACAGTTCATAATCCTACTTACTTTTATAAATATAAATTCTTTACAGAATCGAGTGCCTAGTGTGGTTGCAACTCGCAGTATTCTTCTATAACATGAAATATGGCGGTGTGCCAGACAATAAAATAAAATACGTGCTTCTCGCACCACTTCTACCAGAGCTCTCCTTTCTTAATCAAACATAAGAGTAACGTAATTGTGCTTTTGTTTTATCAGCGACACAGCGCTGCAGTTGTGTGCCATAGGCTTTATTTATTTGTCACTGATTATTTATTTAATTAGCATTTCGCGTTTCCGCGGAAACTCACGCTCGGCATGCAAATGTGCCTTTATATTGCCCCCTGAATTGCGAGGCGAAAGGACACACCTGAAGGCGAGCAATTCACCTAAAGGCACAAGAAAATCTAAGTTATCTACAACTATTTACATGACTTACATTACACATTATACACATTATATACAAAATTTGAATGACGCGGGTGCGCCGTAAAAGTTCTTATGTTGGCAGATAGAGTGCGCGCATGCGCAGAAGCGTCTGTGTAACTGCGGCACTGCCGTTATATCGTACAGTTAGATCACACAGCACAGTATTGCAGATCATATTGTTCGTGTGCGCGCGTTTTTCAGTCGTTGCACAAAGAAAATATTCAACCAAGATTACATATGAAGACTACATTCTATGACAGGTAACTTAGTTTTAAATTTACAATATTTGTTATAACACAATACAACTTAGATTGTTGAATGTTCTTAGTTACATAGTATTGTTTTGAAATACTTCAAAGAAAAATGTCCGTATTTTTCAGGTGCGTTGACCTATACACATCATGTCGTTATTGCAGTTCATATTCATCCGCTGCACAATAATTTTTTACAGGTTAGTATCGTCGTGGTAAAGTTTTTTGATCACAGTAACATCGTTGCATAACAACGTGATTAATACATAAGCGTGTCCATTTCTCATTTCCATTATAGTCGTAGTGATGCAGTTCGTTGTGACTAAAAGCATTGCTTATTACAGATCAGACGTGACCCGTCGAGTAATTGGTCCACATGCAGTTCGTTTTTTACATTCCGTGGAAGCTTGGTTGCAGAACCTCGGACGGCACATAGCTGGCGTCGATCCTTGGACAGTCCAGGTAAGAGTGTCCGTCACATTTCGAGAACATTTCATTCCCTGAAGTTCCAACCAAAATCCTTCCACCCGTCGTGTTGTTTTCTGGACAGGCACTTTGTGTCCATTTAATCCAGTTAACATCTTGAAGTTGGGTACTGTAGTAATGTCACTAGACGATGCACGAATTATGCACTTCACATTTTCAGTTTTTTGCTGAATATAGCTCACCTAAATGTTCGTAGTTATTAATCAAGGAAATCGTTCATCGCGTTTACATAGATACGCTGCATAATGAATGGCATTAACAGTTTCTTTCACATAGGTTTCCGCGTAGTTGCAGAGTTAGTAATGTTCGTTAATGTCCGTGAACAGTGGTTCACTATGCAATGTCTTTTTGGCACTCGTTTTGTTCAAATTTTTACATAGTAACAGTTACACTATACATCAGTTAAAAAAATAAGTAATTATACATACACACGTCACATATTTTCTTAGCATAAACATAATATAGTTGCACATAAACATGTTTACATCATCATTACATCGCTATAGGTTATTATATTGTGTCACATTTGATTACATGAATTGCAGATATTTACATCCTCTTTAGCGGTTTTGCTGGGATATTATCGATGTTTTTTGTGATGTCATCTGAAATTAAGATAGGTTAGACACAACATTCATTACATCAGTAGGCAAGACCAGGCGTTTTCACTACTCAATAAATATTCAAAATAGTAAGAGAGAGAAAATGTTCGATTCCTCGCGTTTTGTGCGTGTGTGTAGAGTGTCTGTGTGGCCTTGACTACTGATAGATGCTTTTCGTGTTGAGAGATGTGCGTCTAATCTATTTCTCAAAGTAAAAGATCGCTTCACAGATGACGTCTGTCAGTTCGTCAGGTGTCACACCAAGTCAGTGGTACCTTCAGTAACAAATGTTCCGTGAAAAATTAATATGTCATCCACTGCTACGTAATCATAAATTTTACTTTAATATTCTGTCTTTCAGGTGGAGGCGCGCGCTGAAAGAAGAGTTCTTCTGTCTTCAACTGCGTCACTGGAACCGCTGAAATGAAAATTTCTATACTACTTATTATCTGTGTTGTAACAACAGAGTTTTTCGAGTTGCTTAGCAATATTTTGATGGGTATGACTTTGACATTATTCAGCATGAAATGCTCTAAGATCTCGGTGTGCGTATAGCCCAATAATTTTGTTAGTTCTAGGATGTTGTACGGATACGCACCAGGATGCGGTATGTTAACAATTATATAAGGTCCTTCATATAGCAGACGCCACTTAGCGTTGCGTCGTTTGAGTGCTACAGATTTATGATGAGTACGAAGTAGTACAAGCATTCCTTCCTCGAATCTTTGTTTTCTTTTTATTATGTTTCTGTGATGTTTGTTTCGTATTTGTGCGTGATGTGTCAATGTAGTCAATACTTCTTTTATTTTCTGTTCAGGTGTGATTTCCTTGTCTGACAACTTAGGTAATGGTTCTATCCACTGATCGTTCTGTTTGCAATTGAACATGATCTCGTTAGGCGTGTAATTCGTATCGTAAATATTTAAGTTATTGTGTACGTCTTCGAAAAGACTTAGGTAGGACACCCAATTAGTATGTTTTGATGAAATATAGGTCCTCATGAAACGGTTTAATTCTCGGAAAAGTCTCTCAGTCGCGTTACATTGTGGACTAAACCTCGAAATAAATATACTTTTGATGTTATTGTCCTTCAAGAAATTTCTCCATTTGTACCCAGAGTAGTATGCTGCATTATCTGATAGAATTGCTTTAGGTTTTCCCACGTGCGTCAGGTAATCACTTGAGAATCTTCGTATTATAGCATTTGCAGTGGCGGATTTTAAAGCATAAAGTTTTACATGTTTAGAAAATATATCGTAAAAAGCTAAGATATATTTGACGCCTCCAGAGCTTGCTGGATGCGGTCCACTGATGTCAGTACACAGAATTTCCAGGGGTTTACTGGGTAAAATAGAATGTAAATCTGTTTTTGTGGATAAATTCTGAGGTTTTGATTTTTGACATATGACACATGTTTTCAGTTCCCTGTAAATTTTTCTTCTCATATTGCTAAAATAACAGTATGTGCTGAGCTTTGCCAAACACTTTTTCGTCCCATAATGACCCCAAACTAAGTGTGTGTGCCAAATTAGATTACGTTCAGACTCTTTGGGAATGCATACACACCAGTTAGTAGCATTTGGATGTCGGCGGTAAAATAACACATCATTGTGTAACTTGTAATACTTAGTCAAAGGATGATTGTGTTTTTCTACCAGTAATGTTATTATCTTATACCAGTGAGGATCAGATTTTTGTAATTCAGCCATGTTTCTGCACATATCAATATAATATTGGTGATACTGCTTGTCTTGCATTAAGAGAATCCTGTAGTCATTTATATTTTCTAAGTCACTGTTGGTATCATTCATACCTTGTGGAAGTCTAGACAAAGTGTCTGCAATGGTGTTGTCCTTACCTCTTATGTACTTAATTTCAAAAGAGTAGTTCTGAAGTGTAACTGCCCATCGTGATAGTCTAGGATGTACAAGTTTACAAGTTAACAAAAATGTCAGGGCCTGGTGATCGGTGTAAATTACTGTATGTTTTCCAAATAAATAATAATTGAATTTCTTGAATGCCCATGCTATGGAAAGTGTTTCTAACTCAGTAGTGGAGTATGTACGCTCACATTCAGTTAGAGTGCGACTCGCAAACCCAATAATTCTTATCTGTTCCTCCTCTTTGTTCTTTACTACTTGAAATAAGCAACAGCCCAAGCCAGTACGTGAAGCGTCACAAGTCATACAAAAATCTAAATTGAAATCTGGATGGCTCAATATGTTAGCATTCACTAAAGCATGTTTAATTGTATTAAAGTCATTCTGGCACTGTTCCGACCAGATCCAAACTTGATTCTTTCTGAGTAGATTTAGCAGATGTTTACTGTTCAAAAGTGGTTGTGGCAAAAAACGTCTGAAAAATGAACATAGCCCAAGGAATGATTTTAACTGCTTTTTAGTTCGAGGGCTAGGAAAGTTTCTGATAGCATCTAATTTACTGGGATCAGGACGTATGCCCTGTGAATTAATGATATGTCCTAAATATTTTATCTCACTGCAACCAAATTTTGATTTTCTTAGGTTGGCTGTGACTCCAGCTTGTGCAAATTTTTCTAAAATTCTTTGAAGTATGTCAACGTGTTCCTTCCAAGACTGTGTAGCTATCAGTATATCATCTACATAGTGTGTGACTGTCTCAACTAAATCGTCGCCAAGCACGGTATCCAGGGCTGTAATGAATACCCCAGAGCTGACATTCAGTCCGAAGGGTAGAACACAAAACTGATAGGTTCGCCCCCCGAACATAAATGCAGTATATTTCCGAGAATCAGGAGTGATACCCACCTGCCAAAACGAATTAGCGAGATCTATTGTGGAAAAATATTTTGCATCTAGAAATTTCTGTAATTGCTCTTCTAAATTTTCAGGTTTTGTGTGAACCGGTAAAATTATTTCATTAATAGCTCGTGCGTCTAACACTAGCCTAATGCTTCCATTTGATTTTTTGACAACAAATAGAGGACTACAATAAGGTGAGGTGGATGGTTCAATGACCTTCCAGTCTAACATTTGTTTTAATTCTTGCCACACAGCAGGTCGTTGAGATAACGGTACGTTATATGTCTTATGGTAGAAGATCTTGTGAGGCTTAACTTCAATCTTGTACACATACGTGTTGATAACACCTAATCGTTTGGTAAAAACTTGTAAATATTTGGATAACACTTCCTGTAGTTTTATACGTTCATGTACACTGAGAGCTGTAGCTTCACTTATCTTATGATCAAGCAATGTTTTCAAGTCCATTAGCTCTGTGTCAGATGAGCTCTGTGTCAGATGAGTGTGTTTGCATGTCTTGAATGTCACTGTCAAGTACTAACTGAACCTTGTACCCTGTACAGTGTTTGTCATGCTTTAGAGTTCTCCTGTCCAAATCAACAATAATTACCCTGCTTTTATCATTTAAAATACATTTACCTTTGGAGAAGTCTATAATGCAGTCCTTCTCGCTCATAATATCTATTCCTAATATGCAATTTGTCACAAGGTTTTGTACAACCAGGAATGGCCATTGTACGGTTCCATTACCTATTTTAACGTTTACAAAAACTTGCTTCGTAACCCTACATGACTTATTACCTAGTGCAGTAGTTATTTTACAGTTTTGGGCAGGAAACTCAGGCACAGGTTCCAATTCACACATCTTTTTATAGAAATTAGAAGACAAAACGCTCACAGCTGCACCTGTATCTAGGATAATAGTAGTTGGAATCCCACCTACTACACCAGTAGTAGATGCTAAAACAATTTCATTTGTGTTTAAACGACATTGTGTACTGTCTTGTAAAGGTTCATCTGATATATTGTTATTGTGGTTGTATCTTATAAATAAAACAGGTAGTTTTTGTTTAGAATTACTCGGCATATCATTATTCTGTTGTTCAAGTGTGGTGTCAAATAACTGATTAACATTGAAGTCGCCCCCCAAGAATTCTTCAGCCACGACCTGGGGCAAAGTAGTGACTGTTTCTAGTTTGTTGGATTAGCATTTGTACTAGGTACTGACACAGATTGAGGTTGTGCATCAGGTGTCATTTCTATTATATTCACATTCGGATATTGCCTATTATGATCTCCAAACTTTTGCGGTTGTTGTTGCTGTTGCGCATTATAACTTACCTGTCGGTCGTAAGGTATGCTCCAATTTTGACCTGGTGGCTGCTGTGGTAAAGCAGAGTTTGAATGAAAGTACTGATCGTTACGAGTCCAACCTTGATGCTGTCTTGGCTCGTAGTTATTATTATTTCTATTTCTGTTTGTGTTTTTGTTATTACCTTTGTATCCGTTGTTACCGTTGTAGTTATTACCGCGGTGCCTTTTGTATGGATTGCCGCATGAAATGTTATTACTGTTGTAACTATTGTTTGTATTGGAATACGCGTGTTGATTTTGATTTCCGTACTGAGACGGCATGTGAGTTTGCTGTTTTTGTTGTACCGCGTATCCAACTGTGGGCGCGCCAGAATTGTGTTGGCAAGCCTGCATGTTTTGCATACCACTAGTGTAAACATTGTGGCTGCTGTTTTGCCGCGCGAAGCGCTGATCTTCAAGTAACATGTCAACCGAATCTAAGGCTGTTAAAAAATAATCTGAATCGTCATCCGGGATATGTAGGAGTTTTTCTTTAATGTTGAAAGGCAATTTGGCCTTCAACGCACGGAGTATATCACGCGTTGCGACTGGTTCGTCTAAAAAATGTTCAAGTATTTTTCAAAATATCTGCGTAAGTTACCATTTTTACTGTTAAAAGTTTCAGGTTCTAAAATTTGTCTTCTGAGTCGCTCCTGGACGGATTGCGACCAGAATTTGTTCAGAAAAGCACGCTCAAACTCACTGTACGTGGTACATACGTCAGCTTGACTGTATGCCCAGACAGCTGCATCGCCTTGGATGTAACCGACAATATATGAAATCTTTTTCCGGTCACTCCAAGTACGTGGAAATGCGTTACTAAAAGATTTAAGAAAAATCACCGGATGAATGGTTCGTTTTTCTGGGATAAAAATCTGAAATTGCCTGTGTTTCATTAAGCTTTCATCTTCCTTCGCATTGTGATATGGATTTATTCCACTGTAATTACTGGTATGTTCAGCTGGCGAGTAATTACGATAATGTTGCTGTGGTTTACCATGATAATAGCTTGTGTTTGTGTTTCCACATCGTGGTATGTGTTGTAGTCGTGGTGTGTTTTGTTCTTGTGTATTTGTCGTGTGCGGAATGTGTGTATCATACTCGAATGTATATTGGTTTCTGATCTGTACATTTTGACTGATATTTTCGTTACATTCAGACTGTAGTTGATCGGTGAATTGTCTCATGGGTGCAGTGACGGATTGTACTGCGTCACTGATCAGCTGTTTGTTATTAGTAATGTATTGCGCTACGGAGTCGTGCACAATTGTTGGTAAATTTTCACGTAAGCATCTATCAAAATGTTTGTCTTTGTTCTCAACCCAATCATGAAATTCTTTATTAATATTTTGAAAATGAGCTGTGGCATCTGATTGTAAGATGTCAGTCAGGTGTTGTTCAACATTGTCAAATTTATTCTGTACGTCAGTAATTCGTTTTTTAAGGTTGTCCTGTACTGAAGGATATGTTTGAATTTGTTCAGTAAGAACTTCACACGTGACATTAAGGTTTTTTACTTGTGTCTGTAAAAGTGCTACGTCAGTTGTAGTCTTTTCTTGTCTCGTATTGAGCTGGGAAAATTTAGTACTGAGTTCGGTCATCTGTTTGGTCAGTGTGGCGTCTATAAGTTCCACACGTTTACACAAAGTGTCATTACCTATCTTGATTGCTATGAGATCAGATTTGATTTCGTCATTTTGTGTTTTTAACTGTTCATTTTGTGTCTCTAATTGTGCCTTTAAGGTTGCCATGTTTTCGGCGTTCTGTTTCCTTATGGTTGCCATATTTTCTGCGTTTTGTTTCATTAGCATTTGTAACATGTCGGCAATGTTTACCGTTTGCAAGGTCTCTGCCCCCGCCGCGTCATTAGACGTGACGTCATGCATTAACATGGGCTCTGATTGAGATTTTGAAATTTTTGTAGTGGACGGCCTATTGTCAAAATTTTCGTCAACACTTGCGTCAATGTTTGATGAATCGTCACTACCGGTTGCTGTCGTAAAGTCATTTTCTAACACTTGTCTCACGTCCGAGTCGGATTGCGTCTGAACAGTACGTCCTTGCTGTTCCATTTTTGCGTATTGTTTTCTAGTTATTAACATGCCACACGTGATATATGTTTCAAGAAAATTTTTGACACTGATTTTAAAATAAAATGTAGTTGAGCATGAATCGCTCGTAGCAACAATGGCTGTCTGTTAATTTAAAAATATAAACTGAATTTGAGATTATTGGTAATGGCTGCTGGCCATGTTACATGATATCGTACAGAAGTCGGCCATATTGTACACTCGTGTATTGGTATTGTTGCATACGTTATTGTTTAGGGAAAAGTACTGAGAATGAAATTTATCACTGAAACTGTTTTGCGGAAAAGAAACACTACAGAATTTACTGAAAAGCTAATACACTGAATTATACGTCTGGTCAAGCCTGCTAATGCAAAGATGCTGCGTCTTACCTTATTTTGCTGGAAGCTTCTTTGCGTCTTCCGGCAAAATTTCAGAATTGGAAAATATCTTCAGATTTTGTTATCTCTCATACATTGACGTCCAGGTCCAGAAAGTTGATTTTTTACATGAAACAAAGAGAACAATGTAACAAATGACAAAATAACAAGTCCGACACGCAGTCGCCAATATAAAATAAATAAAAATAAATAAAAAAATGTTATTCTAAATATGTTAATTATTCTATCTGTATGATGGTGATAGTGATTGCAATTGTATTTGCTTATCTGGAACGTGGACGTTTAATTATTCAGTATCAGACGCTTGACAATGGCTTTTTCGTAAAGGCAATGTTACTCGTAGTTGACCGTGAAATAAAACTGAATAATCGGACTTCGTAATTAAATCGTTTCCAAAGACTGCTGCGGTAGGTGCGGACTCATAATCTAAATCTCAATATTACAATAATTTGCCAGCCATGCCAATACGTCGTACAGAGGTGATTGTCTACTAAACATAAAAAAGTTACACAGTTAGTTAAATCAGATATATTCAATGAATAAGCCTACAGTTCATAATCCTACTTACTTTTATAAATATAAATTCTTTACAGAATCGAGTGCCTAGTGTGGTTGCAACTCGCAGTATTCTTCTATAACATGAAATATGGCGGTGTGCCAGACAATAAAATAAAATACGTGCTTCTCGCACCACTTCTACCAGAGCTCTCCTTTCTTAATCAAACATAAGAGTAACGTAATTGTGCTTTTGTTTTATCAGCGACACAGCGCTGCAGTTGTGTGCCATAGGCTTTATTTATTAGTCACTGATTATTTATTTAATTAGTATTTCGCGTTTCCGCGGAAACTCACGCTCGGCATGCAAATGTGCCTTTATACGTTGCCTGGTGAAACGTTGTTGTGATGCCTCGTGTAAGAAGGAGAAATGAGTACCATCACGTTTCCGACTTTGACAAAGGCCGGAGTGTAGCCCATCGCGATTGCGGTTTATCGTATCGCGATATTGCTGCTCACGCTGGTCGATATCCAATGACTGTTAGCAGAATATGGAATCGGTGGCTTCAGGAGGGTAATACGGAACGCCGTGCTGGATCCCAATGGCCTTGTATCACTAGCAGTCGAGATGACAGTCATCTTCTCCGGATGGTTGTAACAGATCGTGCAGCCACGTCTCGATCCCTGAGTCAACAGATGGGGACGTTTGCAAGACAACAACCATCTGCACGAACAGTTCGACGACATTTACAGTAGCATGGACTATCAGCTCGGAGACCATGGCTGCGATTATCCTTGACGCTGCATCACAGACAGGAGTGCGTGCGATGGTGTACTCAACGACGAACCTGGGTGCACGAATGGCAAAACGTCATTTTTTCGGATGAATCCAGGTTCTGCTTACAGCATCATGATGGTCGCATCCGTGTTTGGCGACATCGCGGTGAACGCACATTGGAAGCGTGTATTCGTCATCGCCATACTGGCGTATTACCCGGCGTGATGGTATGGCGTGCCATGGGTTACACGTCTCGGTCACCTCTTGCTCGCATTGACGGAACTTTGAACAGTGGACGTTACATTTCAGATGTGTTACGATCCGTGGCTCTACCCTTCATTCGATCCCTGCGAAACCCTACATTTCAGCAGGATAATGCACGACCGCATGTTGCAGGTCCTGAAGGGGCCTTACTGGATACAGAAAATGTTCGACTGTTGCCCTGGCCAGCACATTCTCCAGATCTCTCACCAATTGAAAACGTCAGGCCAATGGTGGCCGAGCAACTGGCTCGTCACAATACACCAGTCACTACTCTTGATGAACTGTGGTGTCCTGTTCAAGCTGATGGGCAGCTGTAGCTGTACACGCCATCCAAGCTCTGTTTGACTCAACGCCCAGACGTATCAAGGCCGTTATTACGGCCAGAGGTGGTTGTTCTGGGTACTGATTTCTCAGGATCTATGCACCGAAACTGCGTGAAAATGCAATCACATGTCGGATCTAGTATAATATATTTGTCCAACGAATACCCGTTTATCATCTGCATTTCTTCTTGGTGTAGCAATTTTAATGGCCAGTAGTGTAAATGAAACTTTACGGGTTGAGGGGCTATGTGATATTTTTGGAAACCTTTCCAAACCCAGAGCGCCATTTATTAATATCGTTATTAACAGAACAACCAGAAGTTTTATTTTCTGCAGAGCTTATCCTATTTTTCTACACCATTAGTCTGCAAGAACTTTCAGAACCATAGAACAAGTACTACAGTCAGTTTAATGATTCACTGATAGTTGACGTCTGTCATTTGTCGCTACAGCGCATCGATATCGACTGCCGGCTACTGCTGCCACACACTCGGCAGGTCACTTCACAATTGCTGCCAACACGTAACACGGGGGCGGTGCTGGAATCGCCCCGCAAGGTACGGCAGAAATGGAGTTGCTCTGTCGGTAGCTGATTTTAAGTGACTAATAACTGAACTGCTGCAGACGACGGGTTTTGTAACCCGGAATTAAAACTGACTACCTGACCTAACTGGTGTGGTAGTAGCTATTACGGAGTGGTAAGGTGCTGGACTAATTTGAATTCGACACTTTTGAAACAAATTTATTAACAAACGATTCTTACTCTACAGTTGTTAGAAAACATTGTCCGATGCCTTTCTTTTTGTTAAAGGGTCCCCATTACAAGGCTTACTCTTAATATTTACACTGATCCAACATCAAGGGTAAGATAGTGGTGATAAAGTATTGTCAAATTTGAGCCCAAAGCAATTACACTACAGACCATTAAAATTGCTACACCAAGAAGAAATGCAGATGATAAACGGGTATTCATTGGACAAATATATTATACTAGAACTGATATGTGATTACATTTTCACGCAATTTGGGTGCATACATCCTGAGAAATCAGTATCCAGAACAACCACCTCTGGCCGTAATAACGGCCTTGATACGTCTAGGCATTGAGTCAAACAGAGCTTGGATGGCGTGTACAGCTACAGCTGCCCATACAGCTTCAACACGATACCACAGTTCATCAAGGGTAGTGACTGGCGTATTGTGACGAGCCAGTTGCTCGGCCACCATTGACCAGACGTTTCCAATTGGAGAGAGATCTGGAGAATGTGCTGGCCAGGGCAGCAGTCGAACATTTTCTGTATCCAGAAAGGCCCCTTCAGGACCTGCAACATGCGGTCGTGCATAATCCTGCTGAAATGTAGGGTTTCGAAGGGATCGAATGAAGGGTAGAGCCACGGATCGTAACACATCTGAAATGTAACGTCCACTGTTCAAAGTGCCGTCAATGCGAACAAGAAGTGACCGAGACGTGTAACCAATGGCACCCCATACCATCACGCCGGGTGATACGCCAGTATGGCGATGATGAATACACGCTTCCAATGTGCGTTCACCGCGATGTCGCCAAACACGGATGCGACCATCATGATGCTGTAAGCAGAACCTGCATTCATCCGAAAAAGTGACGTTTTGCCATTCGTGCACCCAGATTCGTCGTTGAGTACATCGTCGCAGGCGCTCCTGTCTGTGATGCAGCGTCAAGGGTAACCGCAGCCATGGTTTCCGAGGTGATAGTACATGTTGCTGCAAACGTCGTCGAACTGTTCTTGCAGATGGTTGTTGTCTTGCAAACGTCCCCATCTGTTGACTCAGGGATCGAGACGTGGCTGCACGAACCGTTACAGCTCTGCGGATAAGGTGCCTGTCATCTCGACTGCTAGTGATACAAGGCCGTTGGGATCTATCACGACGTTCCGTATTACCCTCCTGAACCCATCGATTCCATATTCTGCTAACAGTCATTGGATCTCGACCAAAGCGAGCAGCAATGTCGCGATACGATAAATCGCAATCGCGATAGGTTACAATCCGACCTTTATCAAAGTCGGAAACGCGATGGCACGCATTTCTGCTCCTTACACGAGGCATCACAACAACGTTTGACCAGGGCAACGCCGGTCAACTGCTGTTTGTGTATGAGAAATCGGTTGGAAACTTTGCTCATGTCATCACGTTGTAGGTGTCGCCACCGGCGCCAACCATGTGTGAATGCTCTGAAAAGCTAATCAATTGCATATCACAGCATCTTCTTCCTATCGGTTAAATTTCGCGTCTATAGCTCGTCATCTTCGTGGTGTAGCAATTTTAAGGGCCAGTAGTGTATATCAATTAAATGTTTCAACTCAAGCTCGATAACTACTTGTGATAAAAAGTTTAAAACGCTCAAGGCTATTTCAAAAATGCACGTAGTAACTTTTAAAGATATTTATAATAACAAAGTGACAACAATTTAAAACTAATTACAATATTCAGATAATGCACTTTAAGAAAGCGCTTGAAATTCACAACAAATTACTGCAGGGCTACCTTATCACAAGTTTCGTATACGCCAGCTTTTCTCTTGCCACAGTCTAAAACTTGCTCGCTTTCTGTACTGGAGTACCAAACAATTTCACACAAGACTGGGAGCAAACTTCTTCAGATGAACGCCAAATTATGATTCGTGAATAGTTCATTACAAAAGGTAATCACTTAACTCAAGACCAAATCTGCAGCGTTAGAATTCATCAGCTACTACCTCAGTAGGTTTACAGAGCCGTAATCTTGCCGTCTTATTGTACTTCACACGTCAGTCTTGCGCACTCTTCCGGTCAATACATTACAAACGTCATTAAACTGGCGTGATAAGACAGTTACCACTGGTCCCTCACATGCATACAAATAATGGGCCCCTCCAGGGCAAACTCAGTGACAATCTTGTAACATGAACAGTTAAAACAAACAAATGACCAGTCACGAAATAGTGGAACTAATGGCGTCCCAAAAGAACAGACTCAATTACAGTTTCGCAAGATTAACAACTAAAACACACAGACTGACAAGTACTCAACAATAAGGTTGCTCAGCTTCACGGGGAGCTATTTAGTAACCGTGTGACAATGCAACCGGGACGCAGCGATAGTATAGTGACGGCTGTACAGACATCCAACCGTTGGTTTACCCGCCATCTCCTTCAGCTAACAACAGTATTGTGCAACCGAAACGTCGTTGCCTGCAATAGGGGAACTGTTTTCCAAAATGCAGCTTCCCGAACAACCAGGCCGCGCGAACAGCAAGATGGCGTGATGTTTTGGATTATGAACGAAGTGCGAGAGTTATATTTTTCTGTGTATAAAAGCAGATCCAAGCCGGCCAGCGAATGTGAACAAACGACAAAGTACGTAACAATCGAGTACACACCAAAACTGTATCCATAACACTACCGCAATCCCAATTGTACAACGCTGACATGGGTAAGTTCACGTTTTTGTATTTGTTTATTAACAGCCACGCACACAGTTGCAGATGATATGATGTATGCTGAGCAAAACAACAGAAAAACACAGAAAATATGCCGCAAACAGCGACATCAATCTTAAAACCATGCTGTGACGTATAATAAATAAGGTATTATGTAAGTATTAACATAAAACAATATTTAAAAAAGAAATGGCACACATGTAATAAAGAATCCACTGATGATGGCGATATTTGTCGCTGAAACTAGTTTGGGGAATAACTAAATAACAAAAATGTTTTGCATCAAAGCGGACCCACAATTCCCATATTGTTGTTTTTCCGAAGACATTTTGGATGGACCGTTTGAATTCCCCTGTTTTCTTAACAACTTCGCGGATTTGTTTTTCTGTAAAAGACCAAATCTAAAAATGAACGGGATAGAATCATCTCTAAAAACTCTAGAAAGCGGTCACCTAACTTACTCCCCCCCTGCGGGTCCGAGGGTTAGAATAGACCCGAGGTATTCCTGCCTGTCGTAAGAGGCGACTAAAAGGAGTTTCAACCATTTCGGCGTTCCATGTGATGGTCCCCCTTGGGATTTGACCTCCATTTTTCAAAATTCTACAGTTGTACGAGCCTTTTGGGGAAGGATGCCTTACGTGGTGTACCACTGGTCCTCAGTGCACTAAGACCTTGGCACTCAGCATTGTACTGGCGTTGTAACCATACTCACTATTCCTCAAATTGGGCCTAAACGCCTGATGGGTTGTACAAGTTACGCCCATAGTGCGTCCCCATCTGCACCTACGATCATGATGGACTTTCCATGGCACCAGAAATCCAGCACGGTAGCCAGCCCGTTGTGGTGGGGTCGTCATGTACCCTCTGGGTTGTAGCCCCTTGACAACACAGGGATCGTACTGCCGATACCTGAGCTGCACCCTCCCCACGTCGGCCAAGGAGTAGATGGCCGTCTCCTTGGGGCATCAGAACTCCTGGCAACGGTCATCCTGCCAGGTGGCCCTTGCTGAGGGTGGGTGGCGCCCGTGGGGAGAGCCCCTGGTCGGAGTGGGTGGTATCGGGGCGGACGTTTCGCAGATGAAACGTCAACACGTATCAGGTCACTCTGTGGCCAAGTCTTTCAAAAGGAAAGGTACTGTCTCTGGTTCTGGTTCTCCTGCCCTTTCCCCCTTGGCCACTCCCTGGGAGGAGGGACAGGCCCGCCGGCTTGGGGCGAAGTACTTCCCCCGCTATTTGGTCTGTTCTCGAACCGATGGGGGGACATTCGCCATCTCCAAGCCCATGTTCTTTGTTCAGCACATTGAGGACATCTTCGGGAAATCGAGGCTCTCAGTAAGATGCGTTTGGGGTCTGTTCTTATAAAGACCACCTCCGCCACACAGTCGGAGGCGCTCCAGGCGTGCGACCGCCTAGGGGACATCCCAGTGTCCATTGTCCCGCATCTGGCACTAAATAGGACGCAGGGCGTTATTTTTCATCGGGACCTCCTGCTGCAATCTGATGAGGAGCTCAGGGCCAACCTGGAGTGCCGAGGCGTGCATTTCGTCCGGCCAGTCCAGCGCAGCCCCAAAGACCGTCGCATCGACACCGGGGCCTTTATCCTTGCCTTCGAGGGGGACGTTCTCCTGGAGAAGGTAAAGGTGATGTGCTACTGGTGTGACGTGCGACCTTACGTCCCGCCTCCTATGCTCTGTTTTCGGTGTTTGCGCTTTGGGCACATGTCGTCACGGTGTGAGGCTGAGCCCCTTTGTGGCGATTGCAGACGTCCTCTTCGTGAGGAACATACATGCACCCCATCACCTCGGTGCGTAAATTGTCCTGGCATCCACTCGCCTAGATCCTCAGACTGCCCCGCATATCAGAAGGAGAAGAAGGTACAAGAACTCAAAACTTTGGGTCGTCTCTCTTATTCTGAGGCCAGGAAGAAGTATGACCGCCTCCATCCCATGCCGTTGACCACTTCGTTTGCCTCAGTTGTGTCCCTCCTTCCGCGGTATCCTCACCCCTATCCTGTCCCCCCTCCGCCTCCTCTCCCTATCCGGGGTCTCTGCCTCCGCCTCCCAAATCCCTCCCTTCCAAATCCTCCTCCCCCGTGGCCTCCGCCCCCTCTGCCCCAGGGGCCACCCTTCCTCCTCCTCCTCCCCCCCCCCCGCCGCCTGAGAGCGATCCTCTTCTCAGGCGTCCATCAGGGAAACGTTCTGGACCCCAGCTTCCGAGGTCCGGCTTTCCAAAACGGACCCCACGCATGAGGACCATCTTCGGGTCCAGCCCACCATCCCTGTGCCTCCTCGGACTTCCAAGAAGGCCTCCAAGAAGAAGTCTCTGTCCCCCTCTGCACCCCGGCGCGTTTCGTCTGACGCTCCATCCGTGAGTCGCTGCTGCCGGCCGTCCTCAGTTTCGCCGGGACGCTCTGCTGCCAGGCGCTCAGCTGTCCTCTCGTCGGCAAATGATGCTGCCCCTCCTACACCACCAGGGACAGCAGCCGCAGCTGACGACGACTCGATGGAACAGGATCCGCCTCCCGCCGGTTGTAGCGTTGTTCCCTCGAAACCTGGCTCTCCGCGGCCGTCGAGGTGACCAGCTCTTCCCCTGTCTCGTTCCCCCTCTTTTTTGACTAGCGATGGCCTTGTTACATTGGAACATAAGAGGTATTCGATCTAATCGGGAGGAATTACAACTGCTCCTCCTCCTGCACTTTCCGCTCGTCCTTGGTCTCCAGGAAACCAAGTTGCGCCCGACTGACCGTATTGCCTTTACCCACTATACCTCGGCGCGGTATGACCTCACCCCTGTGGACGGTATCCCAGCTCATGGTGGGGTCATGTTGCTCGTTCGGGATGATGTCTATTACCATCCCATCCCATTGACCACCCCACTCCAAGCAATAGCTGTCCGTATTACTCTTCCTGCTTTTACTTTTTCAGTTTGTACCATCTACACTCCATCGTCATCCGCTGTTAGTCGGGCTGACATGATGCACTTGATTGTTCAGCTTCCCCCGCCGTTTTTATTGTTTGGCGACTTCAATGCCCATCATCCCCTTTGGGGCTCTCCTGCATCCTGTCAAAGAGGCTCACTCTTGGCGGATGTCTTCAACCATCTCAATCTTGTCTGCCTCAATACTGGCGCCCCGACTTTCCTCTCGGACTCTACTCATACCTACTCCCACTTGGACCTCTTGATCTGTTCTACCACTCTTGCCCGTCGGTTCGAGTGGTATGTCCTTTCTGACACCTATTCGAGCGACCACTTCCCCTGTGTCGTTCGTCTCCTGCACCACACCCCATCCCCACGTCCTTCGAGCTGGAACATACCGAAAGCTGACTAGGGACTTTACTCCTCCCTGGCGACCTTTCTGGACCATGATTTTCTCAGTTGTGACAGTCAGGTCGAATACCTCACGGCTGTTATCATCAATGCTGCCGAACGTTCCATTCCTCGTACTACCTCTTCTTCACGTCGCGTTTCCGTCCCCTGGTGGAACGAGGCTTGTAGAGACGCTATCCGTGCTCGACGATGTGCTTTACGCACCTTTCGCCGCCATCCTACGTTGGCGAATTGTATTGGATACAAACGACTCCGAGCGCAATGCCGTAGAGTCATCAAAGACAGCAAAAAAGCTTGTTGGGCTTCTTTCACCAGCTCCTTTAACCGTTTTACTCCCTCTTCTGTCGTATGGGGTGGCCTGCGCCGGCTGTCGGGCATTAAGGCCCACTCCTCGGTACCTGGCCTGACCTCAGGTAATGAGGTCCTCGTTGATCCTGTGGCTGTCTCCAACGCCTTCGCCCGGTTTTTCGCGGAGGTTTCAAGCTCCGCCCATTACCACCCTGCCTTCCTTCCCAGGAAAGAGGCAGAAGAGGCTCGGCGACCTTCCTTCCACTCACTGAATCTGGAAACTTATAATGCCCCCTTTACTATACGGGAACTCGAACGTGCGCTTGCACTGTCCTGGTCCTCTGCTCCGGGGCCAGATGCCATTCACGTTCAGATACTGGCACACCTTTCTCCAGCGGGCAAAAGCTTCCTTCTTCGTACCTACAATCGCGTCTGGACCAAAGGTCAGGTCCCCATGCGTTGGCGTGACGCCGTCGTTGTTCCTATACCCAAACCCGGGAAGGATAGACACCTTCCTTCTAGTTAACGCCCCATTTCTCTTACAAGTTGTGTCTGTAAGGTGATGGAGCGCATGGTTCATGCTCGGTTAGTTTGGATTCTTCAATCTCGACGGCTACTTACCAATGTCCAATACGGCTTTCGTCGCCGCCGCTCCGCTGTTGACCACCTTGTGACCTTGTCGACATTCATCATGAACAACTTTTTGCTAAGGCGCCAAACGGTAGCCGTGTTCTTCGATTTGGAGAAGGCTTATGATACCTGTTGGAGAGGAGGTATCCTCCGCAATATGCACAGTTGGGGCCTATGCGGTCGCCTGCCCCTTTTTATTGATTCCTTTTTAACGGATCGAAAGTTTAGGGTACGTGTGGGTTCCGTATTGTCCGACATCTTCCTCCGGGAGAACGGAGTGCCTCAGGGCTCCATCTTGAACATAGGCCTTTTTGCCATCGTGATCAATCCAATTATGGATTGCATTCCACCTAATGTCTCAGGCTCTCTCTTTGTCGATGACTTCACGATCTACTGCAGTGCCCAGAGAACATGCCTCCTGGAGCGCTGACTTCAGCGTTGTCTAGACAGCCTATACTCATGGAGCGTGGCAAATGGCTTCCAGTTCTCTGAAGAGAAGACGGTTTGTATCAACTTTTGGCGATATAAAGCGTTCCTTCCGCCATCCTTACATCTCGGTCCCGTTGTTCTCCCATTCGTGGAAACAACAAAGTTTCTAGGGCTCATGTTGGACAGGAAACTGTGTTGGTCTCCGCATGTCTCTTATTTGGCGGCCCGTTGTACACGTTCCCTTAATGTCCTCAGAGTTCTTAGTGGTTCATCTTGGGGAGCACATCGCACTGTCCTGCTTCGCTTGTATCGGTCCATAGTCCGATTGAAGCTGGATTATGGGAGCTTCGCCTACTCGTCTGCTCGGCCATCCCTCTTACGCCGTCTCAACTCCATCCACCATCGGGGGTTACGTCTTGCGACCGGAGCCTTCTACACTAGTCCTGTCGAGAGTCTATATGCTGAAGCTGCCGAATTACCATTGACCTACCGGCGCGACGTACTGCTGTGTCGGTATGCCAGCCAGCTGTTGTCTATGCCCGACCACCCCTCTTACCAGTCCTTCTTCGCCGATTCTCTCGACTGTCAGTACGGTTTGTACGTGTCTGCCCTGCTGCCCCCCGGAGTCCGCTTCCATCGCCTGCTTCGACAATTGGATTTTGCCCTCCCTCCCACCTTCAGAGAGGGTGAGAGCCCGACACCACCTTGGCTCCAGGCTCCGGTTCATATTTATCTCGACCTCAGCTCACTCCCAAAGGAGGGTATTCCGGCTGCAGTGTATTGCTCACGGTTTGTCGAACTTCGTGCTCGACTTGCCGGTCACACCTTTATTTACACCGATGGCTCCAAAACTGACGATGGTGTCGGCTGTGCCTTTGTTGTCGGGGCCGCCATCTTTAAATAACGGCTCCTCGACCAATGTTCCAGCTTTACGGCCGAGCTTTTTACTCTCCATCAGGCCGTTCAGTATGCCCGCTGCCACCGCCATTCATCGTATGTACTCTGCTCTGACTCACTCAGTGCTCTTCAGAGCCTTGGAGCTCCCTATCCGGTCCATCCCTTGGTTCAACGGATACAGCAGTCCCTCCATTCTTTCGCTGATATTGGTTCTCCTGTCAGCTTTCTGTGGGTTCCCGGACATGTAGGAGTGCCTGGGAATGAGGCTGCGGATGCTGCAACCAAGGCTGCAGTCCTCCTGCCTCGGCCAGCCTCCCATTGTGTCTCGTCATCTGACGTTCGTGGGGATGTTTGTCAGAGGCTTGTGTCGTTGTGGTGGGATGCTTGGTCATCCCTCCAAGGAAACAAGCTCCGGGCAGTAAAACCGCTCCCAACTGCTTGGACAACCTCCTCCCGACCATCTCGGCGAGAGGAGGTCCTTCTGACCAGGTTGCGGATTGGGCATTGCTGGTTTAGCCACCACTACCTGCTCTCCGGTGACCCAGCCCCGCAATGCCCTTGTGGTCAGGTATTAACAGTGCGCCATGTTTTATTGTCGTGTCCCCGCTTTAGTCAATCCCGTGTTGTCCTGTCCCTGCCATCTACTTTACCGGATATTTTAGCTGATGACGCTCGAGCAGCTGCTCGTGTTCTGCGTTTTATAACTTTGACTGGCTTGTCCAAAGACATCTAACCTTTTTACTTATTTTATCTGCATCTTTGTCAGGTCTTTCTGGTGTCCCTCCCCCCCCCCTCCCCTTGAGTTTTACTAGATTCCATGTGCTCTAACAACAGTGACTGGGCGCTAATGACCTCAGTAGTTGAGCGCCCTTAAACCCCACAAAAAAAAAAACTTACTCAAAATATTAATGTATGGAAGCTATCAGTACGTCAACAAAGGACGACCTAAGATTGAAAAGGTTTACAAATGCTAGGAACTAGCTCTTTGCAAGCGGTTTCGACCGTTTACGCACGTGTCACATTTTCTACACACAGGCATACACACAAAATATGGCAAAAAAAAGACGCAACACGTAGGAATTATCCGAATGGAACGGAGATCGATAGATGTGACGTAGATATACTGACAAACAAAATATTTCAGTTTCAGAAAAACTTAATGATTTTTTAAGTAAGAGAGCGTCGCAAACAGAGAAAGTCAGCAAAGCGTCGATCCACCTCTGACCCTTATACAAGCAGTTATTCGGCTTAGCGTTGATTGTCAGAGTTGTTGGATGTCCCCCTGAGGGATCTCATGCTAAATTCTGTTCATTTGGTGCGTTAGATCGACAAAATCTTCTGCGGTTTGGAGGTTCAAAAAAATGGCTCTGGGCACTATGGGACTTAACTTCTGAGGTCATCAGTCCCCTAGAACTTAGAACTACTTAAACCATATTAACCTCAGGACGTCACATACATCCAGGAGTCGAACCTGCGACCGTAGCGGTCGCGCGGTTCCAGACTGTAGCGCGTAGAACCGCTCAGCCACCTCGGCCGGCGCGATTTGGAGGGCCTTGCTTATAATGCTCCAAAAGTTCTCGATTGGAAAGGGATTCGGCGACCTTGTTGGCCAAGTTAGGGTTTGGTAAACACGAAGGCAAGCTGTAGACACTCCCATCGTGTGTGGGCAGTTTTTATCGTGCTGGAATGTAAGTTCAGGATGGCTACAAAACGACTACAAGACGTCGAAGTTCCGGTGTGCTGTTAAGGTGCCACGGATGACAACCAAAAGAAATGGAATCCCATATCATCGCTTGTGTTTGTCAGGTCGTAGGATGCTATCCCACCGCTGTGTGAGGCGTCCCGGGACACGTCTTCAGCCTGGAATCTCATTGACTGGAGTAGAACAGTCTTCATGTCTATAGCACAATACTTTACTTAGAATCCCGACGTTCAGCTTTCTGTCAACATGATGGCTCCAATCATATCTTTAGTTTACAATGTTTTCTTCCAAAGTGATTATTACTGTTTCTTCCCTTATTCTTTCATTTGCAGTTTTACCTGAAAGGATACTTCCTTTTACTGCCCTTAAGACTCTCATTTCGGCCGCCTGTATTTTGTTTTCATCAGCTTCTGTCAACGCCCATGTTTCAGATCCATAGAGAAAAACACGCACAGAACTTTATTGGTGTTCTTTTCTGGTTGAGGTTTTAGGCTCCTATTTACTGTACCACATGTTTGTTGGAACGTGGGTAATTCGTCTTTAAAATCCTTTTCATTATTGTAACTGACATATGTTCCTAAGTAATTAAAAATGTTACTTGTTATAGTGTAATATCACCGATTACAGTTTTGGTTCTCATAGAAAATTTACCTTTGAAGGGCTCTGTTTTAACTGCGGAATTTTTAAAATTATAATTTTCACATAACTTCTGCAACATAATGTATACTTTTATTAGCAGCTAGTCTTCAGTTTTGTTTATAATGATCTGATAATCAGAAAATAGCATCACTTGGAGAGTAAAATTTGGTGCAACACAAATTCCTCCATTAATTGTTATATGTCAATCCTCTAATCAGATAATCCGTATAAATTGTAAACAAAATAAGAGATACGTTACGGCCCTGCCTTACATCTTGGTTCATTTCTGACATGTATGCTTATTTTGTATGTTTGTATATACATTTGAAAACTTTAATTAGGTGATTCGGAAATCCTCTTTCAGTCATGGTTTTCCGTAATTTTTCCCCATTTACTCGGTCGAATGTTTTTTCGTAATGAATAAAAGCTTTATGAGTTTCAAAGTTATATTTCCTTCTTTTTTTCTATTATCTGTGTAAGCGGCAACTGTAAAAGATCATCCTTTTCTAAAGCCATTTTGTTCTTCTAGTAACGAAACGTCTGTGATGTTTCGTACTCTTTTACTTAATATTCTTGCATATAATTTATATCCTGTGTTCAAAACACTTATTCCCGTACAAGTGTCAAACCTGTTTCTAGCACCTTTTTTAAATAGAGACATAATTTGGTCATGCGACCAGGATTTTGGAATGTGATGTCCCTTCCAACATCAGTTGATTAGATGCAGAAGTCTCTGAATCAGTACTGGGCCCCATAATCTGCATAATTCTGCATTTATTCCATCTTCTCCTGTAACCTTTCGGTTCTTCATTTCTTTTAATGCTGTTTCCAATTCCTCCAAGGTAATGGGATCTACATTTTCATAAACAGATTCATCTTTTTCTCCTTCTTTTTCGAGGGAGTTATTAGACCACAAATTTCTATAAAGTTGTATCCATAGCTCTTCTTCGATTACAGTTATTTTTGCTACATCTTTTTCTTCACTATCCATGTCTTAATCACTTTATACGCCATCGTTTTTCTCCCATGTATGTCATCCTCAACGATGCTTATGCATTTCTCCCAAGACTCTTGGTGAAATTTCCTTACAGCGTGTTTCGCTTCATTTCGTTTTTCCTTATATATCTCTCTTCCTTCGTCATTTGCTGTTGTAATGCTTTTAGATGAGCTAATTTATTTTCTGTTATTGGGTTCACAGTTTTTTCGTTACATATCCTTAATCCTTTTTTCTTCTAGTACTTTCTTTTTTTACGCAATACTTAGTTAGATATAATTCTTACAGCCCGTATAATATAATACCATGCCCGACTACTGTCTTGATTGATTTCTTGTTTTTGCCAGTAATCAGATAACTTTCTTTGATATAAAATTTTTATACTTTTTCTTGTAATAGGTATTATTAAACACTTTTTCATTTGTCCTTTCAAGGCTAATCATTTTCTTCCACCTTGTTAGATGTATTTTTGGTATTAGCAAATAGTGATTTGTTGCTACAACCCTTCTCCAATAGACTCTTACATATTTTACTTGTGATGACAATTTTTTATTCGTAATGACATAGCCAATTAGCCATATACGTCCCATTGCGCACAAAATGAATTCACAGATGTCTTTTTTTCCAAATAAAGTATTTGTTACCCTTAATTTATTAAATGTTACGAACTGTTTCAGCTTCTGTCCATCATTGTTCAAAGTACTCATATCCTCACCAAATGTACCTACACATCGTTAATCGATACTTTACCCACTCGGGCACTAAAATCTACTGCTAATATAACGTACTCTCCTTTTATGTATTTACTCATTTCCCTGTTTAGTTTGTCATAGAATCTTTCAATATGCTTTTCGCCTTCATCAGGGGTATATACTCCAATTACAGTCAACTGACCTCTAGGTTTCTTTCAGCCGAATAGTTAGTATTCTGTCATTTACAAGAGTGTGAGATGTTATCTTACTAGCCCGCTTCTTATCAACAATTATTGCTGCTCTTTGTTTTTACTAACTCAACTATAAACCAATGTGTAATCTGCTATGTTTGAGTACCTTGTTCTTTTTCGTTTTTGTTAGAACCACTATATTAGATTTTATTTTCTCTAATTCTTTAATGAGTTACATTTCCTTATTGGCTAAATCACGAACATTCCATGTTCCAAAGAGTAATTAGTCCCACATTCCGAGGTCTTTATCTTTTTTCTAGCATAGTCGCTTAGTTGTTGTCCACCAGCTTATTTATACGATGATTTTTAGTAAGAAAATCTCGCATGATAGAGTTACGAGCCCTATGCAAGCACATTCTGATGAAGGGTCTACCATCTTACTGCCTGCAGACATTCAGGATTTTTAATGGAGGTTGCCTCCCCCAGTGAGGTTACCTTCACTGAGCTATTGAACCTTCTCTGTCCGTTTAGAGCAGAAACAAAAGAAAGTGAGACTCCCTCGGGCTGCGAAACCTTATGCCATCTGGGTCGAAGAAACCAACGGTTATTCAAGGGAAGTTCAAAGGAAAGTACACGCAGAAGCCTGTTACAAGTGGAAGTAATATCAGACATAGCTAAGAGTGTATGTGCTTGCCCAAGCCGGGAGGCCTCTAAGAGGATGCTGCCATCTGAAAAAAGGAAAACTCAGAATCGGATAAAGGAAAGGTGGGACGTTGTGAGACAATTTTTGTATGGCTCTCCTGAAAGAGACCTGCGTGGCATGGAGACCCTGTCTAATGCTAGACTACCGCCAGTATAGCCCTGGTAAAGCAAGGTCGTATGGAAAGAACGGCTGGGAGATTCAGCGGCCTATTTGAAAACGTTATTCCTATCCTTCGCGCCCGTAGGCACTATTCCTTCGCGAAGTATGAGAGCTGTGTGTACAAAAGTCATGGGATAGCGATAAGCACAAATGCAGATGGCGGTAGTATCGCGTACACGACGGCAGTGCATCGGCGGAATCGACATATGTACTACTCAGGTGATTCATGTGGAAAGGTTTCCGGCGTTATTATGGCCTCACGACGGGAATTACCAGACTATGAAGCGGAATGGTAGGTGGAGATAGGCGCATAGGACCTTCTGTTTCGGAAATCGTTAGGGACTTCAATATTCCGAGCTCCACAGTGCCACGAGCGTACCGAGAGCACTAAATATGAGACATTACCTCCCACAACGGACAACGCAGTGGCCGACAGCCGTTACTTAACGACCGATAGCAGCGGAGTTTGCTTAGAGTTGTCAGTGCTAACAGACAAGCAACACTGCGTGAAATAACCGCAGAAATCAATGTGCGACGGACAACGAAGGTATAAGTTAGGACAGTATGGCGAAATTGGGCAATAATGGGCTACGGCAGCAGACGATCGAAGCGAGTGCCTTTGCTAACAGCGCGACGTCTCCTGCAGCGGCTCTCCTGTGTTCGTGACCCTATCGGTAGGACTCTATATGACTGAAAAACAGTGGCCTGGCCAGACGTTAAGAGCTGATAGTAGGGTTCAAGCGTGGCGCAGACCCCACAAAGCCATGGACCCAAATTGTCAACTAGGCACTGTGCAAGTTGATGGGGGCTCCATAATGGTGTGGGCTGTGTTTCCGCGAAATTGACTGTGTTCCCTGGATGTCCGGTTACTTGTAGACTATTCGCAGCCATTCATGGACGTCATATTCTCAAACAACGATGGAATTTTATGGATGACAGGGCGCCCGTCACTGGGTCACAGTTTTTCTCGATTTGTTTGAAGAACATTCTGGACAGTTTGAGCGAATGATTTGGTCACGCAGATGGCCTGACATGAATCCCACGGAAAATTTCTTGCACAAAATCCTGCACCAGTAAGACTTTCGCAATGATGGACAGCTGTAGAGGCAGCATGGCTGAGTATTTTTGCAGGGGACTTCTAATGACTTGTTGAGTCCATGCTACGTCGAATTGCTGCACTACACCAGGCAAAAGCAGGTCCGACGTGATATTAGGAGGTATCCCATGACTTTTGTCACCTCACTGCATCTGTTAAGTGTAGATGGTTGTAATGGTTTTGTGTGTGTGTGGCGTAGTGTGATTTTCGTGTTGGAGATGATGAGAGAAGGTGTAAGACGCCGTGGTCTCCTGACCTTCATTGCTTACATATTCCGCCCTCACAATCATATTCCACACATCAAGACGCTTCATTCGAACCCAAACGCGATAAGATAAAGTCAGTGTTGTATGAATTCATGTAAACGATATGCAAATAACTAATAAATCGCAAGTGCGCACCGTGGTTGAAATACTCGAGGCTGGCGTACACACATACATTCCAGACACGACGGTCACAGGAACTTTTAGTTCGAGAGAGGCAACCGCACGCAGGAGGCCGGTCCCAACCCATCTACGTTGGCCGGTGACTGCCTGTAGAGCAGACAGCATTTGCCTGAGTGAAAGGACGACCTCGTGTTCGGCTTAAAAGCAAATTCCGCTACATCGTGTGGGAGCGGCCAGCCTACACATTCTTTACACATAGCACGCAGTTTCAGAGATTTTCACAGGGAGACAGCAAACGCCAGACGCCGAAACTACAGATTTCTGGATTGGTCGCCTTAAACGAAACGCCATTCTCCCGTTTTAGAAGAGCAATGCTGATTGGCAGACGATATTTCTGATGCCTTGACCTGAAGGAATAATGGAAGACACCAAAAGATATATACCTTCACGTCTGGCGTGGAGAGGGGCCGTTCCGTTGTCGCTCTTGGAACCAGAACACGTAACGAGAGCGTGCGCGCTGGTACATGTACTCAAAGAGTGAGGAACAAGTCTCTCCTCAGTACTTCACTGGGAGAGCACCTCTGTCGAGAGGGGAATCGAAGTGCGACTCTATACTGAGTCCTTGCAATTAAGCATTGTTCACTCTGTTGGCTGCCACACTTATTGTGCGGTGTGAACGGACAGAGTTATAGTTAAACGCCTGCGAGCTAATTTTGAGTGGCATCACAGTGGACTGGTTATCTGACCGGGGTACCACGCCAATAGTTAGATTAGAGGCGAATAGGAGTTCTTGACTTCATCAAGGCGTAGGGAGAGTTTGATTGGCGAAGGTCAATACAGATAGAACGAGAGTTATCTTATTTGTCAGCAGCGAGCGGCGCAGACAGCAGTCATCGCAGCTTATGGTATTGTGCGCTACAGCTCTTGTGAGCCCCATATTTCCTCCACAACACTACACTTCACTGCATTCCTCACGCGACAGCCTCGACCGTACCTAGCAACATTCTAATGGATAATTATTCAAGTGGAGTAGGCGCAGCTCTCAGCCATTCTGCCAAGTCAATAACAATCTTAAATTTTGTATAGAAATTTCATTAGCGAATCCTATCCTTAAGAGGTAACTTCACGTTCCGAAAAGAACCAGGAAATAACGTGTTCAGTTCATAACTAAAAGTGCCATTGTGATTTCTCAGAATTTTTGCAAAATAAATAATAATTTTCGTTAGTTTCATGTTTTTCTTACACTAACTAGCATTGCTCCAGTACCCAAGTATCCACTAGTTAAGTAAGAAATTTTGTGAATTTTTGTGTCATTTCCTTAGAGGGGACGACTCCAGAAGATATTTATTGCTGAAAGTTTTCCAGGCATTTCTCTTTAGAACGTTAGGAGCGTCTGTCTGACTTCTGTAGTAGTGTGGGGGTGGAAATCGCATCTTGCAGGAGCCATACGGTAAAGGGTACATCTCAGATTAATCCGTTGTGCAGAATGACAGAATAGCAAACCCACATACTCACGAAGGGAGAGGGTGAAACTCGGCGTCAGCACATAGCCTACTCCTCCCGAAGAGCACCAAAGGGGCCGTGGAGATTAAGGTCCCCATTCGACGAATGGATCACCATCAACAGTGTTGAGCCACTGCAGGGGATTTGGATATTGGCGCCAAGACTGGTGATCATTGACTTAACGCCGTCACTCCTCCTAGTTCCTCCGCCTTAAGGCCAAAGGGAGAGTTGTCAGCAGTCTCGGTGTACATGGAACGTCACCCCCCCATCCAAGTCCGATGGTGCTTAACTCTGGTGATCTGACAGTAACCAGTGTATCCTCCTTAGTACGGCCCTGCTTCACTGAAAGATGCATACCTTCTCGTCCAGACAGACAGTGGTACTTTATGCCAGTGTCTCCTCAAGAGGGATAAATGAAACTATACCAGCTGTTATCAGAAAACCTTGAAGAGCCTACAGAGAGTAAGAGCTATAAGTTCATCTGTCTAATAAGTACACAGGCATATAGTAGGTATGCAGTACCATTTCTAGATAAACAGAAAAAAACTGAACTCGTGCATGGTTCATAGCTCACGGCGGTCAGTGTCTCAGCACTGTTTCTACAAACGATGGTGAATGTTGTACAGCGCATTGTTTAAACTGATACGTGATTACACTTACCCTTAAAAATTGTCATTGTAAGAAAGTTTGATTACAGAGTTTTGTTTTACCAAACGGCGAAAAAACTGGCATGCTATTATGAAAATTTTGGGAAAAAGTGTTTTCTTGTACAGCTTTTAACAAACAAGTATTTTTAAGTTATTATTGTTAGATAAACCTGAATTTCATAATCATTGCAGAATTACAAATACTGTCTTCATGTTTCCTAGATCCCAAACAGGACTTACACATTTCTAATTGAATTGATTTTTCTAATAGAATGAAATCCATCCACAAAATACTGTGCGCTTCCACCAATAGAAACATGACCAGTTCGTATTCTACCACCAACGCTTGATTTCAGAACAAAGAAGCGGGTGCGGACGCGTCTAAACCATCAGTTTTCGATATCGTTCCGTTATCAATAAACCGTCCAAAGCAAAGAAAGCATCATATATTGGAAACAAACACACTCTGAAGGCCTCTATACTGAAATACATTTCAAAAGCGTAACTGATGCTTGGCTTGCATTGTGTAACATGTACCAACATAAGGTAAAAAAAATTACTTGCACATTGCCTTTCTATCAGTCCGAGAAATATTGTCCTTGTCCTTTTATATCTCTTATTTATTATTCAATATGCTTCATTTAGAACGTGTATCGAGTGGAAGAAGTGAGGAAGGAAGTACGTGTTTTGTCAAACTGTTCATTGATTTTCTTTAATACTGAAGTGAATCAAACAAAGACTTGGAATTAAAATGCATTATATTATACACAGACATTTTAAGAAAAATTGATTTATTTCAATCTTTAAGTATCTTACATTACTCTTATCACAGAGAATTGACAAAAAAATATAACATGTACCTATTAAAAAAAACATTATTTTGTTATTTCACTTATTATGCTGTGATTGATTATAGCTACGTATACAGTATTCCATGTCGACCACAAAAATGCATTTAGCTGATGTATATAGGTATGAAGTATGAGTGTCCCATTTTGTAACAAGATTCTCCTATTAAGAGTATTAGAAGACTGCCTCCAAAACTCTCTACCATCATTAACATACTGGAAAGTGGAATCGGTGGAAAGGGTTGTAAGTTCTTCACAACAAACTATTTATGCTACTTGACTGATCAAATATATTTTACAATGCTTGCTATTTACAAGAGCTTCGTAGAGAGATAAACATAGGCAAAAATTTAATTGTCAGCAGTCTCATATGCACAGAGTGTTCAAGAAATACGAACTATATACTACATGAACAAATCAAGTTATCAACACAAAGTTTCTGGAACTTGATGGTACACAGAGGAACGAGTATTTTGTTGCGTCGTTAATACTGTTACATTCTGTTCTAAAAACAGAATTAGTTAACGACATTCGAGAGCTCTTGAAAGGCGATACAGTGCAATGAAACGGTTCAGAGAAAAAATGGGACTTACGCTCAATTTATAGTCCTAAACTCTGCCCTATGATGTAATATTTACACAGCAGTGCCATTGTAACTGGACTGCGCTAGCAACGATTACTAATACTGTGAAATACTAAGAGTGCCCGCACTGTGTAGGACATCTTATATAATAAAGAAAGAAAGAAATCTAGCAGCATGAGTACATGACTTATACACATGCACACACAAGACATTCAGCCTGCCTAAGGAAAGAACAGATATACTGAAACTGTGCTACAGCCACATAGTTCCTAGACACATTTACCTGTTGCAGTAGATACGTGTAACACTCAGGCATAACTAATGTTCTGAATATGCATACGTTCTACGAGGATAATTTCATTAGTTACTGACGAAGCAGGACATGTGACTTCGATAAGAAGTATGTAAGTAAATTCCTGGCTGCAATGAGAAGGATTTCTGGACGTTCCTCGCACTTCCTTAGTGCTCCTTTCAGGCCACCGATCCATGACAGTAGTAAGTAGAACGAACTGAAAACATTTGAAGCAAGGCAGGCGTGTGAGCTGTCACAGTGGCGGTCCATTTTTGCAGGTGCTGCACGTGGAACACTGGCTACACACGACGTGTCACTGCGCCGCCAGAGGTTGGAAGCTGAGCACCAGCGACCCTTCTGGTCTTCGGATGAAGTTCCTGGGGTCCAGAGGCAGCGGGACTGGCGTGTACGCCGTGGGGCCGACGACGAAGTTGCTGAGGATGTGCGCCAGGCCGAGACGCACCTGCATCTGACCAGCCCTCATCCCTGCAAAATAAAAAAGGCGTACTTGTAAGACTATGGAGAAATTTTCGGTTGGTGTATAAGTTCCTGATGATTTTCCACAAGATTAATAAACATAACAGACGCACATCAGCAACACATTCTCATTCACTGTTTACAACAGTTTGCCACCGCTGGGGTAATTTTCGATTCCCACGACTATAGAAATCACGACTACACTGACATGAACCATTGTGTATTAATGCATTGAAATGATTTTCATCAAACGCCGAAGATATTTCTGATCATGGAGTCTCTAATGTCAAAACGGTTCTACTTAAAAGGAGAAATCCATTTTCTGTCAGTGCTGTGTCCGCCACAAGAATATGTCGGAAATGGGGGGATAACGCCATTGGACAGGGCGTGAAAAGAAAATGATTTTCTCCTTTTAAGGAGGATCATTTGACGTTAGCGACTCAATATTCAAGAAGACCCTCGCGGTTTGATGAAGATCGTTTAAACGCATTAATCCACAATGATCCACATCGGCATGCCCGAGATCTGGCGAATGTGATGAACTGGGACCATTCCACCATGGTGCGACAGTTGCGTGCAGTGGGGAAGGTTCGAAAGTCTGGTGTATGGGCACTGCATGCTCTAAGTGAAAATCACAGAAATCAGCGGGAGGCTATATGTGAATCTCCGCTTGCTCGTCATCAATTGGCTCTGTGAACAACACAGACCATTCCTATCCCGTATCGTTACCGGTGACGAGAAATGGTGCCTTTATCCTAACGGAAGGAAAGGAAAGGAATGGAAAAACAGCAACTCCCTGTACAAAGAGCTGTGCACGTCCACAAAAGATAATGTATGCATCTGGTGCGACCGTGTGGTGTTCTACGAACTGGTTCCGCCCAAGGTGTAACTTCACTACTGACGTTTACTGTCAACAACTGAGACGCCCTGCAGACGCAGTCCAACAACAACAAAGACCAGCAAAACAGCGGGAAGCCGGCCGAAGTGGCCGAGCAGTTCTAGGCGCTACAGTCTGGAACCGCGCGACCGCTACGGTTGCAGGTTCGAATCCTGCCTCTGGCATGGATGTGTGTGATGTCCTTAGGTTAGTTAGGTTTAAGTAGTTCTACGTTCTAGGGGACTGATGACCACAGCAGTTAAGTCCCATAGTGCTCAGAGCAATTTTTTGAAACAGCGGGAAGTGCTGCTACTCCATGATAACGCCCCCGACAAAAAACCGTATAGAGCAGTTGGATTGAGAAGTCGTTTCCCACGCCCCCTAGTCACTTCATCTGATACGTATCTGTCGTGTTTATTAAACTTAGGGAAAAACGGTACGAACATATGCACAAACCCAATAGCAGCGCTGTCAAAGGTCATTTACGAGTACCTCCACCTTCAGGTGGATGTACTTGTCTTGGAACGCATTTCCGAGAATACGTCCATATGATCATTTCAGTTTGTCCCTTTTAGGGAGCGGTTCAGGCGCTCAGTCCGGAACCGCGCGACTACTACGGTCGCAGGTTCGAATCCTGCCTCTGGCATGGATGTGTGTGATGTCCCTAGGTTAGTTAGGTTTAAGTAGTTCTAAGTTCTAGGGGACTGATGACCACAGATGTTAAGTCCCATAGTGCTCAGAGCCATTTTTGAACCCTTTTAGGGAAAGCATCCTGTATACTGCATAAATGAACAAAACTAGAGTAATGAAGCATAAAATTGATACAGCATATCAACAGAGTGGGCGAAGACAAACTAGTGAAACAAGTTGTCAGTACCACACCAACAGGAAAGGGAGATGTAGGACGACTGAGGAATGAGTGGCTCTGCCGGCCACTGTGGCCGAGCGGTTCTAGGTGATTGAGTCCGGAACGGCGCTGCTGCTACTGTCGCAGGTTCGAACCCTGCCTCAGGCATGAATGTGTGTGATGTCCTTATGTTAGTTAGGTTTAACTAGTTCCAAGCCTAGGGGACTGTCGACCGCAGATGTTAAGTCCCATAGTGTTCAGAGCCATTTGAACTGAATGGGTCTAGTGAAGACGGAACAGGCTGTAAGCAGCAGAAGAAGTAGATTATGACGACCTTCTATGTCTGTTTCATCGTGTGACGTCCTTAATGAAGTATGCTGCACCCGGTAACTTAGTGATCTGGTGATGAATCCACTTAATGACCCAAAAAATTTCCAGAAATAACTCATATAATGCACGTAACTTGTTATGCGAGTGACGGAAGTACAGTACTTACCGATGCACTGCCTGGGCCCGTCGCCAAAGGGCATGTAGGTGTAATTGGGCCGCCCCTTGGAGTTCTCCTCGCTGAACCTGTCGGGCATGAAGCGGTGCGGCTGCTGCCAGTACTTGGGGTCGTAGTGCAGGCCCAGCACCGAGACCACCACCCCAGTGTCCTTGGGCAGCACCACGGACGTGCCGGGGATCTGGTAGTCACGCGTCGAGCGCCGGTCCAGGAAGTTGACCACGGGGTACATGCGGAGGGCCTCTGCGAGCAGCACACGGAAAGGAGTCCATCAGCACAACAGTGGTACAATTCTGGCCAATCCCCCGCTCTTTTCGTAGATATGTTCATATGTAATCTAACACACACAGCGTGCTTCAACATACACTACTGGCCATTAAAATTGCTACATCAAGAAGAAATGCAGATGATAAACGGGTATTCATTGGACAAACATATTATACTAAAACTGACATTTGATAACATTTTCACTCAATTTGGTTGCATACATCCTGAGAAATCAGTACCCAGAACAACCACCTCTGGCCGTAATAACGGCCTTGATACGCCTGGGCATTGAGTCAAACAGAGCTAGGATGGCGTGTACAGGTATAGCTGCCCATGCAGCTTCAACACGATACCACAGTTCATCAAGAGTAGTGATTGGTGTATTATGACGAACCAGTTGGTCGGCCACCATTGGCCAGACGTATTTAGTTGGTGAGAGATCTGGAGAATGTGATGGCCAGGGCAGCAGCCGAAATTTTCTGTATCCAGAAAGGCCCGTACAGGACCTGCAACATGCGGTCGTGTATTATCCTGCTGAAATGTAGGGATTCGCAGGGATCGAATGAAGGGAGAGCCACGGATTTTAACACATCTGAAATGTAATGTCCACTGTTCAAAGTGCCGTCAATGCGAATAAGAGGTGACCGAGACGTGTAACCAATGGCACCCCATACCATCACACGAGGTGATACGCCAGTATGGCGATGACGAATACACGCTTCCAATGTGCGTTCACGGCGATGTCGCCAAACACGTATGCGACCATCACGATGCCGTAAACAGAACCTGGTTCATCCGAAAAAATGACGTTTTGCCACTCGTGCACCCAGGTTCGTCGTTGATTACACCATCGCAGGCACTCCTGTCTGTGATTCAGCGTCAAGGGTAACCGCAGTCATGGTCTCCGAGCTGATAGTCCATGCTGCTGCAAACGTCATCGAACTGTTCGTGCAAATGGTTGTTGTCTTGCAAACGTCCCCATCTGTTGACTCAGGGATCGAGACGTGGCTGCGCGATCCGTTACAGCCATGCGGATAAGATGCCTGTCATCTCGACTGCTAGTGATACGAGGCCGTTGGGGTCCATCACGGCGTTCCGTATTAGCCTCCTGAACCCACCGATTCCATATTCTGCTAACAGTCATTGGATCTCGACCACCGCAAGCAGCAATGTCGCGATACGAATAACCGCAATCGCGATAGACTACTATTCTACCTTTATCAAAGTCGGAAACGAGATGGTACGCATTTCTCCTCCTTACACGATGCACCACAACAACGTTTCACGAGGCAACGCCGGTCAACTGCTGTTTGTGTATGAGAAATGTATTGGAAACTTTCCTGATGGCAGCACGTTGTAGGTGTCGCCACTGGCGCCAACCTTGTGTGAATGCTCTGAAAAGCTAATCATTTGCTTATCACAGCATCTTCTTCCTGTCGGTTAAATTTCGCGTCAGTAGCACACCGTCTTCGTGGTGTAGCAATGTTAATGGCCAGTAGTGTATAATTGCTTCAAAGTATCCGTCTCTTTTCGTATAAGTTAGTTCACTTTTAGGCTATCTTGTTAAGTCCTCTAGTGAGATTAAAGTTTTCGCTTCAAGTTTCCTTTTTCGAAATTATCACCAACATTACTAACATCTGTCGGGAGTCACAATCAGCTCACATTCGCAGTGACGTAACACATTTTTGTGGGGGATAGCTAAAGGGAACATACCATCTAACTCGGTATGAAAGTACTGCATAACTTAATTTTTGACACTTTCTTTAAAAAACACTCAGAAGCAGTTAGGGTAGCCCAGTCTAAGGAAAAACTTGTTGCATCTTGAAAATTATGTTATATGATTATTATTAATATTGGTATAAATATTATTATTATTCACGTTTGGGTGCTACTGGAGAACAGGGGTTTTCTTTTAGCTTTTCTTCTCGCCTATATTACTGTCATTATCTCAGAATGTAATCTTTTCCGCTCGCCAGACCAAGCTTTTCGCTCGTCTTAGGTCCTACTGCTAGGCCAACTACCCAAACGTTGAATTTATTCTGCTATAGCCAGTTGTGTGGCTTCTGATTGCTTTAGGTTTTCTCTAACTTCACCAACATTTTATTGTTACAGTTTTACCTTTACTGCGCCTTCCGTAGAATTCCACGACCTATCTAATCAATTTTCTTGGTTCCATTCTTTTAATATGCCCATGATATTTTAGCCTTTTTTAATATCAGAATTAATATTGGTATGGTTTTCAATTTTTTTACTTAGTCTTGACCTGTATGTAATCTCTTCAGTAGTCTATAGTTTGCACCTAAAATTTCCTTGATTACTTTTCTTTCTCTTTTATCGTGTTCTTCAATGTCCATCTTCCTGTTTCAAACCAGTATTTCAGTCCCGTAAAGACACTCTCATTTGATGACTCAGTTTGGCGTATTTTGCGATGCATTTTTTGTTATAGATGTCTTTCGTAACCCTGAAAGTTGTTTACACTAAGTGATCACAAATTTCCTAACCAATCTTTTCCACGTTTCTTTCCAGACTGGTTTCGTCTAAATATTTGAAATGAGAAATTCCCTCGATTTTTACGTATTTAGTTTTTATATTTATGGTTCCCAGGCAGCTGCATGTACTTTTTTCAGTTGATATTTGGAGTCCTACTATCCGTGCTGTTTATTTAAGAATTTCTGTTGTTTTTGCACTACTTGCACTGACATAGAACCACCAGACAGTCTGCAAAAGCTGAGCGTCCTAATACCAGGTCTTTTATTTTGGTTTGTTCGTCAATTTTAAACTTTTATTTTAGGTTTCGGCACTGTTAGATTACTTTTTCTAACACACTGTTGAAATATAGTGGTAGAGTCCATCACCTACTCTCACTCCTGATTCAGTTCCAAAATTTTCCGAAATTTCTCTCCTGAATTCTACCTTAGTGTTTGTGTCACTTAGTGTTTCACTAACAACTGCAGCGGTTTTCAGGTCAAGACCTTTCTCAGAATTTGGGAGAGAGAGTTACAAGCTATTGTTCCTTCCCAGATTTTACAAAACTTATGACTCCATCTACCTACTTATTATAAATATGTTGATGCTAGAGAATTAGTTTCAGAACAAAAGGTTGTTCTAGGCAAAACCTATGCTAGATATTCACCAATTTTGCAGCCAGGTAGCAACTATACTCGGTCCAGGGGACGTTGATACAGAATGTTGTACGTGACAGGGAGAATGGAAATCCCCCTATAAATCGTAACATTCATTCTGTCTTCCTCTTTATATAGCGAGCATATTAAAGGGGTTCTTCACTCATATGGAATTTTCACAGTTTGCCAAATTTATTGCGTGGTCATAGTAATTTCTTTTAAGGATTGCGGGTTAGCTGGTTACAGAAGACATGCAACAGTTGTCTTCTGGGTTTTAGGGTAACTTGTGGTATACACCTTTCTGTGGGTTGATGGCAATTTAGAACTTTCATAAATGTATTTGTGAAGTTTCTGTAGTTTTCTTGGCTTGTCCGTTTTCCTTCTTGAAGCAGCTATCTTGGGGTGGTATCCATTTAGCTTTGTTCTAAAAGTTTTTATAAGAAGACCTCGTATTGTTTGTTTGGAGATGTTCTTTAGTTTCACGGAGTTGACTGCTCTCGTATGTCTTTTTTTTTTTTTTTGGTCTGTTTAACTCTGAAGCTTCTTTTCATCTATCCAGGAGCATGCCAAGTTCTGATTTGTTAGTTTTCCATGTTCTGAATTTCTCATGTCACGATTTTACTGCCTGCTCACAATCCCCATTCCAACGAAGGATGCCTTTTCGCCTTGTAAATGAATTTGTTTTTTTATTTTTTAGTTATTTTGATAAACTTGCGTTTGAGTCACAAACTGTCCGTTGCGTGGAAACATATAAATGGTTCAACTTTCTTTCAGAGCCTTGTTTAAATTTGCGGCAGCTGTCCTGAGTCTTTATAGCCTCTGGTTATGGCTTCAGCGTTAGAAGACGAAACGCAAGGCACGGAAATGTGCCCTTAAAATGAAATTCATCAAGGACACTACGTACCCGTCACCAACATCATATGGTGGCATGTGAGGCGTAAAGGTAGATGTACCGTTAAGTTGTAATTAAACTGAGGGCTGCAGTGGAGGCTGTGCATTGCACGGCGCTGAAACGTCGTAGATATATTCGTGCTATTCGTGCGCCCGTAGAGTATGCTGAAAAAAATTATAGTTCCACTTTCTACCAACTGGTGAAAATGTAGCGCTGGAAACAGTCAGAAAAATATGGTGTGGGTGCAGGAATAGGTGAGGAAGGGTCAAACACATGATGACGGTGGTTCTAGCACGTTTATTAGGATGTGGTTATAAGTTACTACATGTGTTCAATATGTTTTCCCGACTCAGCAACATGCTGCATCCGTAACAAGGCATGGTCGTCAGTTGCTCACAGCATATCCAGTGTAATTACAACCATATGTCGTCGTATGCTATCCTTCAGATCAGGAAGAATCCGAATACATCCCTGATAGAGACCATATTTCAGCTATTCCAACAACCAAGAGGCGCGAGGATTTAGGTCGGGAGATCTTGGAAGCCGCACCTCTTAAAACTGCCTAGAGATGATGCGGTCGTTACCGAAGGTTTGTCGAAGCAAATTTTGCACCTAGCAAGCGAAATGTGGTGTCATCCTATCCTGCATGGGAATAGTTGTGTGGACACACTTGAGTTCATACAAAGCTGGAATCACGTTGTAATGTCTCTTGCAGCGGTCTCTCCGCGATATTTTCTGAAATTTTATACATTATATAACTCAGTACTTATCTCGGAATATCTCTTCTTATCTTACCGATTCCTAAACTTTAATATACGATGATTATCAATGCAAAGTAGTTCAAGCCCTATTATTCCTTGGAGCGTACATTTACTCCATGGAATAGCTTCTCTGCTATCTATGTTTTCTCTTATGAAAAGCATGATTCAGATCTTGCCGATTAGCCGTGAAAGAACGAAGATGTATATGTATATTGTTGAGCTAGTCGCCATCTTCATGAGATTCTGTATGAGAAGGACTTTAATACATGAACTAAACTAAAGTAAGTGTGTTCGCGTATTATTTAACTGATTATTATTGACAGTGTCTGCTTACTACGCTGTGTTGCACGGGATCAGTGGGGAACGTCTGATTTACACTGGACGAACCTGCCGTTTTGTACGCTCAAGATATCCGGTTCATTACTTTCAATAAATGGGCTAACACGGTCTTACCAGCAGATCTCCGGTCTTCCCCAAGTGATCACCGGAAGTTAATAATTATTACAAATGTTTTCAGGAGATCGACAGACAATTTTCGTCGCACCGAGCCTTCGAAATTGCTTCACTGCCGTATAGAATTTAAGTTAAGCTCAATTTAATCAGGATAGAACAGTATTGAACTGCGTGAATGTGATAAGCCTGCTTTGTGAATGAAAATTCCCTTAATATACGCATGTTTTTTACTATCCTGATCAGTGAAGCTGAATCAGGCCGGTGTGAGAGAGGTTTTTAAATTTCAGATCCCACAAAAATATTAAAACGTGTTGCACAAGGAGATCCTTATAATGTGCAGATATCAATGTACACCTAACAGGGACATGAGATACCTTCTCCTCGAAGGAAAACGGACCGAAAATGAAGGAGCTTATGAAACCCCACCACACAGTCACATAACTTTAGTGCACTGGATTCTCCTGCACAACTTGTGGTGGAGAAGAACCTCATATGCGACCATTCTGTGCATTTACGTTAGAGTTCAGAGTAAAATGTGCCTCGTCCGTCCAAAGAATTTTCCCAGGCCACGTGTCATCCATTTCCATGAGTGCCAAAAAACGAAAGGTGAAGTCTTTGTAGCCTATCTGGTGGCTGCATTTGGCGCACATTCTGAATCCTATAGCGATATCGGTGTGAAATGCGTCGCAAAAATTTTACGAACCGCTGATCACTGGAGAGACAATTTCCGTGATGCAGCTTGAGCACTGGCTGCAGAATCTGAGGCTTCAACAACTTCATCATCAACTGTCATGGAAATGGGCCGCCTCTCTCTTCCTGCTGCACTACCTAATTCACTTGTTGCTTCAGATTTCTTGATCACATTCTTTGGCCCATTTAATGACATGGAGCCTCCTCACAGCTGTCTCTGTCGGCGATATTCCAGAAATGTAGCGCTGCTATTGCCAGCTTTCTTTACCAGAAGTGTAGTGTCTTTCTTCTCAACAGTCTGTGCGTTTTGTATAGTAAACCTCAACCTTCCTAACACTTTACACCAACAGTCACTTCACAAAAGAAATCAACACATGTCGCCAAGAGTCAAACAGTGTATTGACTCCAAAACAGGAAACATTTCACATTTACAACGCCTTGTTTTCACCTGGTGGCAGGACGTGGAACTAATATTTTTTCAGCGTACTCTGACAGTGCATCGATTAACGAGCATACCTACGATGCCTCAGCACCCTGCGATGTATACATCCCGCACTGCAGCAGTCGGAACAATGTCAATTTAATTATAATTACCCAGTGGATGTTGTGTGGTGATTTGTAAGTGTATATTTGTAGCTACAGATTTGTGTGTTTCCTTCTAGCTCTAGAGGATAAAAGAATAAATGACGAGACACTCACCGTTGACGGTGTTTATGAGGTCGGTCATCTCCGCGACCGCTTCATACGTGATGCCGCCATGCTTGGCGGCCACCTCCTTCACCTGCTGACGGATGCGTTGCTGCAGTTCCTGGTTCAGGGCCAGCTCGTACAGTGTGAACATCATGGTCGAGGCGGAGGTCTCGAAGCCAGCCGATAGGAAGCTCAGCACCTGCGCCACAACGTCCCTCTGGTCGAATTCTGGCCACAAAAAGAAACAAAGATTCTACGTCTCCACCGTCTCTCACTGAACAAATTATTTCACCTGCTTTATTTGTAATGACCTTTCATAATGGCCAATAATACTCCTTCATTAACATCACCGAAACGTCCGATGTGCCGAGCAAAGTGGCACAGCGGTTAGCACACTGGAGTCACATTTGGAAAGATGTCAGTTAAAATCCCCATAGAGCCGCCACAGTTCGTTTTTCCGTGATTTTCCTAAACAAGTCGAGGTAAATGCCAGGGTGGTTCCTTCATAAAGGATGGCCGCTTCCTTTTCTCATCATGCAGGGTGACACACAGGAGTTAGTATATTTTCATTTGGCTGTTATGAGTTTTTACGTATAGTGTACCAATATAACAAATAACCAAAACGAATATTTCGTTGTTTAATCGACATAAACTTGAAAATGACTACCGACCATATCCTATATTCATTAATGAGTGAATAAAATTTTCCACCGTCTCACTGTAACACCTGTTGTCTGTTGAACAGAAGGACGTGTAGCTAGGACCCCACCAACAAATTCCTCTTCCGAGCTTACAGGGATTTCGTGTAACAACAGCTTGAAGTAACCCCTCCGTAACACATAGAGTTGCAAAGCTAATGAAGTGGAACGAACACGTAATGTTCAAAAAATGGCTCTGAGCACTATGCGACTTAACATCTGAGGTCATCAGTCCCCTAGAGCTTAGAACTGCTTAAACCTAACTAACCTAAGGACATCACACACATCCATGCCCGAGGCAGGATTCGAACCTGCGACCGTAGCAGTCGTGAGGTTCAGGACTGCAGCGCCTAGAACGTAATGTTGATGGTTGGGAAGGTATATGGTCAGCTTCGGTTTATTTGGAGAATTCTAGAAAAGTCAAGGCAGTGTGAAAGCAACAAGATGCTTCATCGTCAATATGTACTGCCAGGTAATGAAATGCAGTGACAGTAACATACATGAGTAAATGTCAGCCAGCCACTGTTCGATTCGCCTCGTTGTAAAAGGTAATACTGAGGAAAGTGAAACTGAGAGTATCAAAAAATCCAGTAGAACTATTGAACTTCTGAAAGCTTAGTTTGTGGATGAGGGACATTACATATTTTTTGTTCAAAAACTTCACGGTAAGATATTATGTAAGTTTTAAAAAGTAACCGTCATCACGGACCAAAGCAGATTATTCATGCGGAAGTAAAAACAGCTATGAGGTACGTTACTTATGTAACCCATTTGTCTTTCAACTGAGTGCACACTGATGTACATTATTCCAATTCGTGTAATCGCAACTTGATGCATAAAAGACTTATACTTAATTAGAAAGCATAATAAATCTATGATCCCAAATGATTTACGTATAGTGCTATTAACGAAGGATACCAGATCAAATAACTTGCCAACTTGGGGCTGAAATATTGTTCAAAGCTATATACCAGCAAACTGCAAGATCACGAAAAGATCAAGAATGGCAAGGTCAACGCATACCTACACATTAGTTTTCCTACACATTAGTTTCCCAAGGGGTTAAACAGGAATTTCCTACTTAGTTTTCCATATATAGCAGAAGTGGCATACTGTGGTGTGTCAGGAGAGTACGTACTGAATTCCTGACCAGTCTCGTCCACCATGCGCTTCGACTCGTCAAGGACGCGCATCAGCAGGTCGATGCTGTCTTCTCGCACAACGCCGTTTTTCTTGCGGTAGTCCATTGTCTGCAAACAGAGATAGAGAGCTATCAGAAAGCGGACATGGTAACGTCACACCATACAGTGGCTATAAACGAAACAGCACCTGTCTGAAATCTTTCTGCTTTTACCAGTTCACACCTGGGGAGTCAGCTGTTCAAGAAAAGATTTATGAAATTTCGATGCGAAGCTAAATTTAAATCGGCAAAGTTTTTGGAGCGTTTCAGTTATGATGCAGTTAAGCTCAAATATGCGTATTAAGAACCCTTCGATTCAAATCAGTTCATTTATTAAAAACAACTTTGTGTAAATCAATTTCTGCTCCTTTAATTTGATATGAATTGAACAATTTTGTACTTAATTAAGGAAAAGCATAAATGTTAATTTTGTAAAGTTTTTATCAACAGAGTTTTCACTAAATTTTATAATAGTCATGCACATTTGCGAAAAGTGAATTTAAATAATTTCGAGGCCAGTTATCTAAATGCTCAGACTCTTTGCTTACAACTGTAATATATCTGTTTCTCTGTCTGTTACTTGACGGGACGAAAAGTTTATTAGGACTCTTTGTCGAGTCAGTTGTAACAGAAATGTTTTTGCATTCCTAGGAAGTTGTGTTTCTGTGAAAGTTGGTTAATTACTGTGGAAGAGTTTGCTTGTTTACTATGAAAAATGCAGGAGGAAAGAACTTAAAAAATCCCTCGTTATTTAGGAACAGGCGCTATCTTTATAAACGAAACTGAACTTTGTAGATTGTCTATTCAAAGTGGAAAAGCGGAGGATAACAACGAAGACAAGTACCAGATTTTATAGTTAATTAATGTGAATATGGTTACTATCAATTACAGAAAATGACAAATATCTACATAATTAATACGTCATCGGAGATACCATCACTATTGAGATAGCATGTCAAACAGTGTAACTGTGAAATTCGTATGCTGATTACGTAATACCTTCATGTCTCGCATAACATTTTATAATAGAATTTAGATGCTGGGCAGTCGAAGACTTGTAATAACTCATTTTTTGAAGCCATACCTCTTGAGTGGTCTTGGAAAGGAAATCCTCGAGTTCCTTATTGAAGATGTTGACGTTCAGTTTCTCGAACACCTTGGGCGCCAGGAAGCTCATAGACTGGGCCAGACGGCCCACCAAGTCGTCTCGAAGCATCCTAGTTAGGCTCTGCCGTATGGGAGCCTTAGGGTCCTGCAGGGCGCCGCCCTTCACGCCCAGAAACGTGGAACAAACCACGTCTGTCGTGTAGCACACCATCAGGTCGTGCACATCCACGTTGCTGTCTGCAACAACAAGTTTTAATCTTCAGTCTGAAGACTGGTCTGATGCGTTTCTCCACGTAATTATATCCTAAGCAAGCACCTCTGTACAACTACTCCTACCGACAACGACTTGAACCATCTTACTGTAATCGACCCTTGATCTTCCTCACAATTTTTCTTCACACACTTTCCTTAATTGCCAAATTCACTATTCCTTCAGGGCTCAGGATGTGTCCTATCAAGTTTTGTTATTATTTCATGTTCGATTCAGTATCTTTTCATTACTTACTAGAGTTGCACCCTGTGAGGTAACGGGTGAGTTGTGGTGCCCTGAAAATATTCTAAGTTCGGAGTTGGCGTAGCCACGCGGGCTGCTCGGCAGGGGGAACGCATGGTGCCGGACAAGTGGGGTACCCCAGCGTGTGGTCCAGGGTGAGCACGTGGCTGGAAGTGCCATGTTGACGCTGTGTCGATGAAGGAGACATGCTGGGAGTCCCAAAGATGGTGGACTTTGTGAAATCTTAATGGCAGACATTTCACAGTTCGTATAGAAATTAATAGTAGCCAGATGAATCATGATACCTCAAAAAGAAACATGTACATTACCATTATTTGCATATCAAATCTGATGACGTAATCAGATTTTCAATATCTTTATTAGTTTAAAGTTTTGTATCTGATGATAAATTATACAAGTAACACCCAGCAACGAATTTCCAAAATCTAAACGGTTCATCCGATTTTGTCGATCGACGTGTATCTGGAAAGCTATTAGTGTAAACCTGAATTAGTATAAATTACAGGCATGTAACTTGAATAGTACAAGAGTTATTGGAGGTCAAAGTGGCCGATTACTATCGATCGCGTCAGGCCATAAGTACTCCACAGTTACAGGAAAAAACGGTAGCAGCATGCTTATAAATATATTTATTCGTCAATGTCTTTTGTTTATATCTGATATATACTATTCATGAAGAGATTGGTTAAATATTTACTGTGTTTTAGAAAGCACAGAGACATTACGCTACTGGCTACCTTTTGTTTCTATTCCTTTGATATATGTTTATTTTCTTTGTTTATGTGTTTAATAATGTGTGTTACTGCGTGTTTATGGTTCAGCTATAGAAATATTTATTTGATTTCAAATTATTTAAATGTGAATCCAGTATTTCGAATGTGTTGCGTTATGTTTGTGCGTGTGCATTGACTTGGAGACAGAGCGGGAGCGCTCTAGCCAATCACAGCGATCGTTCCAAAAAGGACACGTGGAGAGACAGTACAGGAGAGGACACCGAGGGAGGTCTTGTGGTGTCACCGCCAGACACCACACTTGCTAGGTGGTAGACTTTAAATCGGCCGCGGTCCGGTAGTATACGTCGGACCCGCGTGTCGCCACTGTCAGTGATTGCAGACCGAGCGCCGCCACACGGCAGGTCTAGAGAGACGTCCTAGCACTCGCCCCAGTTGTACAGAAGACTTTGCTAGCGATGCTACACTGACAAATATGCTCTCATTTGCCGAGACGATAGTTAGCTTAGCCTTCAGCTACATCATTTGCTACGACCTAGCAAGGTGCCATTACCAGTTTATAGTGAGATTGTTATTAATGTATCAACAAGAGCGATGTTCTCCAATTATGGATTAAAGTTAAGTATTACATCAACTACGTACTTTATTTGCTACTATAAATTCCCTTAACTGTTCCAGACCTCACGCCAGTTTGCGTGAGCTTAAACGCGTGCATTTCGGCCTCCTCTAGCTACACGGTGTTGGCTCTTCTGCCAACACAGCACATGGCGACGAGCTAAATCGCGTTTGTACCAATTGATGCACTAATTTAATTGTGTCATGGCTTCGCCACAATCTCCAGATGTACTGTCCGAATTTTATCGCTTACAGAATCAGCAGACGCAGGCCTTATTGGATGCCCTTGGACAGCTCGTCCAGGGTCAACGTGCGATGCAAAACGATGCGGCCGCCGCCGCTCCACGGCTACCGAAGCCACAACATGCTGTTGCACCACCTTTTCGTCCTTTTGATGCTGCACTGGAAAGCTGGACGGAGTGGTCACGCCAATTTGGATTCCATCTCGCCGCCTACAGAATTCAAGGTATTGAGCGGCAGCCTTTTGTGCTTTCTTGTGTAGGAGTGTCCACCTACCGTGTGATAGTGAAATTGTTTCCCCGACGCGACGTAGCAACTCTGTCCTACGACGAAATTTTGTCTGCATTAGATGCATATTTCAAAGACTCAGTCAATGTAGTTGCCAAAAGGTATACGTTCTTTCGTACAAAACGTACGGCAGGTCAGACTAATAGGGAGTGGGTTGTCACACTGCAAGGCCTTACTAGGGATTGTGCTTTTGAGTGTGAATGTGGACTCCCTTATTCCGATACTATGGTACATGATGCGATTGCACAGAACGTTTCTGATGTTCGTATACGGGAACAGATTTTGAAACTAGTCAATCCCTCCCTTCAACAAGTGATGGACATATTGGATAGGCAGGACACACTTGACTTTGCTCAGGAATCATTTGCAACTTTGCCAGCTGTGTGTCACATTAACCGGCCCGCCGGGCGCGCTGCAAGGAATGGTAAACATCCCTCGCGCTCGTCCGCGCAGTTGCCGCCAAGCTCTCCGCTACATGTGCCGCACAAGCAAGCAAATGCAGTGCTAAAATCATGTCCGCGGTGTGCAACTAGACATTCGCATGAGAATTGCCCGTCACGCCAAGCTATTTGCTTTCTCTGTAATAAAAAAGGACATGTTCAGAGTGTTTGCCAGAAAAAGCTTAGATCGGACACTCACAACCATTCCAGGCCCGTTGCTTTGCGCCGGAATCGGAATCGAACCAAGGCTACTCAGGCTCGTGAACCTTCACCCATGGACACTCATGCAGTTCATTCCACTCCGCCCAGTGCCATTCTCTCTAACAGTGACTGTGTTCGTCCCACAAATAGTGTGCGTCGACATCGACGGAAATCCCGTCAAGTCGCCAGTGCTTCTGTACTAGTGTCAGTTCACGTTGCACGAGACAGTCGCTCTTGTCGTCAGCAGGACAACAAACTTTTTGTAGATTTGGACATTCATGGCACCGTGATACCATTCCAGCTCGATACGGGAGCTGCAGTTTCATTGATTAATAAGGACACGTACAAGCAACTGCGCACACATCCATTGTGTGCCGCAAATGTTACATTAAATAGTTATTCAGGACAGGCTATCCCTGTGTTAGGACAGTGCAGTCTTCTTGCAACATACAAGGGACAAACAAAACTTGTGTCATTTTCGTCCTTCGTTCTTCTTCTGCAGTGAAATTGTTTGGTTTAGACTTCTTTCAGTTGTTTAACTTGTCTATAGTCAATCGGGTCCTATCAGTGAACCAGACTGTGCCTTCAGACAGTGTTTCTCGTCTATGTGAGGAATTTGCAGACATTTTTGCACCGGGCCTCGGTTGCGCTATGAACTATAAAGCACATTTGGAACTGAAAGTAAACGCGCAACCGAAATTTTTCAGAGCACGCAATGTTCCCCACGCATTGCGTGATGAGGTCGCAAGAACATTACACGATTTGGAATCACAAGGTGTACTTGAACGTGTGCAGGCTTCTCTCTGGGCCTCACCCTTAGTAATATTGCCAAAACCATCCGGAAAATTGAGACTTTGTGTGGACTTCACAGCTATGGTGAATCCACAACTAGTGATTGCAACTTTTCCTTTACCCAGCCCGGAAGATCTTTTTGACAAACTGTGACTGGGTAAATATTTTTCGAAGTTGGACCTAGCAGATGCGTACTTGCAAATACCGGTGGACGAAGAATCCCAGCGCGTTTTGGTGGTTAACACGCATCTTGGTTTGTATCGGTTCAAAAGACTGCCATTCGGGTGTGCATCCGCCCCTGCATTGTTTCAGCAGTATCTGCAAACTGTTTGTGCGTCGGTCCCTACTGCAGCAAACTATCTGGACGATATAGTGATCTCCGGAAAGACGGAAGAAGAACATTTAGCCAATCTCAGAACATTATTTCAGGTCTTGCGACAAAATGGTCTTCGATTGCGGAAGGACAAATGTGTGTTTTTTGCTCGTGACTTACCTGATCTGGGACATGTAATCAATGCCCAAGGCATACATCCCAGTCCAGAGCACCTCCGTGCCATACAAGACTTGCCTTCGCAGCAGAATTTGAAGCAGCTACAGAGTGTGCTGGAAAAAATCAATTACTATAACAGATATGTGCGCCACGCCTCTTCCATTTCAGCTCCGCTTCATCGCTTACGCTGTAAAGGTGTTCCGTTCGTCTGGACGACTGAAAGCGAACGCGCCTTTCGCCAGTTGAAATCGGCGTTGCTTTCTCATACTTGCCTTACGCCATTCAATCCCCAGAAACCCCTTTTGTTGATGGTAGATGCATCGGATTTCGGGATCGGTGCTGTGCTTGCGCACAAAGATGGGTCGCATGATCGCCCTATTGCCTTTGCGTCCAAATTGCTCTCGTCTGTGCAAAGAAATTATTCACAGTTAGAGAAAGAAGCTTTGGCTCTCGTATTTGGTGTTACTAAGTTTCATGATTTCTTGTATGGTCGTCACTTTACCATCATCACAGACCACAAGCCTTTGACATCGCTTTTTCATCCGAACAGCGCAGAAATTCATTCGCTGGTCTATTTTCCTCTCGCAGTACCGCTACAATACCTTGTATCGGTCCACTGCTAAGCACGGAAACGCCGATGCGTTGTCCCGTTTGCCTGTTGCTGAGGATAGAGCATTCGATTCTTCCGAAGTAGCTTGCATGTTCATTGATGCGGAAACCGATGACGTGGTCGAATCGTTTCCGATTGATTTTCGTCGTGTAGCTACAGCCACAGCTGCTGACCCTGTCCTTGCTACCGTTTTGCGTTTTGTTGCTACTCAATGGCCCTTGTCACAGTCACGGATCGAGGATCCGTTGGTTCGCCGATTTTTTGCTCACAAGGAGAGACTTTTTGTATGACGTGGTGTTTTGCTGTTGCGTTCTGATAATGAACAGTCCCGGGTCGTGGTTCCACGTTCGTTACAGTCATCTGTCTTACGGCTTCTCCACCAAGGACATCGGGGTATAGGGAGAACGAAACAACTTGCTCGTCAGCACTGTACTTGGTTCGGAATCGATGCTGCGATTACGAATATGTGCTCTTCTTGCATGGCATGTGCCGAACAACAATCCGCACCACCGCGGACATTCTTTGCATGGCCGAAAGCCACTTCCCCTTGGCAACGCTTACACATCGATTTTGCTGGTCCATTCTGGAATGCTCGATAGTTGGTTGTGGTAGATTGATTCAGTAATTTTCCTTTTGTCGTCCGGATGTCTTCCACGACGTCATCTGCCACCATCCAAGCGTTATCCGCTATCTTTTGTATTGAAGGTCTTCCACAGACTATTGTTTCCGACAATGGCCCACAATTCATGTCCGCAGAATTTCAGTCATTCTGCAAGGCCAATGGTATTCAACATCTGACGTCCGCGCCGTTTTCGCCTCAGTCAAACGGTGCCGCTAAACGTTTGGTCCGGACTTTCAAGTCACAGATGTTGAAGCTGAAAGAGTCGCATTCTCGGGAGGACGCGTTATTGCTCTTCTTGTCCTCGTATCGCTCTCAGCCCCGAGATGGTCACTCGCCGGCTGAGTTGCTCCACGGTCGTCATCATCGAACCTTGATGTCTTTGCTACATCCGCCGCATCAGATTCCTGTGCAGCGGCAGCCACCTGCTTTTGCTCCAGGCGACGTTGTATACTATCGCAACTATCGAGGTTCACGGCGTTGGCTCGCAGGGCGCATTCTTCACTGCCTCGGCCGCGCTATGTATCTGGTTTTGGGGGCCTCTGGTGAGGTGCGTCGGCATCTCAATCAGCTGCGCCTCTGTCGTCGCCTGGGTTCTGCTGCTCCCCGTCTGCTTTCAGCGACGGTGCCGTCCGGTCAGCACCCTGGGGACCCATTTACTGGCTCGCCTCATCCCCAGGTGTTATCGACGCTGCCTTCCATTTTGCCCCATGGCGACGCGCCGCCGCCTAGCCTGTTCTCTCGCCGGCGGCGCCCGCCGTGGACGCTTCGCTGCAGCCGCCACGCGCGTCCCTGGGTCACGCGCCGCCGATCGCTTCCCGTGACCAGCTGTCCTCCGACATTGAACTCTTGCCCGCTCCGGACCAGATGTCGTCTTCGCCCGTCGGGTGCCCCGACTCGATGGAGGTCGACCCTTCGGCCCCTCCTGTCTCTCTACGGGCGCATACACCGCATGTTGGCGTGCACCCTGGACTAGGTTTTCCGACGTTTCCTAGCTCCCCTCGGACCGAACGGCAGGGTGCGGGTGGCACAGCCTCGCCTGTTGTTAGGCTCCCCACCTCATCGCATACGCCAACATGGGGTCCTCTCCACGGCGGGCGGAAGCCTTATACCACAACCGTTCGCCGATTTGCGGGGGAGGAATGTGGTGTCACCGCCAGACACCACTCTTGCTAGGTGGTAGACTTTATATCGGCCGCGGTCCGTTAGTATACGTCGGACCCGCGTGTCGCCACTGTCAGTGATTGCAGACCGAGCGCCGCCACACGGCAGGTCTAGAGAGACGTCCTAGCACTCGCCCCAGTTGTACAGCAGACTTTGCTAGCGATTCTACACTGACAAATACGCTCTCATTTGCCGAGACGATAGTTAGCTTAGCCTTCAGCTACGTCATTTGCTACGACCTAGCAAGGCGCCATTACCAGTTTATATTGAGATTGTTATTAATGTATCAACAAGAGCGATGTTCTCCAATTATGGATTAAAGTTAAGTATTACATCAACTACGTACTTTATTTGCTACTATAAATTCCCTAACTGTTCCAGACCTCACGCCAGTTTGCGTGAGCTTAAACGCGTGCATTTCGGCCTCCTCTAGCTACACGGTGTTGGCTCTTCTGCCAACACAGCAGTTCTGAACGGTGGGACGCAAGGGACAGTCGCACAGGACACTGGGAGTTCTGAACAGTGTGGTGCGAGGGACAGTCGCACAGGACAGGAGAGAGTCCTGGACGTACGGCGCGATGGACGCACTGGCGCAGAGAGTGCTGGATGGGAAGCAGTGACGGTCGGTGGCAGGAACTACTGGCAGAGTTGACAAGTTTGAGTGTGGATGCGGGAGATAGAAATATTTCGTAGTGCCGACTTGTGCAGTTGTGAGACTTCCATGGTTTCTGCAGTGAAGACGTTATGCGTTATGTTGTTGTTCATAACTAATTACGTTATGTGGGAATCTATTGTTTCCCTGTTACTCTCTGTTACTCAACTTATATTTTATTTAATTGCTGGACACCAATAAGTGTTTGCAGTAATATACGGCATTCTTAAAGGTGCTTCTGCTATCGTACTCATCATTTAAAGTCGTTAAAAATAGTACTTGCAGATTTTATTTAATTGCAATTTTTCACTTACAAATTGCTGAGTTACATTCAAAATTCGCAATTGCCGAGTGATAGAAACCATCGAGCATTCTATTCATGTGTGTGTTCATATTGTATACTGTAGACTCAGCAGCGTTTGGCGTGCAATGCGGCAACTACGTATCCCAGCCCCTAGACAACGAAACCAGCCAAAACTTTTAATATTTCAACTCTGAGTCTGAGGGTACGTAGGTTGAGGGCCAACCCGCAACCCTACCTAAATTACGATTCCACTGTTCTGTTACACTACATAAATGACGTAGTGAGTCGTTGGATTACCGGTAGTATTGGTAGCACTGGTAGGAAAAGAAATATAGATTAATGTAATGAATGTGTAAAAGAGAAATTGGAAGTCGACGACTTGTCTTTGATTTTTGTTTGTTTGGTTGTGTGTTTTGCACAAAATCAGAACCACATCTCATTCATTGTTAGTCTATAGCGTATTTCATATACTTACCGAATATAAATTGCCTTTTACAAGTAACAAAAACTATTTGATCGCATAATTTCTGCAGTTTCATGTAACCAAGCAATTACTTTTGATGCAAGTAGAGTTTACATGCACTAACATATATGATTTATTCTGTACTCAATAGAACTTTCTTCATCATGATCAAAGCAGGAGATTGCTCTTATTACTGATAAATGCGAAATGTATTTATGAATAACAGGAACATACATTCGTCGAATTATTGACCCAATGTGTGATACACTTTTGTTTTTCGTATTTTTTTACTTTTATCTTTTTGTTGAGGAAATTGCGTTTTCTATTGCTATATGATAAATCTATGTTGCATTGCTTTCTTTATTTTTAACACAACATCCCTTTGTTTCAGCGTACAAAGCAACAGTTTTCGAATGAAACCTAAATTAAACAGCGAATATTTTACTTTCGTTATAAACAGTGTTTACTTTTAAGTAATAGACAGTAGGATAACTATGTAGCACAAAAATGTTTCGCAGTTAGCCGACCCTTTGTATATCTTCACTCCGTTTCTAGACCGTTCGACGCTTTCGGTTTTTAGGGGAATCAAGTAAGACATTGATTCCGTATGTGATGAAGGCAATTGTGTATGAGGTAACGCCCGATATTTATGCAACACACAGAACGTTCAGGAATTGCGGGTATGACATTTACTGACCAAAGCTACCAGGAACAGGTTGACGCACCTTTCTCATTTTCCTTACGTTTTACTTTCTTACACAGCATTTTGCACCTTTTCCCGCTTTCTTTGCGTGTATGCTTCCATTTTACTAAATTTGTCCACATTCGTTCCTTTTAATGTATGTCAGGGCGCTGATGACCTCGACGTTGGGCGCCCGTAAGCCCCAACACACACACACACACACACACACACACACACACACACACACACACACGCTACGCTTACTAATGATAGCCTACGTTGGTTTACGGTAGTTTTACAGCTCTATTAGTTACCCTTCTAATCTTCGACTTTCTTCTCTTCTATAACATAATAAATGCTTACTTCTCCTCTTGACTGAACTCTTTCTCATTGCAACAAGATAATAAAGCAACATCCGGTAAGTACACTTCTAAAACGTCAATTCACACGTTCCTCTTGCCACACAATAAGAGTCCGCAGTGTTGCTTATGCTACGTAAACTCGCTAGCCCCTCTTCGGTGCTTCAAGTTTTACAGAAGCGGAGGCAGTTCCATATCTGAGCGTGAAAGTGCGTACGTTGTTACACGAATCCTCCAGATAAAAAGCCGAAGCGTTCACTCACAAGTATCCTTTCATACTGGGAATATAATCTGTACGTGAGTTCTGCATAGATTCAGTGCCTCACCGACAAAGTGATTTAAAGGAGAAAAGTCTGGGAAAGGCAACATTGAAAAAAAGTTATTCGAAAAATTTGTCATCAGTGTTTAAAAAGGTTCCTTGCTTTTTTTTAAAAAAAACTCATTATTAATAGCGAAATCGTATTCAATCAGAGAAATGCATTACCCACAGGCATAGAAGTTATTAGTATTACGCTGGGGTCTCATGTACGTGCCAGGATGTAATCAACTCCATTGCATAACAATACAATTTCGAGGACAATAGACGACATGGTTTTTAATGTGGTAATATCACATTTTGCAAAAATGGGTTCAGTACAAGAAATACACTCTGAGTTAAACTCATAGAATAGCGACATGCACAAATACATATGGCGATAGTATCACGTCCGCAACATATGAAAGGACAGTGCATTGGCGGAGCTCTCATTTCCACTCAGAGGATTCACGCAAAAAGGTTTCCGACGTGATTATGGCCGCACGACGAGAATTAGCAGACTTTGAATGCGGAATGGTAGATGGAGCCAGACGCACGGGACATTCCATTACGTAAATCGTTGTGGAATCCAGCACCCCAAGATCCACAGTGTCACGAGTGTGCCGAGAATACCAAATTTCAGGCACTGCCTCTTACCACGGACAGCGCAGAAGGCAGCAGCCTTCACTTAACGACCGAGAGCCGTGCTTTTGCGTAGAGTTGTCAGTGCTACCAGACAATTTTTGAACCAAACCTAAATTAATAACCACAGAAATCAATGTGGGACATACTACTGACGTATCCGTTAGGACAGTGCGGCGAAATGTCGCTTTAATGGGCGATGTCAGTAGACGACCGACGGAAGTGCCTTTGCTAACAGCAAGACATCGCCTACAGCGCCTCTTCCAGGCTTCTGACTATATAGGTTGGACTCTAGACGCCTGGTAAAGGTGGCCCGTGTGATGACCTCAACCCACACAAACGAAAAAATGGCTGACATCGAAATAAGTGTCCAAGGAATAGAAAAGCAACTGGAATCACTCAACAGAGGAAAGTCCACTGGACCTGACGGGATACCAATTCGATTCTACACAGAGTACGCGAAAGAACTTGCCCCCCTTCTAACAGCCGTGTATCGCAAGTCTCTACAGGAACGGAAGGTTCCAAATGATTGGAAAAGAGCACAGGTAGTCCCAGTCTTCAAGAAGGGTCGTCGAGCAGATGCGCAAAACTATACACCTACATCTCTGACGTCGATCTGTTGTAGAATTTTAGAACATGTTTTTTGCTCGAGTATCATGTCGTTTTCGGAAACCCAGAATCTACTATGTAGGAATCAACATGGATTCCGGAAACAGCGATCGTGTGAGACCCAACTCGCTTTATTTGTTCATGAGACCCAGAAAATATTAGATACAGGCTCCCAGGTAGATGCTATTTTTCTTGACTTCCGGAAGGCGTTCGATACAGTTCCGCACTGTCGCCTGATAAACAAAGTAAGAGCCTACGGAATATCAGACCAGCTGTGTGGCTGGATTGAAGAGTTTTTAGCAAACAGAACACAGCATGTTGTTATCAATGGAGAGACGTCTACAGACGTTAAAGTAACCTCTGGCGTGCCACAGGGGAGTGTTATGGGACCATTGCTTTTCACAATATATATAAATGACCTAGTAGATAGTGTCGGAAGTTCCATGCGGCTTTTCGCGGATGATGCTGCAGTATACAGAGAAGTTGCAGCATTAGAAAATTGTAGCGAAATGCAGGAAGATCTGCAGCAGATAGGCACTTGGTGCAGGGAGTGGCAACTGTCCCTTAACAGACAATTGTAATGTATTGCGAATACATTTATTGTATGATTATATGATAGCGGAACAAACACTGGTAGCAGTTACTTCTGTAAAATATCTGGGAGTATGCGTGCGGAATGATTTGAAGTGGAATGATCATATAAAATTAATTGTTGGTAAGGCGGGTACCAGGTTGAGATTCATTGGGAGAGTGCTTAGAAAATGTAGTCCACAACAAAGGAGGTGGCTTACAAAACACTCGTTCGACCTATACTTGAGTATTGCTCATCAGTGTGGGATCCGTACCACATCGGGTTGACGGAGGAGATAGAGAAGATCCAAAGAAGAGCGATGCGTTTCGTCACATGGTTATTTGGTAACCATGATAGCGTTACGGAGATGTTTAATAAACTCAAGTGGCAGACTCTGCAAGAGATGCGCTCTGCATCGCGGTGTAGGTTGCTCGCCAGGTTTCGAGAGGGTGCGTTTCTGGATGAGGTATCGAATATATTGCTTCCCCCTACTTATACCTCCCGAGGAGATCACGAATGTAAAATTAGAGAGATTAGAGCGCGCACGGAGGCTTTCAGACAGTCGTTCTTCCCGCGAACCATACACGACTGGAACAGGAAAGGGAGGTAATGACAGTGGCACGTAAAGTGCCCTCCGCCACACACCGTTGGGTGGCTTGTGGAATATAAATGTAGATGTAGATGAAAAACAATTATCAAAATCTGAACTGTGAAGTCATCCAAAATTCTAGTTGGAAAACCACACTCCATGTTATACTTCTCAATTGGTCACGATCCCACTTTGTTTCTGAACTGAAAACTCTAATATTTACGAGAAACTGCTCTGAAATTAAACTGAACCAACTAAATTGTGTATATATTCTCTGAAACTTCAAAGACATCTAGGATAATATCTGAAAGAAATTAGAAAAAGTGACAAAATTTCGTGAATCACACACAATACTGTTAATAATTGCATGAACACGGGGGGTTCACCATACATCTACCCACTTTTGAGTATAACCAGTGTCTCTTAATACTACGACTCGTAGCAATACAATATCAAAATCTTTTATTACTGGGTAAACAGTCCCTACGTGATTTGACAGCTGACATTTATAATTCACGCTCACGTCAGGAAATGCACCAATACGGGAATAGCAGCTTTTACGTTATTGGTCAGCACGCAAGCAATTATGGCAGTCGCCATAATTTTCGCGCGAAGCCATATTTCGCGACAAAATACTCTTATTAGTCACTGTCATATATCTAGTCTCATAACAATACATAAAACTACATAAAATAACTACAATAATTTTGACATGCAAGGAGAATTAGTTCCAATGAGAGGAAGAAATTTATATTTACTGGTGTTTCAACAATGACTACCAGGCAACTTTTAATTCACTGATTGTAATTTTATTTTCGTTAGCAGAAACCAAACATAAACTAAACAAAGAATTTATTTGAATAGAGTCTGTAATTCTTATACTTTTAATAGAGAAAGAAAGTTTCTAGGTCAGGGGATCGCATTCGGCGAAATCTCTTAACTTTTTGTTGCATACGAAGCGTTGCGTTGGGCAGCACGATGTCGGCGGGTTACGATGATGAGAGCAGGATACAGACAGTTCCGCTCGTTAATCTTCTCCGGCGAAACGCGAATAAAGTAATAAAGTTCCGGCACAGCTGTATCATTAACCCCGTGGTGATTAACAAACCACAAGACGACAGTATACGACCGTTGTTGAAATGTCCTCTCTTTCAAAGTACATTACGTAGACATCTCTCGTTTTACACTTTATGCCCTGTCCGTGACGCTATCGTCCATAATTACACAGTTCGTCACATTCATATAGTCTTAGCCACGAATACACAGTTCATAGAATTGTTCTTGTGTGTGAAGCACACCGTAAACAATCTCCACTCAGTTCTCGCATTTCAAACTTCGACAACGTCACTGAAAGTCATTTATATGGCACAGTTAAAGTCTTCACTTTGACGGCTTGATAGAATGTGATATACAACAGTTCCACCATCCAAAACCAATACAAGCAAAGTTCATTTGCATAAAAGCACTGTTAGTGTCGGCCGCAACAAAGTATTGTTAGCGGCACTTTCACAGTCCGGTTTATTTGCTCTTAAAGTTCGCTGGCGATGGCATTACATACCGCAGTGGTAAAGAGAATTAACAATCTGATAGTTCGGTATCACTGTCCATACAATTACGTATGCTTTTCATAAAACACAGTACTATTTTTCCGCGCACGCTTCACAGACACACCATCCACCATTCCCTCTACTACTCAACAACCTTTCGACTATCGATATCACTATCGCTGTCCCCTGTCTATAGATGTTATATTGTTATCGTAAATTACATAAATCTTTATGACTGAATTTTTCACAATTAGTAATATTCCAAAAGAGAACTTTACAAACTTTACCACAGGTACAAAGCAAGAAGCAGAAAAAAAAATTATTTGCGTAGTTAGCAATGCCTTCACACCCGGTCAAACAGTCCTAATTTCAGTTGGTGAGAGGTGATGCTAAGGCTCAAGTGTGGTGCAGACCTCACAGTGCCATGAATCCAGGTTGTCAGCAAGGCAGTGAGCCAGCTAGTGGTGGCTCCATAATGACGTGGGCTGCAAGACGTCTCAGTTGTTGACAATAAATGTCAGCAGTGACGGCTAGACCTTGGGACAGAAATTCGTACTACGTCACACCGTCGCTGCTCCACGAGATGTATAACATTATCTTTCGTGTATACGTGCGTGTCTTTGTACAGGGAATTGCTGCTTTGTCTTGCATGTCTTTGTACAGGGAATTGATGCTTTGTCTGGGCTTAACCATACCCTTTTTTCTCTGATATTAGCGTAAAGACACCATTTCTGATAAACAGTAACGATGTGGGATAGGAATGGTCAGTGTTGTTCACGAGCCAATTGACAACGAGCAAGCAGAGATAGGTATACGGTCACCCGCAGATTTTTGTGATTTTGGTTTAGAGCGCGCGGTACCCACTCTCCCGGTATTTCAACCTTCCTCATCCATGCAAATGTCGCACGACAGGAATGATCACAATTCATCACATTTGCCAGTTCTCGAGTACAAAAAAATGGTTCAAATGGCTCCGAGCACTATGGGACTCAACATCTGTGGTCATAAGTCCCCTAGAACTTAGAACTACTTAAACCTAACTAACCTAAGGACATCACACACATCCATGCCCGAGCCAGGATTAGAACCTGCGACCGTAGCAGTCGTTCTCGAGTACACTCATGTCGATCAGTGTCGGCTATTACGTTTAAACGATCTTTGTCAAACCCTACAGTCTTCCTAAATATGAGGAGTCTCCAATGTCAAAATGGTCCTCCTTAAAAAAACAAAACCATTTTATTGCCGTGTTCTGTCCAATGGCGTGATCACCATACAAGACGCACAGGAGAATGTCTCGGAAATTGCCCGATTTCTCCACTTGGTACTCCATTTTCAAGCGCTCACAGTTCCACTGACTATTCCCAAATAACAAAACTACAATATGTGAACTCAGATAGCAAAGGTGAACTACAAATAAAAGATGACAGTCGATAAATAAACCCATGGGAACCGGAAACCAACATGAAAAAAAAAACAAAAAAAAAAAAAAACGAGTTGTGCACCAACCTAATAATGACGCCGAAAGAGTGATCACTTAATATATGCATACTACAACGAAGAATGAATCGTTAATGAACCCCCTTATATTCCATGATTGTAAAGGTTTGCAACAGTTACTCATTCACATCATCATTTCTGCGTCTTGAAATCAGTTTGCCTAAGCTCGCATAATCTCACCAAACCCAGCATGTCCTTGAGCAGAAGGCAGTGTGTCCCATGATCTGCTGCTGACTGCGCGTGGTGGGGGAAGGAGTCATTCCACCTTGTCCGCCGGAGAAGGGTTTACTCGCCTTCTGCCAAGGAAGAAACGATTCCTGCTTATTCTCCGAACTGACTCACCTCCGATCCTGCATAATTTTCTGCGTGCCGATGAAGCTGTTTTTACAATATTCTGTCAAATGGCACAGTCGTAAATAGACCAAGAATTTCCGAGTTAGCTACATCTTTGCAATGTTATCCTACAGAAGAACGCAGTTCTTAATAATTCTGTCTGATGTCCCTTCTCTGAAGTTGTGTTTCCTCAGCAGCCAATGCAATGGGCTCAACGTTTGGATTTTCTGGAAAGCAGCGTTCATATCACCTCTGTTAAATGACTTCTGTAGAGGAAGAGCAACTCTACCTCGTTGCTCGCGGTACCGCACACTAAATGGTGTTCCACTCCTCTCTCTTCCAGGAAGAATTTTCCATCACGAAAACAAAATTCTTTTGTCAGCACCTGCGGTCAGCTGGCTCGGCTTGTTAAATCTGCAAGTTGGCCCAAACTTGGGTGTTCGTCACCATGTTATCCGATTTTCTCAAGAAGGCGGCCACGCCTCACACAGTGTGAGGTGACTTAGTGAATTTTTATGCAGCGAGCAGCAGGATGGACGCAAGGCCCAGATATTGCCCTGTCTCCATGGTTAAGCGGTCAGCCACACGGGTTACCTTCTGGTTCCTAAGCGAAAATGGTTCTCGTCCCAACGGACCGTATGAGACAGCCTCGCCGTTTACCTGGGATTCTCCAACTCCAGGAAAATTACAGAACGAATTGCTTGCAGCTTCCGCAAGTTTACAGAGAGAGAAGTAAGAAGAATTTACACCCTAATGGTCAAAATCACAGAGGTTTCTTGCTATAAAGATGAGCATTAATCAACTGACATCGCTCGAACTCAAACCAAATCAACTTAAATAAATTACGGGAATGATACATGAGATATGTCAGTCCAGCAATAGATTGTCACGTATCAGCTGATACTATCGTTGGTTCGCACTTTGTATGTAAATCCTCCATTCTGGGAAACTATAGCTCACGTTCACATTATATTCCATATCTTCCTGTTGATTCATTTATATCGTAGCAACTTTCCGATATGATAACATAATAGAAACAACAACAATTACGGTAAAAAAACAACCATACCTTTTTTCGTAGCAGCTGTCAGGTGCTCTACCAATTCCTGTCCACACTCTTCGACCAGGTGGAACATGCGCTTCATCTTGCCGGAAGTGAAACCTGGTGTCAACACATTACGCAACATCTTCCACCTGTCGGAGGAGACACATTTTTACTACACTTTCACACATACCTCACCAGACTGTACTTCTAAACAAATAACAAGGGATAGATGTCGAAGACATTCGCCAGCTTTCCATCCCAAGTGCCTCATATTCATTTCAATCTTAGTCATTGGGCGGAGACACTGCGTGTTCTCCTGTTTTTTGCTTACTTCATGTAGTAAGGTATACACCCTCTGACAAAAAAAGTGCAGTACCCACCATGGGAGGCGGAACCGAAATGAAACTTCACAACTCTTCTGGGTTCTCCAGTTTTTTGGCGGGCAGTGTAGGAAATAATCTACTCGAAAAATGAGGTCAGAAACATAATGCACATATTATCGTTATTTTTACCTAGGACAAGTGAGCTATTTCCATTATCTTCGATGTATTTTGGCCGTGATAAAAATGGCTATGTGGATGGGTCGAGGACGGTAAAATCTGGCAACAGTTCAGCCTGCAGCAGCACAGATACTATATCAGGAACACAGAGCATCAGTGATGTGCTCGAGTTCAACCTAACAGTTTTATCAGAACTCGGAAAAAATAAGTACATACAACCTTCACCATTGTAGATTCTGTAATGTGTACCATAGGCAAAGATGCATAAGTTGTGGAAAAACTTAGAATTACGAGTATGTACTACATGTATTTCGTTGTGTCAGTAGACTATTTTTAAAACCTGTGGAGTTCTATGAGCAATACTAAATTGTATGTACAGACTCTTGGCTAAATTTAACGATTATCTTTTTGCCTTGACGCATGTTTGTATGTTTCAAACATTTCATTACCTACCCTTTATCTGAGTGTGCCTTCCAACACTGCAAAAAGGACAAAATTTACAATTTCTGACAATTCAAAAAGAAGATCGTTTATGTATATTAAATCAGAAATCAAATAGCAGACAAAATATTTAACTTGTGGTAAACCATGTCCGGTTATTTCTAATTCCGATTCTCCTTTGTTTTGTGATCGACACTTAATCAGTATACACCGATATAAATACACCCATATTACGCATGTCAAAGCTGTGTTAACAGGTTAGGAGGCAAAAACTGCCTATATAATCAGCGCTTCCTCGAGTTCTCTTCGCAGTTCGCCGCTTTACCTCCGAGGATGTTTCCCGCAGTCGGAGACGAAACGTCAGGAGACAGTTTTATACTTCGACCACGGCCTATCAGCCCGGAAGATTTAAGTGAAGAAAAACTGCATGTATTATTGCAATTCTTCTGTATTCCTGTGGCACATTGGATGTCGCACAACTTGTAAGTTCGTGTGAGCCTCAATGACATTATCTTATCTCAGCAAAATATTTCAGCGTTAGAGTGATATAAGCTTTCTTTGTCTCACCTCAGCAGAACATGTTAGCGATTAGAGTGATATAACTTTCGGATGATGTAACTTATTCAACTCACATTAAGAACAGAAGATTAAACATCTAGTTGAATTTACCGTATTTGGCTACAGATATCCGTACAAAAAGAACAAAGTTTATGTTTTTTGCCGATGTTTAACACTGCAGAAACATATTGGTCCCTACTTTATAGGTTACTTGCGACTGTTCATCTGGGTGAACGCACTTCATCAACATGTTTAACGTGCTTGATGCTGGAAGTGAAAGTATTATGCGGGAGACGACTACATATCCGATGTTTCTTCTAACTTGAGGCAACTAAATACCTCTAAACAGAGGCACATCACGAAAACAACGTTCTACATGAAAAGTCAATATTAGCAAAGGGAACATCAGTCTATGCTATAGCTCGTCACCTCCTAACCACCACTCTTGCGTGGTGGACGGGATCAGCTTTGTGTTTTCAAATGGGAACCATCCATTTTTATTGTATATTCGAATTATACTCCAAAAGACGTGGTACAATTTACTCAAACCATTGTTTCCCATTTGTGCTAGGTGGCGCTATAATCGACAAATATCAATTATGCCTGTTTTTGCGAAAGAGAACCGTTACATTTAATTCTACATTTCATTTACGATGTACATGTAAACTTTTGTGTTATAACGGTTGATACTGATGTTCGAAAGTTACTTTAGTATTGCAAATGGACTGTATGGTGCAATATAGTTAGTCGTTTCAGTGTCTCGTTAGAAACTAAGTTTCCCATGATCCAGGAACAACGATGTCAATGTAATGGTTTTGTTCCCAACAGAGTGCTTGATATCCATGAGACCCTAAGCCTCTCACCGTTGTACTGCTTAATTTTGGCCAGTCCCCTTTCCTCTCACCATTGGAATGCTTGAATTTGGTGAGTGCCCTTGTCTATCACCATTGAGGTGAGTATCCATGGCAGGTGCACCTGTCACTATCATTTTACGGACATTTTACCTTATTACAATGGTTGTTTTATTCCGCCGGTAACCGCGTAGCGGCAAGTACAAGAGTTACGGCGTTGGATGGAAACACATACGGAAATCAGTCAATCTCATGGTGGGGTTCGAGGGTGGCCACCGAAATCAAGCATTCCGATGGTTTGCGTAGTCACCACTCTCAACTCCGTAGGGAACAGAAAACAACGTTACCATACAAGTAGCTTATTTGCCATAAACGTCAATTTCTACCCATATTATTAAGTACTGTACAATCGCGTTTGTGACACTCAAGTAACGATTGAACACAAATATCAGCCGTTAGAACAGGAAGGTTTACATTTATTAGGTTGGTGCACGTGTTCGTAGGTTTCCCATTAGTTAAATAAACACAACAGATACAGATAACAGAGACTTTAGTCGTCAATGATACCTTCTCCTTAACTATTTACAACAGTCTGCCAATGCTGGGGTAACTTTCTCACTCTGCTACTGTAGAAATCACCTGATTTTGAAGAGAAGAATGAGCCGTTCATGTTCATCCCATTAATTGTTTGTCATCTTCTATTACGGTGGTGCCGCCTCGTTTTCTTATTCCATTTACTGGCGCCACTAATTTCCTGCCTTACTTGCCCGTGAGTGGCAGCAGCAGCGCGTATCGATAAGCGCACTATCGTACCATTTCTGGAGCGACCGGCAGTATTTCCATGTTGTCGTGTGTCGGGCAGTCCGTGAGTGGGAGACACACCAGCAGTGCATTCGCGACGGAGCAGCAGTCGCGGACGGAGCGGCAGTCCAGTCGCGTGCTTGGCGTGGAGCAGCCAGCAAGTCGCGCGGAGTCGGGCTGGAGCCGCTGGTGGCATGCACGCACAGTTGGAGTGTGAGGTGCTGCTTGCGAGTGCTACGAGTTCGTCGCCCACCGATCTTGGACATGAAAGTTGAGTCCCCACTTAACGGTTTACATTTCTTCGTTTGATCCTGATTTTCGCTTTTGGGACATTCCCGCGAGCAACAAAGTGTGTGTATTTAAGTCGGCTAGATTCCAGCCGTCTTCCTGTGAAACTTTATTTATTCCCTATTATGGAAGTTCACCAACAGTCTTCTGCTGTGTGGCCGTTGACATTCCGGTTACCTGCCCTGGTCGGTGACGTAATTTGCCCAAGAAATTCACAGTGCCGTAGACACTGGCGAGCAGATTGATGCCGTATTCCTGGACTTCAGGAAGGCATTTGATACGGTTCCGCACTTACGTTTAGTGAAAAAAATACGAGCTTACGGAATATCGGACCAGGTTTGTGATTTGATTCAGGATTTCCTAGAAGAAAGAACACAACATGTCATTCTTAACGGTTCAAAATCTGCAGATGTAGAGGTAATTTCGGGAGTACCGCAGGGAAGCGTGATAGGACCTTTATTGTTTACAATATACATAAATGACTTAGTTGACAACATCGGTAGCTCCGTGAGGCTATTTGCAGATGACACGGTTGTCTACAAGAAAGTAGCAACATCAGAAGACTCGTACGTACTCCAGGAGGACCTGCAGAGGATTAATGCATGGTGCGACAGCTGGCAGCTTTCCCTAAACGTAGATAAATGTAATATAATGCGCATACATAGGGGCAGAAATCCATTCCAGTACGATTATGCCATAGGTGGTAAATCATTGGAAGCGGTAACGACCGTAAAATACTTAGGAGTTACTATCCGGAGCGATCTGAAGTGGAATGATCACATAAAACAAATAGTGGGAAAAGCAGGCGCCAGGTTGAGATTCATAGGAAGAATTCTAAGAAAATGTGACTCATCGACGAAAGAAGTAGCTTACAAAACGCTTGTTCGTCCGATTCTTGAGTATTGCTCATCAGTATGGGACCCTTACCAGGTTGGATTAATAGAAGAGATAGACATGATCCAGCGAAAAGCAGCGCGATTCGTCATGGGGACATTTAGTCAGCGCGAGAGCGTTACGGAGATGCTGAACAAGCTCCAGTGGCGGACACTTCAAGAAAGGCGTTACGCAATACGGAGAGGTTTATTATCGAAATTACGAGAGAGCACATTCCGGGAAGAGATGGGCAACATATTACTACCGCCCACATATATCTCGCGTAATGATCACAACGAAAAGATCCGAGAAATTAGAGCAAATACGGAGACTTACAAGCAGTCGTTCTTCCCACGCACAATTCGTGAATGGAACAGGGAAGGGGGGATCAGATAGTGGTACAATAAGTACCCTCCGCCACACACCGTAAGGTGGCTCGCGGAGTATAGATGTAGATGTAGATGTAGATGTATTTTCCTCGTCATGTTGTTGCTGTCCAGTGCGGCTTGTAGTTCGGCAGTTGAGGTGTCGTTGGCCGGTGTGGGCGCCAATATTCTATGTGTCGTCTATTGAAATCTTGTGGTCGTTTTGATGGGTGTGTGGAGCGGAACTGATTTGGTTGATTGGTCGGTCGGCTGTCTGTCGTTGGGTTGCCTCCAGATTAAGAAGTCGTTGGGCAGGCTGCCAGTCTCACTCGCCTAAACGGGCGTTAGTGTTACAATCCAAGGCCGACCCTTGGAAACTTCTGAGTGCCGTTCCTTGTTTAGTAATTTCCCTGTTTGGATTTTGGTTATTTGGTTGATGTGTGGCCTTCAGCCGAGTTTCAATGTCTTTTAAATTAATGTTGTTATCTTGCCCTTAAGGCATAAGATTGTTATGCTTTTGTTTTAAGATAAGGCCTTCTGCCTTTTTATTGAAACTCTTCTTATTGCCTAATATGCAGCCTCCAGCCAAGTTCCATTAAAATTAAATTGCTAAGTCCTTCAGCCTGTTAAGATTGAATATTTAGAAAATATTCTTGGGTGAAACCTCCAGAAGAACCTTGTATTTCAATTTCTTGCTTAGGCCTTGTGTCTTGGATTTGGAGTGTGACCTTCAGCCGATCTAAAGTTAATCAAAGGAGGTCGATTAAAGTTTTGGGCGTTTTGCATCCTTTTTGTATTATTAAGTGTTGATGAATAAAGTTTGTATGTTGAGTGAAACTGACAGCAACGTATTTTGGCCCCTTTCCACAACGTAATCCGCTCTGTTCTGCCATACCAGGCGTTTCAAAGAACTTTTCAAGCCATGTTCGGCGCGCCTTTTCGTGCGGACAGGAAATTTCTTGAAGGCTGCTTGGTAGAGAGCGGAAAAGCTGAAAATTTGAGAGCGAAAGATCAGGTGCGGAATGACATTCCAACCCACCTCTTGCACAATGTTTATGTCAGTTTAGCACAAGGAAGGCGGGCGTCACCACAGTGTAGCATCACTTCAGCAGTCTGCCTGGCCGTTGTTCTTCGATTACGTCTGCAAGTCGTCTCAGTTGTTACAATGAATGTCAGAGGTGATGATTACACCTCGGGGAAGTAATTCGTAGTACACCACATCGTCGCTGTTCCACCAGATGCGCGCTGATGTTTGTATGGGCCCCTCAGGGGCTCAGCATTCATTTGCTGGGTGCGGGCTTGGCGACCCTGGGGTTCCTGAGCTGGGGACTGGTAAGCGCCGCCAGTCTCCTGCCACCATAAGCTCTGGGCATGCTTCAGCGACCACCATGCGGCGCGCCGGTGGAACATTGTGTGTCACAGGGAATGGGGATCTTGGCTTCACCACCTGGATCGTGAGGATGGAATAAACCTCTATAAAAAGAAACCTCAATCTCAAGGTGTGCTGCGCACTGATGAGATGCAGGGCTGTTGAGGTGGAACAGTCACTAGTGGGCAACCTCTGGGGAACCTGCTGCACCTTACAAGGGAACCTCCCCATCGCACCCCCCTCAGATTTAGTTATACGTTGGCACAGTGAATAGGCCTTGAAAAACTGAACACAGATCAATCTAGAAAACAGGAAGAAATTGTATGGAACTATGAAAAAAATAAGCAAAATATACAAACTGAATAGTCCGTATAAGATAGGCAACATAAAGGAAAGAGGATTGAAACGTCCCCTTTTGAAGAATTATATACGAGACTGTGCTTATCCTGCCACACAATATTTTTAGCGCAACGCAATCTGACTCAAAAATCCATACAAAAGAATGGCCCTGACTAACATTAATCTATACGTTTCACAAATCACTTACCTCACAAAAATATTGGTTACTCGAGCTACTGCAATAAAGGGGAGCGCCACTATTGCCAGCTAAATAAAGGATTCAAACTACTGAAGGCACTAACTACTGATAGGCATAGTTAGCAAATGAAACATTTTAATAGAGAACAAACAATGTATTTACCTTAATAGTCATAATATATATAGCAGTTCATGACAAATTTCAAAACTGCGCCATTTCTCTCCCCACATCCACCACTGCTGGCGGCTCACCTCCAACTGCGCAACGCTACGCGCTGTTCACATCCAGCTGCCGCTGCCCAACACTACAATGGCAGACAACAATGCAAACTAGCCATAGACTGCACACAGCACAGCCAGTGATTTTCATACAGAGCGCTACGTAACGTTGCCAATAAGAAAACAAACAGCCTACTTACAGGATGAAGGAGCGCCGTGATCTCAGGGTTAGCGTGCGCAGCGGCGGAATGAAAGGTCCTTGGTTCAAGTCTTCCCTGGAGTGAAAATTTTAATTTTTTATTTTCAGTTTATGTGACAAAATCTTATGTTTTCATCACTTTTTTGGGAGTGATTATCACATCCACAAGAAAACCTAAATCTGGCAAGATAGAAGAATCTTTTTACCCATTCGCCAAGTGTACAAGTTAGGTGGGTCGACAACATATTCCTGTCATGTGACGCACATGCCGTCACCAGTGTCGTATAGAATATATCAGACGTGTTTTCCTGTGGAGGAATCGGTTGACCTATGACCTTGCGATCAAATGTTTTCGGTCCCCATTGGAGAGGCACGTCCTTTCGTCTACTAATCGCACGGTTTTGCGGTGCGGTCGCAAACCACAGTCACTAAATTTATTACAGTGAACAGAGACGTCAATGAACGAACGGACAGATCATACCTTTGCGAAAATAAAATTTTTACTCAAAGGAAGACTTGAACCAAGGGCCCCTCGTTCGGCTGCTGCTTACGCTAACCACGGGACCACGGCGCTCGTGTACTCACACTATCCTTGATTTTGCCTATCTTGCACATGGACTACTCAGTTTGTGTATTTTGATTATTTTTTTCATAGTTCCACACAACTTCTTCCTGTTTTCTCGATTGATCTGTGTTCAGTTTTTCAAGGCCTATCCACTGTGCCAACTTACAACTAAATCTGAGAGGGGTGCGATGGGGAGGTTCCCTTGTTAGTTGTATACGGCTTACTCAGGCATGTGGGGCTCTGTCTGAGTGGGCCCTTATTTCCCTAGCTGCTCGTGGGGCCGAGATGGAACGCTCGAAATCTTCTTCTTCTCCTCGCAGTGGGAAGGATGTGCCACCTGGGAGTTCTCATACCCATTCATCCAAAAGAATGAGGGAGTCTAGTCCTCCTCATAATCAATTTGTTGTCAGTAATGGGGCTCAAGGAGTCATGAATAACAATGTCTTTGTAGTGATCAAGAGGAAGGAGGGGACGTTTGAAAAAGTGTCCCCCTTCTATATCCATAAAAGCTTAGATGGGCTGGCTCGTACCTTAAAGTCTATTAAGCGGTTGCTCAATGGTTCCTTGCTTGTTGAGACTAACTGGGCAAAGCAGGTGGAACTCCTTAAGAAGTCACAGAAATTGGGTGAGTACGACATCATTGTTGAGTTGCATAACTCCAGCAAAGGTGTGGTACCTGTCGTGATATTATGGATACAGACGCTGCTGAACTCAAACAAGAACAGGCATCACAAGGGATCATAGATGTGGAACAAAGGACACGCAAGAAAAATGGAGATACTGAGAAGACTGCCACTTTTATTGAGACCTTCAGTTCTCCATTGCTACCTGAACACATCATGGCAGGTTTCCTCCGACTTAGGGTTGAACCCTATGTACCTATATGCGATCCTTCAAATGCCAGAGTTTTGGTCATACAACGCTGATTTGCTGAGGGGAAGCGAATTGTGGGAAGTGTGGAAAGGCAGCCTTTGAATCTGAGACAGACTGTCCATCTCCAGCAGACTGTATTAACTGCTCTGGAAGCCACCCAGTCTGGAGCCGACCCTGCCCTGTTTTTTCAGGGGATCGCAAAATTCAGGAAATTAAAGTGACCAAGCGGATCCCCTACACAGAAGCCAAAAAGGACTATCAGGTGATGAAACCCCTATCTTCGTCACTTCTTATGCCTCGGTGGCGCAGAAACCTTTTACTAAGGTCGACGCTTCGGCTCAGACAACGTCCAGTGTTCCATTATCCACCTCTAGCACCTGTGCTTGCACCTGTATGTGCCAAAGAAAAGTGAAAGACATAGCAATCCAGACAGCTATGATGGAAGAGACCAGTAATGCTTCCACAGTACCCGAAGGCACCCCAACAGTAGAGTGCCCCTCAACGCCAACTTTCTTCAAAGAAAAGTGGCTCTCACCGCTCCCTTTCTCCCTCATTCTCGCTGGGAAAGGGAGCAGGGAAAGGATCTCATAATTTCGCGTAGAATGCTGACCCGGGCGCCATCAGACGTCATTCTGGCACATCTGACTAATGATGAGGACATCATGGATTTTGATGTCTCGTCACCAGACCCAGTCAGCCCACCACTCTGCCTCGCTCTACAAGCGCCTCACCAGCTTGGCACAAAGACGGGGGTAAATCAAGACCACACTAATGAAATGGCTCCCGTACTTCAATGGAATATAAATGGATACGGGACTCATCTGGCAGAACTGAGACTCCTTGTACAGGACAGACCCTTTTGCCTCCGCCTTCAAGAGTCTCATTTTAAAGAGACTGGCACACCTGTGCTTGGAGGCTATCACCTTTATAGAAACGACGACCTTACTGGTGACAGGCCAAAAGGTGGGGTTGTAGTCTTCGTAAAGGATACTTTTCACTCCTCACCTATTCCCTTAACAACAATACTACAAGCGGTTGCTGTTTGGATAGTTGCCCATTTTGACATCACAGTGTGCTCTGTGTACTTATCACCCCACGAGCCTCTAGATAGTAGGCGTCCTCACTCATCTTCTTGATGAACTACCCTGACCCTTTCTCCTTTTAGGGGACTTCAATGCACACAGGTACTTGAGGATATACTACACACAACAAATCTTATACTGATGAACATTGGTCAAGCCACACATTCTAGCACTGCTACGGGTTCATCTACAGCCATAGACCTCTCCCTCTGCTCGCCTGCTCTTGGGGACGCTGCTCAGTGGACAGTGGACGATGACCTTCACGGTAGTGTCCATTTCCCTATCTGGATCCATCTGCCTCATGGAGCAGATCCTGAAAGAAAGCCACCTAGATGGTTATTCAAGAAGGCTAACTGGATGCTTTACAGGCAGTTAGCTGTTTTCGAGCAATATGACGGCGTCCAGGACTGGGTGGATCACATTACAGCTGTGATTCACCATGCTGCTGATGCATCCATCCCAGAGACTGTGGAAGTGCGTGGGAGGCGACCTGTCCCTTGGTGGAACGATGAGTGTCGTTTTGCAATCAGGCACAGGATGGCAGCTGTGTGCAGATTCAATCGAGGCCCTACAGATGAGAATCTTGCAAACTTTCTAATGGCGTACGCAAAGGCGAGGAGAATAATTCGGGAGAGTAAGCAAAGGTCTTGGCAAGAGTTCCTGAACTCCATCAACAACTCCACATCCGCAAGTAAAGTATGGAAATCCGTTAGGAGGAGCTCAAGGCACAACTCTCGACCGCCAATAGCAGCTGTACGAATACAGGGGTATCTTGTAACATCGACAAGGGGTACATAACCTGACCCTGCTCGAAGCTGAAATCCAACACGCTTTCCTTCGTAAGCAACACCTTGTCGGTGTTTTCTTCCATTTGGAAAAGGCCTACGACACTACCTAGAGGCATAATATTTTGTAGCAGCTCCATCAGTAGGGATTCCGTGGACGTCTACCAACCTTCATACAGTCCTTTCTCTCGGACAGATATTTTATATACATGGTTGGGAATGCTCTGTCTCCGTTTTAAGCAGGAGAATTTTGTCCATCAAGGGAGTGTTTTAAGTTTCACGGCTTTCGCCATTGCAATCAATAGTATTACAGCCACAGTGCGACGTCCAGTACTATGTTCCTTGTTTGTGGACGACTTCTCCATCTTCTGTGCATCCTCCAGCCTCACCACGGCTACTCGGCAAATACAACTGACGATCAGGCGATTGGAGGAATGGTCTTGCACCACAGGTTTTAAATTCTCATTAGAGAAAACAGTTTGTGTTGCTTTTAATCGTTCCCACTGTCAGTTTAAATTGCCCGTTTTAAAACTGGGGGACACTGTTCTCACTTTTAAGGAAAAGGTGACGTATCTGGGTCTTATCTTTGATTAGAAGTTAACATGGTTGCCACAGCTTAAAGAACTGAAACTGAGATGTCTCAAGGCCTTAAACACCCTTAAATGTGTCAGTTACAGGTCTTGGGGAGCCGACAGACCGCGTCTGCTCTAACTTTATAAGGCTTTTGTGCGACCCCGGCTTGACTACAGATGCCAGATTTATGGGTCAGCAAGGCCTTCATACCTTAAAATGCTGGATGCAGTTCATCACGAGGGTATAAGGCTGTCGACAGGGGCCTATCGCACGAGCCCTGCTGTTAGTTCGTGTGCGGAGGCTGGTGAGCCTCCGGTGTTTATTCGACGTCTTCTTCTCGTGGTACGCCATGCATGTAGGGCATTGTCTGTTCCTACATCGCCAGCATCCAGTTACGTTGTTCAGCCGCCACTGGAACGGCTGTTCGATCATCGACCTAACGGAGCAAGGCCATTTGAGATCCGTTCAAGGGAGAGCCTTGAGTTATTACAGGTGGGGGTATTAAGGTCCTCAGCCAGGGGTGATGTACGACCTCCCCCCGGCTACTACCAAGGCCCAGATTGCTTTTAGAACTGACTGCTTTCAAGAAGCATTGTACCCCAGACTTGTTTTGAAATTAAATGTAATGAAATTTTACGTAGCCACCCAGATTTTATTACTGTCTACACGGATAGTTCTAAGCAGGGAGATGTTTCCGCTTGGCCGGCCGGAGTGGCCGTGCGGTTCTAGGCGCTACAATCTGCAACCGAGCGACCGCTACGGTCGCAGGATCGAATCCTGTCTCGGGCATGGATGTGTGTGACGTCCTTAGGTTAGTTAGGTTTAATTGGTTCTAAGTTCTAGGCGACTGATGACCTCAGAAGTTAAGTCGCATAGTGCTCAGAGCCATTTGAACCATTTTTTTTGTTTCCGCTTGTTCTGTCGTGTTCCCCTACAGTGTCCTCAGGATAGGGCTCCCAGAGGAGTTTTCAGTTTATTACGCAGATCTGTTTGCTAACCTGAGGGCAATGGACCAGATGAGAAGGCGTAGTGACAAAAAATTTATCATTTGTTCTTATTCTCAAAGTGCCCTTCTCGCTGTTGGACACATATACCCAGCAGATCGGATGGTGCAACTGGTACAGGACACTCTCCTTCTCTTGCACAGACAAAACAAAAAAATAATTTTTTGCTGGGTTCCAGGGCATACAGGCATCCAGCGATACGACCTCGCTGTCGCTGATGCTACTGTTAAGGAGGCTTGCTCCTTTCCTTCTCCTGCCCACTGTACAGTCCCTCTTGGGCTGTCACTTCATTTGTGACCAGGAAGGCCATATGCTGGTGGGAGTCTCAGTGGCTGGCTGTGAGTAATAATAAACTGCATTCCATCAAGACTTCAGTGCGAATATGGATCACCTCCCTCCGCTCGCGACGATGTGAAGAAATAGCTCCTACTCGGCTTAGAGTGGAACATTGTCCATTGACACATGGCTTCCTCTTACGTCGGGACGAGTCCCCAGTACGTCAGAGATGCGGGACACAGCTGGCAGTACATCTTTTAACTGAGTGTGTTTTATATGGTGACCTGAGGGTTAAACTGGGTCTCCCACAGGATCTTCTTCTATTTTAACTGATAACGAGGCAAGTGTTGTTCGTGTCTTAAAATTTTGTATGGTGTCCGGAATTCTTCCCAAAATACTGGGTGTCAGATCTTAATGTGTTACAGAGTGGCTGGGTCACGTATTAGTTCTAAGTTGTCATCCAGCCACGGTTACTTGTCCCTTTTTTCACAGCGTCCTTACAGGTATTTTATCCATGATTTTATTTAGTTATCCGTATCGCCGGTAATTTATTACGAGCTTTTATGAACCTAACCTTCCTGGGGGTGCTTTATGTTTCCTGTGATGGGTTCAATGTAGTTTTCCAGTTTATTGATCTCCTTCCACAGACTGTGAAAATCTTCTTCGGTATAACATTAATGCAAGGGCACTGATGACCTAGCTGCTTAGCGCCCTCCACTATAAATCATCACAATCATCTTCGTACAGGGAGTTGCTTCTTTGCTTGGGCTCATTCATTCCTTTATTTTCCTTATGTTAGCACAAATACACTATTTCTCGTCACCAGTAACGATACAGGGTAGGAGCAATTGGTGTTGTTCACGAGGCAATCGATGACGAGCAAGCAGAGATGCACATATAGCCACTCGCCAGTTATTTGTAATTATGGATTAGAGCATGCGGTACTCATACTCCCGATTTTTTAACCTTCCTCGTCGCCTGAATATGTCGCACGAAGGTGGAATGGTCACAGTTCATGCCAATTCTCAAGTACACTGACGTGGGTCATTGTGGACTAACGCGATGAAACGACCTTTACCAAACACCCAAGGGCTTCCTGAATGTGTAGAGTCACTAACGTCAAAACGACCCTCCAAAAAACGAGAAAATCATTTTCTTTCCACGTTCTGTCCAATGGCGCTATCCCCATACACATCGCAAATATTTGTGGTTGCCTCCGCTGCTGTCGCCGAAGATGATGTCGGAAATGTTTCGATTTCTCCACTTGGCACTGTATTTTCTAGCTTACACAGCCCCACTTACTATTTCCAAATGATAAAATGACAAAACGTAAACTTAAATAGGAAAATTGACTTACAAATAATAAGCCGGCCGCGGTGGTCTCGCTGTTCTAGGCGCGCAGTCCGGAACCGCGCGACTGCTACGGTCGCAGGTTCCAATCCTGCCTCGGGCATGGATGTGTGTGATGTCCTTAGGTTAGTTAGGTTTCCGTAGTTCTACGTTCTAGGGGACTGATGACCTCAGATGATAAGTCCCATAGTGCTCAGAGCCATTTTGAACCATTTTACAAATAATAAAGGACAATCAATAAATGAACCCTCAGCAACCGGGATACGAACCTGCAAAACATAAACGCTACCAACTTATGCACCAACCTAATACATCGTAAATGAAACGTAGAGTCAAACGCCTCGGTTCTCAGCCGGCCGTTGTGGCCAAGCGGTTCTAGGCGCTTCAGTCCGGAACTGCGCGACCGCTACGGTCGTACATTCGAATCCTGCCTCGGGCATGGATGCGTGTGGTGTCCTTAGGTTAGTTAGGTTTCCGTAGTTCTACGTTCTAGGGGACTGATGACCTCAGATGATAAGTCCCATAGTACTCAGAGCTATCTGAACCTCGGTTGTCAATTGCAAAAACAGGCACGCTTGATATGTGTCGATTACATCGGCATCTACTATGAGTAAGCAATACATATATTTTGGCGTAGAATCTGATTGTGCTGAAAATATGGGCTGTATACCGTTTGAAAATACAAAGTTGACCCCACCCATGCTGTAGGGGTGGTTATGAAGTGTTGGTTGTAGCACAGACACATGTCTTTAATGTGTATTAGCTTTATATCTAGAATGTTTCTTCGAACCATCTGTCGTTTCGAGACATTGGGTTATCTCAAGTTAAAACAAATCCCCTGTATGCATTTAGGACGAAAATAAATAATCTTTCCTAATTTTTAATTACCCATATAGACGTGTAAGTCTTCCATTTAGAGTACTGAAGTAGACTGTAATTTTTCCATTTAATGTATGCTTATAAAGAAATAGGCATTCTGGGCAAAACTTTTGTTCAGCGTCGTTTTGATCCTGTGACTTGTGTAAACTAACTGAAATAATTGTACTTCTTACCTTGGACCATTGGTGGAGAAGATTGACCGTCCACCCACAGATTCCTCTGATTCCGGTATGGTAAAATTCAGCCGGTAGAAGGAGGAAAAATCTGAGGCCAAGACACGGCCCACGAGCTCGGGGTCCTTGACCATCAGGAGCGGCTGATCGAAGGCGAACATTCCCATGAAGGGCTCGTCCCCTGCCCGCAGGTAGCACTCGTATATGGGCTCCCCCATGTGCTGGCGGCCCGTCACGACGCCGCCCATGTTGCCGACGACCAGCGTCGGCTTCATGTAGGGCACCCCGAGCTTCCTCCAGAGAGAGTAGTGGCGCGTCGTGTACCAGTAGAGCAGCGGCAACAGCACGAGCAGGCCGTCCAGCACCCAGCTCCCAGTCACCAGCGCCATGGTTGTCCCGCGGTCCGGCTGCTGCTGCAGACAAGAGAACGCACACAGTCAGCGCTGTAGGCCGTTACGATGCACAAACCCTCCCCTCCCCTCCCCTCCCCACCCACCCTTCAGGTTGTTGACCACTCCGCTTCTGTAGATACGCCGACATGCTTTGACACAATAGCGTGTATAGGCAAAGAGCAAAACGTGCACTACTGGCCATTAAAATTGCTACACCAAGAAGAAATGCAAATGATAAACGGGTATTCATTGGACAAATATATTATACTAGAACTGACATGTGACAACATTTTCACGCAATTTGGAGACACAGATGCTGAGAAATCAGTACCCAGAACAACCACCTATGGCTGTAATAACGGCCTTGATCCGCCTGGGCATTGACTCAAATAGAGCTTGGATGGCGTGTACAGGTACAGCTGCCCATGCAGCTTCAACACGATACCACAGTTCATCAATAGTAGTGACTGGCGTATTGTGATGAGCCAGTTGCTCGGCCACCATTGACCAGACGTTTTCAATTGGTCAGAGATCAAGAGAATGTGCTGGCCAGGGCAAAGCCAGACATTTTCTGTATCCAGAAAGGCCCGTACAGGACCTGCAACATGCGGTCGTGCATTATCCTGTTGAAATGTAGGGTTTCGCAGGGATCGAATGAAGGGTAGAGCCACGGGTCGTAACACATCTTAAATGTAACGTCCACTGTTCAAAGTGCCGTCAATGCGAACAAGAGGTGACCGAGACGTGTAACCAATGGCACACCATACCATCACGCCGGGTGATACGCCAGTATGACGATGACGAATACAAGCTTCCAATGTGCGTTCACCGCGATGTCGCCAAACACGGATGCGACCATCGTGATGCTGTAAACAGAATCTGGATTCATCCGAAAAAATGTCGTTTTGCCATTCGTGCACCCAGGTTCGTCGTTGAGTACACCATCGCAAGCGCTCCTGTCTGTGATGCAGCGTCAAGGGTAACCGCAGCCATGGTCTCCGAGCTGATAGTCCATGCTGCTGCAAACGTCGTCGAACTGTTCATGCAGATGGTTGTTGTGTCGACTGCTAGTGATACTAGGCCGTTGGGATCCAGCACTGCGTTCCGTAGTACCCTCCTGAACCCACCGATTCCATTTGCTGCTAACAGTCATTGGATCTCGACCAACGCGAGCAGCAATGTCGCGATACGATAAACCGTAATCGCGATAGGCTACAATCCGATCTTTATCAAAGTCGGAAATGTGACATTACGCATTTCTCCTCCTTATACGAGGCATCAGAACAACGTTTCACCAGGCAACGCCGTCAACTGCTTTTTGTGTATGAGATATCGGGCCGGCCGGAGTGGCCGTGCGGTTCTGGGCGCTACAGTCTGGAACCGGGCGACCGCTACGATCGCAGGTTCGAATCCTGCCTCGGGCATGGATGTGTGTGATGTCCCTAGGTTAGTTAGGTTTAATTAGTTCTAAGTTCTAGGCGACTGATGACCTTAGAAGTTAAGTCGCATAGTGCTCAGAGCCATTTTGAGAAATCGGTTGGAAACTGTCCTCATGTCAGCACGTTGTAGGTGCCGCCACCGGCGCCAACCTTCTGAGAATGCTCTGAAAAGCTAATCATTTGCATATCACAGCATCTTCTTCCTGACGGTTAAATTTCGCGTCTGTAGCACGTCATCTTCGTGGTGTAGCAATTTTAATGGCCAGTAGTGTATAATCACCGTTACATCTCCATCTATATACATACTCCAGAAGCCGCTGTACGGTGCATTTCGGAGGGTACCCTGCACCACTACTACTGCACTAAAGTGACCGTCTCGGAAATAGGCACCTCAAGGTCGTCTCACAGTCCTACATCATTGGCAACACACTGCAAAGTTGCGTCGATCTTTACACTACCTCAAGTGTCGGTAATGCTCGACCATCCCTGTCCATCACTGTATGAGATCTGTCGTGTCGTGGTTTAGCTGTGGCTGTTCCCTCGCGTTTACACTTCACAATTACATCACAAACAGTCGACTTGGGCGGCATCAGAAGGGCTGAAATGCCCCTGTTTGTTTTGTTAATCAGGTGTCATCCAATGGCTGCCCACATTCCAAGTCCCCGAGTTCTCTTGACAGCTCCACTCTGCTGCCACTGTTTCTTTACTATCAACAGAATACTTCCTACCTCCTTTCGTATTGGCAGACCCGCTTCTTGTGATATCTGGTGGTGAATTTCACGGTACACGGGAGCACCGGGATACTTTTGATCAGATAATGTGTGCGTACAGAACTATTTAAAACGGGACGGCCGCGCGGGATTAGCCGAGCGGTCTAGGCGCTGCAGTCATAGACTGTGCGGCTGCTCCCGGCGGAGGTTCGAGTCCTCCCACGGGCATGGGTGTGTGTGTTTGGTTCAAATGGCTCTGAGCACTATGCGACTTAACTTCCGAGAGCATCAGTCGCCTAGAACTTAGAACTAATTAAGGACATCACACACGTCCATGCCCGAGGCAGGATTCGAACCTGCGACCGTAGCGGTCACTCGGTTCCAGACTGTAGCGCCTAGAACCGCACGGCCACTCCGGCCGGCGGTGTGTGTGTGTGTGTTTGTCCTTAGGCTAATTTAGGTTAAATAGTGTGTAAGCTTAGGCACTGATGACCTTTTCAATTTAGTCCCATAAGATCTGACACACATTTGAACATTTGAAAACGGAACGACGACAAAAAACAAATCACAGGAAAGCGAGATGCCAGAAGGATATCCGTTAGAAGAATCCTCAGGATTCCACTCACGAATGACGTAGCATACCAAAACCCTCGCTCTACCGGTACTTGAATAGTGTTCGATAGTCTGGCACCCATGCCTCAAAGGACTGATAGATGAAATGGAGAAGATCCAAAGAAGAGCAGCACGTTTCGTGACAGGTTCGTTTAGTATGCGCGAAAGCGTCACAGAGATGCTGATACAACTCTAGTGGAAGACGATACACGAGAAGCGTTTACTGTTAAAATTTCGAGAGCGAACGTTTCTAGATGAGTCAGTCACTACAGACAAGAGCTCTCACGGATGCTCACCAACAATGGGAAGTGGGGAGGTGATAGCGTTAGGCTAAGTACCCTTCGTCGTATGCCTTAAAGTTCCTAGCGGAGTTAGATGCAGTTTCAGTGAGCCGCTCGTCCGCTTATCGATATGATTAATCGCGTAAGGCCACAGTTCAAGGTCGGAACACAGTTGCGAATCACCAACCTGCAGTAAATATTAGTCTATGTTAGGTTGGTGCATACGTTCGTGGCCTTTTTGTTTTGCATGTTGGTATTTCGTTTGGTGTGTGTTTATTTATTGACTCCCATTCTTTATTTGTAGTTTACTGTTCCCATTTGAGTACCTATATTGTCATTTTGCCATTTGGAGATAGTGTGTGGAGCCGTGGACGTAGAAAATGGAGTGCCAAGTGTCGGAATATTTCCGAGACATTCCTATGATTGAATTCGGTAGAGGGGTGACAGCAGCAGAAGCAACAAGCAGTATTTGCGCCGTATATGGTGATAATGCCACTGCACAGAGCACGGCAAGAAAATGGATCCCTCGTTTTAAGGAGGATCGTTTGACAGTAGTGACTCTGCACGACCCTCAGGGCTTGATAAATATCGCTAGACGCATTAGTCCGCAATGATTCACGTCAGTGTACTTCAGGTCTGGCAGATGTGACGAACTGTGATCGTACCACCGTCGCGCGACATTTGCATGCGACGACGAGGTTCCAAAGTGGTTACTGCATGCTCTATCACGAAAAACGGTGGATGGCCATATGTGTGTTCCTGATTGTTCATCAATTGGCTTGTGAACAACACCGTTACTGGTGACGAGAAATGGTGTCTTTATGCTAACATAATGGAAATAAAGGAATGAATGAGCCCAAACAAAGCAGCAACTTCCTGTACAAACATCAGAGGGCATCTGGTGAAACTGCGGCGGTGTGGTGTACTACGAAATACTTCCACGACGTGTAACCACCATCGCTGACATTTATTCTCAACAAGCGAGACGATTTTCAGACATAATCCAAGAACAACGACAAGGAAGACTGCGTGAAGTTATGCTATTCTACGACAACGCCCGCCCGCATTCTGCTAGACTGATAAACACTACACACGAGATGCTTTGGGAAGTCATTCCGCACCAGCCTTATTCACCTGATCTTGCGCCCTCAGATTTTCACCTTTTCCTCTCTCTACCGAACAGCACTCAAGGAACTTCCTTTCTGTATGAAAATGCCCTCCGAACCTGGCTCGACGACTTCTTCGCCTCAAGACCAGGTGATTTCTACAACAGCGGAATAGGAAAGATACCCCAGCATTGGCACACTGTTGTAAATAGTGAAGGAGAATATATTATTGATGACTAAAGTCTCTGACACGTGTATCTGTTGTGTTTATTAAACTTATGGAAAAACGCTGACTGTGCGACTGGTGTCGGCGGAGGTTGTCCTCAAAAAAAAAAAAAAAAAAAAAAAAAAATGGCTCTGAGCACTATGGGACTTAACATCTATGGTCATCAGTCCCCTAGAACTTAGAACTATTTAAACCTAACTAACCTAAGCACAGCACATAACACCCAGTCATCACGAGGCAGAGAAAATCCCTGACTTCGCCGGGAATCGAACCCGGGAACCCGGGCGCGGCAAGCGAGAACGCTACCGCACGACCACGAGCTGCGGACTTCGATTCCTCCCTCGGGCATGGGTGTGTGTGTTTGTCCTTAGGGTAATTTAGGTTAAGTAGTGTGTAAGCTTAGGGACTGATGACCTTAGCAGTTAAGTCCCATAAGATTTCACACACATTTGAACATCTTTTTTTGAAAAACGCTGCGAAGATATGCTCCAACCCAATAATCCCTTAGAAGTGCGCAGTGTCTCACTTTATGGGTAGGACTGGATTCGATTGTTTTGGGAGAAGAGACCAAACAGCGAGGTCATCGGTCTCATTGGATTAGGGAAGGACGGGGAAGGAAGTAGGCTGTGTCCTTTAAAAGGAACCATCCCGGCATTTGCCTGGAGCGATTTAGGGAAATCATGGAAAACCTAAATCAGGATGGCCGGACGCGGGATTGAACCGTCGTCCTCCTAAGTCTCACTTTATATCGTGCTGCTGTGTCTTCACATACCCATTAAGCTTGCGCCCTGGTAAGACGCTGAACACGTCCGTGATTTTCCTAAATTCCTTAAGCCGAATGCTTGCTGGGTTGCGCCCATTGAAAGTGCATGCTAGATTTTTTTCCCACCCTCCCGAATCCGACCTTCATCTCGAATGACCCCAACGTCGACGGCACACAACAGATCGTCCGCCCTTTCTCATGTACGTAGCTTCTTATGTAGGTAGCTACCAACTCCTGTCCTTCGGGGGCATACAATGTTAAGGAGAAAATTGCACCATAGAAATGAGTGAAAGTAGAGTACCATAACCGGCAACAGATACCACAACAAAAGGGAGTGGGAGAGGCTCGTTTTCTGAGATAGTGGCGCAGACTTAACGTCAGTATTGACTTAACATCAGTATTGGAAGTACGTGAAGTGAAGTGAAGAACATCGTGCGGGCAACAGTTGTTCAATCTGAAATTTCTTGTCTAGCAGACTTTACTGGTGAAGACTTTAGAGCTCACAGTGACGTGACAAATTACCTGGAGAGAAAATGCCCAGGTTTTTTTGCACACATATACTGACGGATGTAAAACAAATGAGGGAGTTGGTTGTGCATATTATTGCTTTAGGTCACAGATAGCTAAACAGCTTTTATTGGCAGCATTTAGTAGTATTTATTCACTAGAAGTAACAGCAATTAAAAAAAAAAACAGTTAAGTTTGAAACCAGAAAAGTGAACGGAATACTAAATCCGACTGACTCCAAAAGTGCTTTTGAGCAGTTGGAACGTCGAAAGTGGAAGCCTGGTAACAGCTATGTTTTTGATGTGGTACAATTAATAACAAAAGCCAACAAAGATAATAAATCTGTTCATCTAATGTGGGTAAAGGGACACTCAGGTATCCGGCATAACGAAATAGTAGATACTCTTGCTAAAAAGAAAAGGTATCAAAGAAGGGGACCCGCTGTTTATAAAGCTTCCACACTGCGACTTTCTATATGTGTCAAAGAAAGAGGCATACGAGCAATGGGAGGCCCAGTGGCAGACATTGGAGCAGAAAAATGGTTTTTCGTTCGCTTCAATACAGCGTACTATACTAACGAAACCGTGGAACGCCAAAAAAAATCTCCCAAGAAGATATGTAACATTAGTTATCAGAATAAGGTTGGGACACGAATGTTTCCCTGTTAGTCACAGATCCTCCCACATGTAGTGAACATGCAGAAGACGAAGAAGATCATCATGTCATATTGGGATGTTACAAATATATACCACATCAAATAAACTGCGAGAAAAGCTTCTAAAAATGAAGATGCTCTAACAACACCACAACTTGCAAAGTAGGTTAGAAATCAGATTAATAATGTTGCTCACGCAGCATATGTTCGTTTTATCGGGCAACAACAAAGTTATTGACTGCTGATGGTATCGTCAGAATGGAAATAATGGAGTCACTGTAACAAAGTCATTAATTTTGGCACTTATCTTGAATGGATTCCCATGTAGATTTCGTCGATGTTGTTATGGCTCATCTTGTTGATTCTAGGGTGATTCCACTTTGACTGCTAGAAGGTCCAGATCTGTATTTTAGCAATATTTGAAGACCTAACAAATGCGTTTTTCAGAAAATTCTTTATGGTCAACAATCCCAGATCAGAACAATGGTACGGTAGAAATAATTTTTGACTTGGTCTTCACGATCCATATTTTTTTTAAACTTCTTGTAAATTCACATATACTTCTTCTTAATTGTCACATCATCAAGAAAACAGTTTTGCATCAATCTTCATGTATTTAATCTCCACTTTAACCAAACACAAGACTTGACTGTTCTTTTACAAAGCGAAATAACAACTTAACTACTGCAAAGTGAAACAAAGACTGCTCTGTGCGCATTCCCACCAAAACCGTTACAAGTAAGTCAAAGATTATGACAGTCTCAAAGAAATGAATACATACAAGAACCATATCACTGTAATATATCGATACATCGGAGTACCTATACATTAATAAAACCAAATGTGAATATTGTCACAAAAATATGTCTGTTACTTCGCAGAAAAGTAGTACGATTTTACTGGTTGGAGTGCCGTAATGGTCACGTAAATAAAGAACCATTACAATGCCAACAAATATTGAAACACTGACGAGTGAGAACAACTTCAAAATTGAGAGTTCAATAGTACGTTATGTACAAGAAGTAGATATAGATCTCGGACATATTAACTGCTGAATTTGTGATCTTTTTGTACAAAATAGTTGTGTTTTTGAAATTTAATTGTTGTCACTAACATAAGCAGTTGTAATGGCTGTACTGGTTGCTGTAAAAACCATTGAATTTAATTAATTAATCCTGGGAGGAAGGCTCTTGCAACAACAAATTTTAGAAGGAGTAGCTGAACACTAACTGAAAGTTTTCCGTCTTTTTTCATGACAGAACCTGACGGTAATATTAAATACTAAACACTGTCATGATGTTTGTTTGATAACGAACAGTTTCTCAGGTTCTTAGATAATAGTCATTTGACAACTAAACAAAGCTACCACAGATAAGATAAAATGCAACCTACGCAGATATCACTGATACAGATAAGGAAAAAACACTTTTTTACTGTTTCCTGTTTACATGTTATGGCCTGAAGAGGTTTTGCTAGCCTGGTCAAATATCGGGTTCCCAATGTTGTCGGTTGTTTTACACAAATTTTTTACGCCATCAGTTGTTTTACAGCTGTTCGGAAATCAGCTCCTCTGGTTGCTAATTTAGTCGGCACGACGACCATTTCTGATCGATTAAAAATGCTGAGTATAAAGTTTCAACTTCTCCGTCACTGCCCAAAAGTTGCTTCACGTAGATTAGCGGATTTTTTTTAAAAACAAGGAGTAACCTGATAAATCGGTCACGTGTCAGAAACGGTTGTGCGTCCACATAAGGGCGCAAATCGACTGTGGAAGAGGAAATCCGGTACCTAGAAGCGAAATTCCATTATCGTTATTGTATTTTTTACATGTCTAACCAGAAGTGGTATAGGAAAATCGTTTCATGATGAAGCATTTTGGGAACTCCACGTAAACATAGCGACAGAGCATCATGCTACGTCTTATATCACAAAGAATTTATTATATTTAACAAGAAAATAAACATTTTTGTGTTTTGTGGAAATCGGTACATTTTAACAAAATGTTTTAGAAAGAGTTGAATTTATTATCCTAATCTCAAATTTGCATAATACATTCAATTTAATAGAGGGAAAGAGACAAAACTGTCTTTTACCATTTAACCCTAAGCTGGCCATTATGTATCACACGTTTTCTGATTTCAAGTGTTTTGTAAGAAAAGTATTAACTCATAAGAAACTTTGGGATTAGAATGCATAAAGAGACCACTTTGTGATGTATGTGAAACGAAAGTTGTGTGGTAAAATAAAACAGCAAGAAGTAGACAATTACAGAAGAAAGCCACAAAGGAACTAAAATCATCAGCTACCAAAGGACATTGATTTATATCATTGGGACAAATGGGAAATTTGTGCTGAACTGGACTTCGAACCTGGTCTCCTGCTTGCTAGGCAGTTGCGCAGACCAGTATGCCATCCAGACCCAGTGGTCACCACAACCACAACACGGACTACCCTAGCACAGTTCCAGTCAGACCTAAATTCTCGACTTATACCACACACTACTGGTATACTAATCCTGCTCATTAGTCTCTTTACACGCATCATCCCGCAATTACCATAAGAGTTCTAGCCTGGAGTTCATCTGCAGTGAGGGATGTTTGGCTGTAATCTCCTTAATTATGTATGTAATGTCTGTACTTTCAGACACGTTCGAATGAACAGACATCACATACATATAATTACCAAGTAACCTCCAGGACGAGACATTTAGCTCCGTTTCACTCTAGCCCTTACTGTTGTTGAATCTGACGTCGCCGTTACAATGCGTTGCGCCAGTCCGGCGTGAACACTCACCGTTGTTGTCTACGAGTGGAGTCTGGGCACTGAAGCGATGCACCACTGTGTCTCATGGATGCACAGCTCTCGCCTTATATACTGTAAGAGCGAGCGCGTGCAGATAACCCAGTTCACCATGACGCATCAGTTGTCAGCTGTCCACTAGCAGCGACGTAAGTGGCTAGCGGCAGAGCTTGCGTACGTTCCACCACGTGTCGATAACAGGAAATAAGTCCCACGTGTTTTACTGTAACACAGCGCTCTAGCTATACCGGCAGAAGGTCCTCGAACTAATTTCGCGAGCTATTAATGTATGGAGGAATCTCGCAAGCGGTAGCTACTGTTTCCTTTGGTTATAAGAGTGCTGCAACGAAATTTGCTGATTTGAAAAGTCAATAAAACAATGCATGTTTATCGTGTTAAATTATTATTTGGTGTTGAAATTTAATATGCAGTGTCTGCCCCGATACCTACGGGGTCTGCGCGACGGAATGCCGTGCAAAGGGGCCATGGTTCGATTCCCGTCTGGATCGGACATTTTCTCCTCTCAGGGTCTGGGTGTTGTGTTGTCCTCATCATCATTTCATGCCCATCGACGAGCAAGTCGGCAACTTGCACCGGGCGACCAACCTACCCAACGGGAGGCCTTAACCACGCGACATTTCATTTTTTCATAACAAGCAGCAATATCTGGCAAATGACGCCTCTTATTATCAAGACGGTGATTTCATTCTCCAAGGACTTTCATACGAAAGTGTATGCGGTTGAAACTGGCGAAGAATGGTTGTTTATGATACCTTTGCAACGTTTGCTTTTTCGGTCATATGACACCAGCCTGCGAGCAAATATCGCTGCTACATGCTGATAAGCATAGAGACTATCACACTTTGCGTTCGCTTTATCGTCTGTTCAATCACTGCACCTTCTCTTATTTGTCTTCACCTCTTATTCTACCATGTGAACAGCAGAAATACTCGTTGTCAACAAAGTGAAGTTCTCTCTGTATCATAATAGTGTTGAACTACATCCATCTACATCCATACTCCGCAAGCCACCTGACGGTGTGTGGCGGAGGGTACCTTGAGTACCTCTATCGGTTCTCCCTTCTATTCCAGTCTCGTATTGTTCGTGGAAAGAAGGATTGTCGGTATGCCTCTGTGTGGGCTCTAATCTCTCTAATTTTATACTCATGGTCTCTTCGCGATATATACGTAGGAGGGAGCAATATACAAAGTGTGACAAAGTCTGTGACACCCCACTCTGCATTGTTGCCACATTTATTCAAGATTGTGGACCCAAGACGGCGGGCTGTAGATAAGGCTATGTCGCAATGACGTCATTGCAGTAAGCTGAAATTTTGGCGGGAAAATAGGTCTATTCGGCTGTCTCCACTAACCTAACCCGCCCATTCCCCTCACCTCACCCCTCCCCTGCCCCCTCCCCTCCCCCTCTCACCCCCCCCCCCTACCTTCCCCCATCCATCAATTGGCACCAAAAGGGCTCAGTCTGTGCTGGGCTGCTGGATGTATAGACATAAGTATGGAGTGTTTATTTAAACAATTTGAGTTGTCATAGACGGTAGCTCCAGCCAGTGTGTTCACCATGAGGTGCAGAGTCCGACTGACCTGGTTCACAACTACTGAGGGTGCTGTCGGCCTGTGAAACGCAATAGGTCCTGAGTTCGAGTCTTGGCCTGACACACAGTTTTTATCTGCCAGGAAGTTTCAGGGATGAATTTAATATGTGTATTACAGGCTGAGGGCTGTATCCATAGCCTCCTACACAATGAGTGGAAAGAAAAAGTAATGGACGAGCATGTGGTGAATACTTTTCGACAAATAAAGGCAGTGCAGTGGAATGGTATGATCATGCTTTTCACTACTTATGCAGATAGATGCTTGTGCTGGAACAGCATATCTTTTTTGAAACTGCCTAACACCCCACATCAACTTCGCCCTATTCCACAATGAAACATAGTTGTTCACCTTGATGTTTGGAGACCAGCTGACCTAGTTCACAACACTGCCACCAGAGTGCACTGTCGATCTTTCATCACTTCCTCCCGTGACAGTCCAGACCAAAAAAAGGGTGCGAACCAATAGGAACCCTGAATATGGTCACATGATAGGCTTCAGCCAATAGGATGGCAGTATCTGGTAATGTCATTGTGGGGATATAGGGCAGATTCAGCAGCTCTGTGACCTCTATCTCACTCAGTAAGCCAGCAGCAGCAGAAGAGGAAGAAGAAGAACCATGAAGCATCAGTAACAGTTGTTATTCAGCCCAGCCCTGCAGAACAGGAAGCAATGGAAAAGTAAGTATCCCATATAACATCCTTGTCTACAATTATTATTATTATTATTATTATTATTGGTTGTTTTCATGTCTTGGTCCGTTTGTAAAGCTTCCTCTTGTTTGTTCGGCAGCAACATTCGACACGTCCAAGCCTGCAGGGGCGAGTGCCAACATATTGATCTGTTCCATGTCTGGACCTGCAGCAACCTCAGCCACAATCTTGTCGAGACCTGCACTGACCTCTCTAACTGCGGCAGCAACAACCTCCAGCATGTCCGAACCTGCACCAGCCACCTGGGATCCTGTAGCGCACATAGCCCACTTGCTAGAGCAGGACACAGAGCTGTTATTGTCAGTCCCGCTAATCTATTTGTATGATGACACACGGTCTGCTCCCAACACATTGAATGCTGCTGGTGGTCCTAAACAACAGCAAGATGAAGGATAGTACTGGTCACCGTGTAATGCCACAATGAAGCATAGCCAAGGCGCAGCAGTTGAATAAGTGAACGCAAATGCCATCTCCTGGATAGTTGCACAAACAAAACCACAGGTGCTTCCGCCTGGCGGCAGTCAAATGAAATAGCGCTACAAGTAAGACAGTATTTGTCAGCTTGTGTCTGTGTATGTGCAGATGGATATGTGTGTGTGTGTGCGAGTGTATACCTGTCCTTTTTTCCCCCTAAGGTAAGTCTTTGCGCTCCCTGGATTGGAATGACTCCTTACCCTCTCCCTTAAAACCCAAATCCTTTCGTCTTTTCCTCTCCTTCCCTCTTTCCTGACGTAGCAACGGTTGGTTGCGAAAGTTTGAATTTTGTGTGTGTGTTTGTTTGTTTGTGTGTCTATCGACCTGCCAGCACTTTCGTCTGGTAAGTCACATCATCTTTGTTGACTGTAATTGAATATGGTAATGTTATGGTATGTCCATTTCTAAATAGAGAACTTGGCGTAGTGTAAATTAATATTTAAAAATGTGTAAAAGTGAGGGAAATCCCCGAGAACGCGGACAATGCAGGTTGGCGCGTGAATTTGGCAGTAGAGAGAGATGTGTTCTGGAACTGTTCAGATGCAGAACAGAGATTACGCGGCGCCAAAGTGACGGTTTAAGTACGGTACGGTAACGTTGCTTACAGACAGTTAAAAGTGAGCTTACAACAAACACGAACTGGATTTATGGTGTGTCAGCAAGTCAAATGGACAATAAGGCTTGCAGGATGCAACATTTCGACGGAGACGGCTTGTGAGCGATATAGTTGCTGTTCCCGCTCAAAAAGCACATGGCACGCCTTGTGGAAGTCTGCGTAATTTACGACGGACTGCAGCGACCAGCAGCAAGGTATGAAGTGACCAGTGTCTGCAGCTAATGTTGCAATGTAATCTTATTACCATGTGAGATCCATTGATGAGCTCGCGCCAGCACAAGCAACGAACTAGTAGTTATCATACGACAGCGTTTTTATTAACAGTAGATTTTATACCGCCGCCATAACAAGTACATTTATCCGTAGCGAACCAGTTTATGTATTTATCAAGTCAAGTTCTCTACAATGTAGTGTCTCAGTGAAATAAAAAGTTTGTGATTCAAAGTGCATTCCACGAGTGTCATCAATTATTTACAGAAAATTGTTCATTATTATCCCAAATCCATCACTGTGTGTGCAGCAACAGCAGGAAAAAGGGCTATATTACGTGAGTATCAGCGTATTAATGCAACAAGAGGATATAATCGGAGTTAACGCTGAAAATTTCGAACAAACGCCGGATTATACAACTGACAGAAGAAGCCAGGTACTGTGCCACATTAATTATAGTTCAACTCGATGTGGTGGCTTTTCAGTACATTATCAACGTAAAAACTCATTCAGTGTCATTAGATCAAAATGATTCTAAAGTAATGTTTTTAACATTCTTCTAACCATCAGTTCTATAGTGTTCATTGATATTCAGTTAAAGAATTTATTGCCACCACAGTACTCATTGTACCTTCAGTACATGCAAATTCAGTAACATTAAAATCATTACTGATAGTTGGTGTAGATCAATCTAACTTACAGCAAGTTCAAGTGTTTATCATATGTGTGGGTATATTGTGTTACGTAAATGTTGTTCGCCTGCTAGTCGTGATTAACGTACACCAGTTAGTGCATTCTGTTCAGAATTCATTTAACAATCGATTTCTTGTACGCCATCGCCAATATTTATTCAGTAATTCCGTGTAGTAGTCTGAACCACATAGCAAAGTTATTCAGGCTTATTACACGCGATAGCCACTTTCCAGACGTCCGATGCCGCGCTGCTGCTACGGTCGCAGGTTCGAATCCTGCCTCGGGCATGGATGTGTGTGATGTCCTTATGTTAGTTAGGTTTAAGTAGTTCTAAGTCTAGGGGACTGTCGACCGCAGATGTTAAGTCCCATACTGTTCAGAGCCATTTGAACTGAATGGCTCTAGTGAAGACGGAACAGGCTGTAAGCGGCAGAAGAAGTAGATTATGACCACCTTCTATGTCTGTTTCATCGTGTGACGTCCTTAATGAAGTATGCTGCACCCGGTAACTTAGTGATCTGGTGATGAATCCACTTAATGACCCAAGAAAGTTTCCAGAAATAATGCACTTAACTTGTTATGCGAGTGACAGAAGTACAGTACTTCCCGATGCACTGCCTGGGCCCGTCGCCAAAGGGCATGTAGGTGTAGTTGGGCCGCCCCTTGGAGTTGTCCTCGCTGAACCTGTCGGGCATGAAGCGGTGCGGCTGCTGCCAGTACTTGGGGTCGTAGTGCAGGCCCAGCACCGAGACCACCACCCCAGTGTCCTTGGGCAGCACCACGGACGTGCCGGGGATCTGGTAGTCGCGCGTCGAGCGCCGGTCCAGGAAGTTGACCACGGGGTACATGCGGAGGGCCTCTGCGTGCAGCACACGGGAGGGAGTTCATCAGCACAACTGTGGTACAACTCCGTCCAATCCCGCCTTCTTTTCGTAGATATGTTCATATGTAATCTAGCAGACACAGCGTGCTTCAACATACACTACTGGCCATTAAAATTGCTACATCAAGAAGAAATGCAGATGATAAACGGGTATTCATTGGACAAATATATTATACTAAAACTGACATGTGATTACATTTTCACGCAATTTGGGTGCATAGATCCTGAGAATCAGTACCCAGAACAACCACCTCTGGCCGTAATAACGGCCTTGATACGCATGGTCATTGAGTCAAACAGAGTTTGGATGGCGTGTACAGGTACAGCTGCCCATGCAGCTTCAACACGAGACCACAGTTCATCAAGAGTAGTGATTGGCGTCTTCTGACGAGCCAGTTGCTCGGCCACCATTGGCCAGACGTATTTAGTTGGTGAGAGATCTGTTGAATGTGCTGGCCAGGGCAGCAGTCGAACATTTTCTGTATCCAGAAAGGTCCGTACAGGACCTGCAATATGCGGTCGTGCGTTATCCTGCTGAAATGTAGGTTTCGCAGGGATCGAATGAAGGGAGAGCCACGGATTGTAACACATCTGAAATGAAATGTCCACTGTTCAAAGTGCCGTCAATGCGAAAAAGAGGTGACCGAGACGTGTAACCAATGGCACCCCATACCATCACGCCAGGTGATATGCCAGTATGGCGATGACGAATACACGCTTCCACTGTGCGTTCACGGCGATGTCGCCAAACACGGATGCGACCATCACGATGCCGTAAACAGAACCTGGGTTCATCCGAAAAATTGACGTTTTGCCGTTCGTGCACCCAGGTTCGTCGTTGAGTACACCATCGCAGGCGCTTCTGTCTGTGATTCAGCGTCAAGGGTAACCGCAGTCATGGTCTCCGAACTGACAGTCCATGCTGCTGCAAACGTCACGAGAGAGGCAATTCTGACTTTGAAGTTAATAATGGAAGCAAGACTAAAGAAAAATCAAGACACATTCATAGGATTTGTCGACCTAGAAACGGCGTTTGAGAATGTGAAATGGTGCAAGGTGTTCGAAATTCTGAGAAAAATTGGGATAAGCTATAGGGAAAGACGAGTCATATACAATATGCACAACAGCCAAGAGGGAATAATAAGAGTGGACGACCAAGAACGAAGAGCTCGTACTGAAAAGGGTGTGAGACAAGGATGTAGCCTTTCGCCCCTACTGTTCAATCTGTACATCTAGGAATCAATTATGCAAATAAAAGAAAGGTTCAGGAGTGGAACTACAATTCAATGTGAAAGTATATCAATGATACAATTCGCAGATGAGATTGCTATCCTGAGTGAAAGTGAAGAAGGATTACATAATCTGCCGAACAGAATGTACAGTCTGATGAGTGCAGAGTATGGATTGAGAGTAAATCGTAGAAAGACGAAGATAATGAGAACAGCGAGAAACTTAACATCAGGATTGATGGTCACGAAGTAGGTGAAGTTAAAGAATTCTGCTACATAGGCAGTAAAATAACCAATGACGGACGGAACAAGGAGACATCAAAAGCAGACTAGTAATGGCAGAAAGGGGATTCCTGGCCAAGAGAAGACTACTAATATCAAATATCGGCATTAATTTGAGGAAGTAATTTCTGAGAATGTACGTCTGGAGTACAGCATTCTATGGTAGTGAAACATGGACTGTGGGAAAACCGGAACAGAAGATAATCGAAGCGTTTGAGATGTGGTGCTACAGACGAATGTTGAAAATTAAGTGGACTGGTAAGGTAAGGAGTGGCGAGGGTCTGTGCAGAATCGAAGAGGAAAGGAATATGTGTAAAACACTGATAAGGAGAAGGGACAGGATGATAGGACATCTGTTACGACATGAGGGTATGTCTTCTATGGTACTGGTGGGCGACATTCAGGCTGGTATCCCACCACTGTCCATTGCAACTCTGGAGGTGTCTTCGTTTGTCATCTATACTCAGTTCGAAATGGGACTCATCACTCAAGATGGTTCTACTCCAGTCAATGAAATACAAAGTTGAAGACGTGTCCGGGGACACTCGTGACAATTGTGGAAAACGAACATGCCTTTCGCTTGCAATGTGGCCCGATAGCCAGGAGTGATGAAGGTCTGGGGTGTTATTTCTTTTCACCTCTAAGTACAGTTTGTTTTGTCTCAGCACTATGGCATCTACCAGCAGAACAATGCAACACGTCACGCGGCTCGCAATGTACGTGCGTGGTTCGAAGAGCACCAGGATGAGTTTGCCGTACTCCCCTGGCCACCAAACTCCCCGGTTTTAAGCCCTGTCGATCGGGGTGTTCGGCGCTATGGATCCTCAACCCATAAATCTATCACAGCTGGCCACGGCACTCTAGTCGGCATGGCTCCATATCCCTGTCGGTACCTTGCAGAACCTCAATGACTTCCTTCCTGCACGTCTCGCAGTGATCTGCGCTGCAAAACTTTGTTATTCAGTCTTTTGATGGTGTTTGGATTGTCGGGGGATCACCTGTGTGGTTTTCAGCGCCCGTACAAATTGCCAACCTTTGCCCAGTCCAATGTCGCCACTTGCATGAATGATGATGAAATGATGAGGACAACACAAACATCCATTCATCTCTAGGCAGGTGAAAATCCCTGAATTCGCCGGGAATCGAACCCGGACCCCGTGCTCGGGAAGCGAGAACGCGACCGCGAGACCACGAGCTGCGGACCAGGCTTTTGACAGGTGGTCACATTAACGAAACCGGACAGTGTAATTACATAATTACTATGAGCCCAACTTCTTCCATGAAGCTGAGAGTCTAGTTGCATCACAATTTAACATGAATTTTTTCGTTGCGGTCGTGAAAGCATTACGTTATTCAATCTGCAGACGTATCGGAACCCTAACGAAGACCAACTGGTGAGCTATTCCCATGACTGTAATAAGACAATTACTATTAAAAACAGTCTTGATCACGATTTATTTTACAAGGTGACCGGTTTCGACTACTACTGTGGTCATCTTCAGACCATTGAGTAGGAACCCCTTTCTGTTGGAGAATCACAATGCATTCGAAAGTAATGTAATAAGACAGTTTACGGCATTTTGTTGCTTGGTAATATTAGAAAAAATTCGGACCAGGTGAGTCAGACCCTCTTTGTTGAACAGGTCACGATGTTTTGAGACACAGTTGTATGTTACACGGGGTATGTTGCCCAGGAAGTATAAGTTGGTAAAATATGATGGAACATTGGTCTCTTTATGACCATGGAGTTCAACGATTCTGGAATAATCGTAATGAGAGTGATTGAGAAATGGGAAGACATCAGAAAGATAGGGCGCAACAAGGTGATTATCTCTGCTAAAGTTGTCAGATATACAATAATTTTTTGGAGAAGCGGTTAGGAAGCTATGGAATCGCTGCCAGTGAATCGCTGGGATGTTTTCCAATACTACGTTCTGGTGCATGCTCGGCGCCAGTTGTGGCGTTTCTTTAATGTTTATTACCTCTCTGATGTGTTTCTGTGTGTGTGTGTGTGTACCTAGGTAATGAGTCTGGAGAAAGGAATTTGTGGATGGCAAAGGGGTGGGGGGGTGGGGGGGAGGTGAGGATGAGGTATTTTGTAAGATGTGCCATTCTCTTAGTGCTGTTGGAGGAGGAGTAGACAGTACCGGCAATGTGTTTCCCAGAGTTTACCATCCTTCCATTCAATACTCACCTCCACAGGCAGAAGTTGAAACATTCGTCTCAAAACCGTCCATATTATGCAGGTACATATTTCACATAGTTTAAAAGTCTGGATGAAGGCAACACCGAACCACCCTCTTCTTGGACTTCGCCTAAAACTGGAAACGATTCACACCACTCATTGACATTTACTGGATTTTCTTTCGTTTCGGTTATATTCCCTCGCCTTCTTGTACGGGTGAAACACATCTACGCCGTTTCGTGCCGAATGGAGATACCTACAGCAAACAGATTTGAGATCTTCTCAGCAAGACGAAATGTAATCAGTCCAGCAGCCAGAGACAGTTACAATAAAATATATTTGTTTCTGACTTCATTCTCTTTTAGGCCAATGTACGTTATCCAGCATCGTTGATTCCGCACCTGACGTGCTGATTTGGAACATTAGAGAATATCTATAAATTTTTGCCAATATCCTTTCATTTGTTGATGAACATCATATCAGAATGCAGTGTGAATAGAGTTACCAAAGTGGGAGTAATTTTAACACATATGAATAACTACACTCCCCAGTCAGATCAATGTGACCACCTGTCAAAAACGTGAATAATCAACTACTGCAGCGCGTACCACAGCGAGACGTGTAGTAAGAGAGTCAGTGTCGTTCTGGAAGCTAACGGTAGGAATGTGGAGATATGACGACTCAGGGCCGTGGCGGCCTATGTTTGGTTTCTCAGTTAAGGATCCATGGTCCGAACTGCTCGATCGAAACGATCCCACAGATTCTCGACTGGGTTTAAATCCGGGGAGTTTTGTGGCCAGGGGAGTACGGTGAAGTCGTCTTGGTGCTCTTTGAATCACTCTGGTATACAGCGAGCTGTGCGACACGTTGCATTCCGCTGCTGGTAGATGCCATGGTGCCGAGGGAAAACAAACTGCATATACAGGTGAATGTGGTCCCCAAAGATAGGGTGAGACCTGTTCTGGTCCACTGTAGCTTCCAGAATGATGTGAACACCCGCGGAATGCCTCGAGGACATTTCGCAGGCCGTAACGCTCCCTCGTCCTGTCTCGGCTCTACCGACGATGGTTGCAGTGTGCTTGCTTTCAGAGTTTTACGCTGATGGAGCATAAAACATGATTTGTCTAAGAAGGCCATCTGTCCACACTCAGCGGACGTCCACTTCCGGTACTGGCACGGATTCGTGCCGGGCGGGAAGTCGCGTCAGTCCACAGCACGAATCCGCCCGGCGGATTAGTGTCGAGGTCCGGTGTGCCGGCCAGTCTGTGGGTATTTTTAAGGCGGTTTTCCATCTGCCTCGGCGAAAGGGAGCTGGTTCTGCTTGTTCCGCCTCAGATACACTATGTCGGCGATTGCTGTGCAAACATTTTCTCCACGTACGCGCACACCACAATTACTCTACCATGCAAACATTGGGGTTACACTCGTCTGGTGTGAGAAGTTACCGTGTGGGTCCACTGGGGGCCGAAGCGCACAATAACCCTAGGCTCGGTGTGGGGCGGCGGTATGGTGAGTGGAGAGCTGTAGCCTCTTGTGGGGTCGTGAACCACTGTGGGCTATGGCGGAGACGAAGCCTCTCCGTCGTTTCTAGGTCCCCAGTTCCATAGAATACAATACTAGCCATTACGAAAACGCTTCCACCCTTGGCCCAAAAGCCAATGATAGTGCCCTTTTGGGCGTCAGATCAGTCGCTCTGTTTCACCATTGCGTCAACGGCTGCACTGATATGCGAGTCCCCTAGACACCCTTTACATACCCTCTACTGCTAGAACGGTGTCGCGTGTGAGTGGTTATTGCGCACTGATGTCGAAAACAGACCGTGGTCGCATTAATGTGACTGTCCGATCTTAACTTGAAGACGAGCGTTGGTGTAGACGTGGCGCCAGGAACGACTAACAGCAAAGGAACATAAGATTTTTTTGTTTAAAGTTCCTCGAAGTGCGTGTTGTCTGCCATCTCACTTTCGTTTGGAATTTGCTAGGGTGATGCCATGAACTTTACTCTTCCCGCTCGGACACAGAAGACGGCATAACGACCGTGTCTCCAGAGACGCTTGTAGTCTGCGAGATGCAGGAGAACATAGCATGACGGTCTCAACTGCAAACCTGCCGAAGACAGTTGTTTTTACAGTTCTATAGACTGGTCTTCGTATTTCTTGATTACGCTGATAAATTCGCTTGAAACTGCACCCCAAAGAGTCACTTTTGTCGTAATACGAGTATGAAGAGCTTGATTTACTACATCAAAGATAGATGCATGCATACTAGAAAAAGTAGTGACTGAATGTAAAACTTCCAGTGCTTTTGGGAGTATTACTCAATAATACACTCCTGGAAATTGAAATAAGAACACCGTGAATTCATTGTCCCAGGAAGGGGAAACTTTATTGACACATTCCTGGGGTCAGATACATCACATGATCACACTGCAGAACCACAGGCACATAGACACAGGCAACAGAGCATGCACAATGTCGGCACTAGTTCAGTGTATATCCACCTTTCGCAGCAATGCAGGCTGCTATTCTCCCATGGAGACGATCGTAGAGATGCTGGATGTAGTCCTGCGGAACGGCTGGCCGTGCCATTTCCACCTGGCGCCTCAGTTGGACCAGCGTTCGTGCTGGACGTGCAGACCGCGTGAGACGACGCTTCATCCAGTCCCAAACATGCTCAATGGGGGACAGATCTGGAGATCTTGCTGGCCAGGGTAGTTGACTTACACCTTCTAGAGCACGTTGGGTGGCACGGGATACATGCGGACGTGCATTGTCCTGTTGGAACAGCAAGTTCCCTTGCCGGTCTAGGAATGGTAGAACGATGGGTTCGATGACGGTTTGGATGTACCGTGCACTATTCAGTGTCCCCTCGAAGATCACCAGTGGTGTACGGCCAGTGTAGGAGATCGCTCCCCACACCATGATGCCGGGTGTTGGCCCTGTGTGCCTCGGTCGTATGCAGTCCTGATTGTGGAGCTCACCCGCACGTCGCCAAACACGCATACGACCATCATTGGCACCAAGGCATAAGCGACTCTCATCGCTGAAGACGACACGTCTCCATTCGTCCCTCCATTCACGCCTGTCGCGACACCACTGGAGGCGGGCTGCACGATGTTGGGGTGTGAGAGGAAGACGGCCTAACGGTGTGCGGGACCGTAGCCCAGCTTCATGGAGACGGTTGCGAATGGTCCTCGCCGATACCCCAGGAGCAACAGTGTCCCTAATTTGCTGGGAAGTGGCGGTGCGGTCCCCTACGGCACTGCGTAGGATCCTACGGTCTTGGCGTGCATCCGTGCGTCGCTGCGGTCCGGTCCCAGGTCGACGGGCACGTGCACCTTCCGCCGACCACTGGCGACAACATCGATGTACTGTGGAGACCTCACGCCCCACGTGTTGAGCAATTCGGCGGTACGTCCACCCGGCCTCCCGCATGCCCACTATACGCCCTCGCTCAAAGTCCGTCAACTGCACATACGGTTCACGTCCACGCTGTCGCGGCATGCTACCAGTGTTAAAGACTGCGATGGAGCTCCGTATGCCACGGCAAACTGGCTGACACTGACAACGGCGGTGCACAAATGCTGCGCAGCTAGCGCCATTCGACGGCCAACACGGCGGTTCCTGGTGTGTCCGTTGTGCCGTGCGTGTGATCGTTGCTTGTACAGCCCTCTCGCAGTGTCCGGTGCAAGTATGGTGGGTCTGACACACCGGTGTCAATGTGTTCTTTTTTCCATTTCCAGGAGTGTAAATGCCTGTATGTAAATAGTGCATCTGTGTAGAGAGAACAAAGTCTGAACTTCATCTCCAATACAGCGTACCGTATACCACAAGACAGCGCGAATATCATTTCAAAGCAGTTACCAATCCGCAGTTCAACTACGAGGCATGTGCAAAATTTAAAGAAATGTGTCTCATCTGGTGATCTTTCTAGTTAAACTTCTTGGTACTGTATTCTCTCTCCCGAAGGAAATTCGCAGAAATATTTGTGGAATTTCCTACATTTTCAGACGAAATAAAACTCTCCAAATTATACAACAACCTTTCGTGTGACGATATGCAGTAACAATAAAAATTTTAAAATGAGCAACTCTCGAACATGCATGTCACAGGACATTCCCAAAACTCAAATGGAAAAAAAAACAGTTTTAGAAAATTTTTGCAATCATTTTTATGTTTATTTCGCATGATATGTCTTTTGTTGCAGGGACTGATAACAGGGAAGAATTCGCGTGGCACCTTTGTTCATTAATCGAAAGTTCGCATGACATGGCGATTTTATAACAACGGAATCATCGTGACAGGCACCTGTGCGTTAACAACACGTTTGCTGCTTCATGATGATTAACGTAGAACAGCAGTCATTGTTTGACGTGCACGCCAGAGTGCAAAACAAATTTTCGCTGATAACAGTTGTGTTCGGGGAATCGAATTTGACAACAACTGGATCATAGTGAGTCGACACATTTCAGAAGCGTTCCGGCAATCGCCACAAGGGGACTACTCGATAAACCGAGCGTTTCCGATAACCACCAATTGCGTTCAGTTCTTATCACGTTTCTGGCCGAATCAGTCTCTTCTTCTAAGCCGTCTGTTTTTAGCCGATTATGAGACAGCGCAAACGATTCCGTATAGTCTGCCAGGAGAAAGATTACGTAACGGACTTTGGGCCTTTCTGAGGCGTGTCAGATAGATCAGTATTTATTACAAAAGTAATGGAGTATGAACTTCAACCTGCACGTTTGACAGAGCACAGAAAGACCTAAGTCGAAACAAGGCCCCGGGAGTAGACAACATTCCATTAGAACTACTGCTAGCCTTGGGAGAGCCAGCCCTGACAGAATTCTACCATCTGCTGAGCAAGATATATGAGACAGGCGAAATACCCTCCGACTTCAAGAAGAATATAATAATTCCAATTCCAAAGAAAGTAGGTGTTGACAGATGTGAAAATAACCGAATTATCAGTTTAATAAGCCATGGCTGCAAAATACTAACACGAATTCTTTACAGACGAATGGAAAAACTGGTAGAAGCCGACCTCGGGGAAGATCAGTTTGGATTCCGTAGAAATGATGGAATACGTGAGGCAATACTGACCCTACGACTTATCTTAGAAAATAGATTAAGGAAAGGCAAACCTACGTTTCTAGCATTTGTAGACTTAGAAAAAGCTTTTAACAATGTTGACTGGAATACTCTCTTTCAACTTCTGAAGGTGGCAGGGGTAAAATACAGGGAGTGAAAGGCTATTTACAATTTCTACAGAAACCAGATGGTCGTTATAAGAGTCGAGGGGCATGAAAGGGAAGCAGTGGTTGGGAAAGGAGTGAGATGGAGTTGTAGCCTATCCCCGACGTTATTCAATCTCCATATTGAGCAAGAAGTAAAGGAAACAAGAGAAAAATTCGGAGTAGGAATTAAAATCCATGGAGAAGAAATAAAAACTTTGAGTTTCGCCGATGACATTGTAATTCTGTCAGAGACAGCAAAGGATCTGGTAGAGCAGCTGAACGGAATGGACGGTGTCTTGAAAGGAGGATATAAGATGAACGTCAACAAAAGCAAAACGAGGATAATGGAATGTAGTCAAATTAGATCGGGTGATGCGGACAGAATTAGATTAGGAAATGAGACGCTTAGCTGGCCGCTGTGGCCGAGCGGTTCTAGGCGCATCGGTAAGGAGTCGCGCTGCTGCTACGGTCGCAGGTTCGAATCCTGTGTGTGATGTCCTTAGGGTAGTTAGGTTTAAGTAGTTCTAAGTCTAGGGGACTGATGGCGTCAGATGTAAAGTCCCATAGTGCTTAGAGCCATTTGAACCATTATTTTGAGACGCTTAAAGTAGTAAATGAGTTTTGCAATTTGGAGAGCAGAATAACTGATGATGGTCGAAGTAGAGAAGATATAAAATGTAGACTTGTAATGGCAAAAAAAAAGCGTTTCTGAAGAAGACAAATTTGTTAACATCGAGGAAGTCGTTTCTGAAAGTATTTGTACGGAGTGTAGCCATGTATGGAAGTGAAACATGGGCGATAAATGGTTTGGACAAGAAGAGAATAGAAGCTTTGGAAATGTGGTGGTACAGAAGAATGCTGAAGAATAGATGGGTAGATCACATAACTAATGAGGAGGTATTGAACAGAATTGGGGAGAGGAGAAATTTGTGGCACAACTTGACTAGAAGAAGGGATCGCTTGGTAGGACATATTCTGAGGCATCAAAGGATCATCAATTTAGTATTGGAGGGAAGCGTGGAGGGAAAAAATCGTAGAGGGAGACCAAGAGATGAATACACTTAACAGATTCAGAAGGATGTAGGTTGCAGTAGGTACTGGGAGATGAAGAAGCTTGCACAGAATAGAGTAGCATGGAGACCTGCATCAAACCAGTATCTGGACTGAAGACCACAATAACAAACAATAAAACAAGATAAGTAAAGCAGTCATCTATGTGAGGATTCTTCTGTACACCACAATGACTTTCTTCGAATCGTCCTGTTTCAGGTGATACGTCGTAGCTTCCCTCGGACTTTGAACTGACTTATCCAGCCATTTATAGGGAAACCTACATATGGATTCCGAATCAAGCTGCATCACGCCATCTTTCACATTGCGAGAGGTGAAAGGAGAGATATGGAACAGATAGAAATCCTCGGATTGACCGGAGTCGAACGCACGACCTTCGGAGTTGCGGTCTGGCACTCAACCCATTTCTTTATAAGCCAACTACGGACACCTTATAGGACTTTGTGGTCCGTCGCTCAGTCCGAGTGTTAAGACTCCTTTTTCTCAGGAACAGTTGGAGGTATGATGTTGAAATTTCTGCCACGTACTGAGGTTTACGGCCCCTTGAGGATACGAAAAATTTAAGTTTCCAACTCAATGGAATCAGAAAATACGGTCATGTATGTCACACATTTCGATATTCGCAAACTCACACATCAAAATCTACACCATTGGCCATTAAAATTGCTACACCACGAAGATGACGTGTTACAGACGCGAAATTTAACCGACAGGTAGAAGATGCTGTGATATGCAAATTATTAGCTTTTCAGAGCATTCACACAAGTTGGCTCCGGTGGCGACACCTACAACGTGCTGACATGAGGAAAGTTTCCAACCGATTTCTCATACACAAACAACAGTTGACCGTCGTTGCCTGGTGAAACGTTGTTGCGATGCCTCGTGTAAGGAGGAAAAATACGTACCATCACGTTTGCGACGTTGATAAAGGTCGGATTCTAGAATATTGCGATTGCGGTTTATCGTATCGCGACATTGCTGCTCGCGTTGGTCGAGATCCAATGGCTGTTAGCAGAATATGGAATCGGTGGGTTCAGGAGGGTAATACGGAACGCCGTGCTGGATCCCAACGGCCTCGTAACACTAGCAGTGGAGATGACAGGCACCATATCCGCATGGCTGTAACGGATCGTGCAGCCACGTCTCGATCCCTGAGTCAACAGATGGGGACGTTTGCAAGACAACAACCATCTGCACGAACAGTTCGACGACGTTTGCAGCAACATGTACTATCACCTCGGAGACCATGGCTGCGGTTACCCTTGACGCTTCATCACAGACAGGAGCGCCTGCGATGGTGTACTCAATGACGAATCTGGTTGCACGAATGGCAAAACGTCACTTTTTCGGATGAATGCGGGTTCTGCTTACAGCATCATGATGGTCGCATCCGTGTTTGGCGACATCGTGGTGAACGCACATTGGAAGCGTGTATCCGTCATCGCCATACTGGCGTATCACCCGGCGTGATGGTATGGGGTGCCATTGGTTACACGTCTCGGTCACCTCTTGTTCGCATTGACGGCACTTTGAACAGTGGACGTTACAATTCAGATGTGTTATGACCCGTGGCTCTACCCTTCATTCGATCCCTGCGAAGCCCTACATTTCAGCAGGATACTGCACGGGCCTTTCTGGATACAGAAAATGTTCGACTGTTGCCCTGGCCAGCACATTCTCCAGATCTCTCACCAACTGAAAACGTCTGGTCAATGGTGACCGACCAACTGGCTTGTCGCAATACGCCAATCACTACTCTTGATGAACTGAGGTATCTGTTGAAGCTGCATGGGCAGCTGTACCTGTACACGCCATCCATGCTCTGTTTGACTCAATGCCCAGGCGTATCAAGGCCGTTATTACGGCCAGAGGTGGTTGTTCTGGGTACTGATTTCTCAGGATCTATGCACCCAAACTGCGTGAAATTGTAATCACATGTCAGTTCTAGTATAATATATTTGTCCAATGAATACCCGTTTATCATCTGCATTTCTTCTCGGTGTAGCAATTTTAATGGCCAGTAGTGTATAATGTGACATTTCCCATTAAAAAATTTCATTCTCCTTGTGCAAAAGAATTAAAATATTAGAGACGACCTTGTAAAACATTTTGAACGCCCTTTGTACGTATTCAATAATTAATGTCATTTGAAGCCTAAATTGTTATTCACAATTAATTTAAAGACATAAATATGGCGTTCTTTTATGTATGTAGACCGTAGACGAAATGCGACCTGTGAGACAAAGAGAGTTCTAGACCACTTTTGATATAAAATTTATAACAAATTAATTAGGCAAATTAATTAATTGATCAATTAATTACCCAAAACCCCTGGCTTTTCCGCCAGCCGGCACATGTCTCCCCCTCAGAGAACTCACAGCCCCCTCCCCGCTTCCCTCCACTCCTCCCTTCCCACTCACACCGACACCTGGAAATGATGCGAAATTTAAAAATGGCGGGAAATTCAAATTCATTGGTGGGAATTTCAAATTTTGTGTGTTTACCTTGAGTTTCAGAGACCAACTGATCCAGTTCACTAGACCACCACCAGAGGTTGCTGTTTGCCCTCCCCTCATCCGTCATCCCTCCCTCCCTCCCTTCCGCATCCCTCCGGTCCCTACCGCTACCCTCACTTATCTGTAAATTGGTAGGAAAAGGTCCCAGTCCATGGTGGGCTGTTGGATGAGACTGTCGTGAGTGAGGCTCTATTTTGTATGCAGTGTGGTACACTGCTTATTTAAACAATTTGATTTGCCACTGGTCGAGCACTAGACAGTAGCTACGTCCAGTTTCGTCAATAACTGCTGGACGTGGGGTGGATATTTTCGCTATTAGTCTAGTACTAGAGAGTGGCCCCAGACAGTCTAGCCACTAGCCCTATATGGGAAGGATGGGTGGTGGTAATAATAATAGGAACGTAGGCTTTCACTGAAGTACAGGGCAGTGGCCACCTACCGATCTAAAAATGAGCAGCTTCTGCTGCGAGGAACATAAAAAGTGGGTAATAAAATAGTGGAACAGCAATGCACTGTCTCGCTGCGCCCATACCATCCTGCCCCTGTGTACAGGTGTCTACAGCAACATCATATGGGAATATTACACACATGTATCTATTTAGGGCTCTCAAGCCGCATCCTAGCCAACAGAAACATGAGAAATACATCTTTCGATATTTTTTTATGAATGTTCTTTTTAACTTACCTCAACAGGAAAAAGACGAAAAAGAAAACTGACCAGCGACCTCCAGTCTAGTCCAGCGACATGTGCCAAGTGTATTGTTCAGCTGAAGAGCCGGCCAGCCGAGAAACCACGGCACATGGCAGCCTTCTTCAGCTCTAATTCTGGCTGCCAGCTGCGGCACAACGCGGCGAGACCCGGACTGACTGCAGTTCCACTTTCGACGTAGACACTTCAGTCTAAAAATCCCGAACGGGGTTGTTGATTTGTCAACACACCTTGAATTTCTCACGTGAAGTGTAGATTCCTCACATTTATGCGAGTTATTTTCCGAGACAGAAGAAACCAGACCATACATGCGTTTTCACATTACTTGTGAAAATCTTGCACAACACTATGTCAAAGGCTATATTTCCTCTAAGCATTCTCTCAACAGGTCGAAAAATTTGTTCTCATCTGCCACGTTTTGCATCACAGGACAGATTATTAAACTAAATTTTATCTGTTGACAGAGTGCTAAGAGCATTCGTTACCTCTATCACAGGATGCCTCCTGACTTTCAAACTCTCTTAAAGTAAACATACACTATGTGATCAAAAGTATCCGGATACCCCGCAAAACACGTTTTTCATATTAGTTGCACTGTGCTGCCACCTGCTGCCAGGTACTCCATATCAGCGACCTCAGTAGTCATTAGACATCGTGAGAGGGCAGAATGGGGCGCTCCACGGAACTCAACGGACTTCGAACGTGGTCAGCTGATTGGATGTTACTTGTGTTATACGTCTGTAGGCGTGATTACCACACTCCTAAACATCCCTAGATCCACTGTTTCCGATGCGATAGTGAAGTTGAAACGTAAAAGCACACGTATAGCACAAAAGCGTACAGGCCGACCTCGACTGTTGACTGAGACCGGCGACCGCCGCAGTTGAAGAGGGTCGTTATGTGTAATAGGCAGACATTTATCCAGACCGTCACTCAGGAATTCCAAACTGCATCAGGATCCACTACAGGCACTATGACAGTTAGGCGGACGGTGAGAAACTTGGATTTCGTGGCCGAGCGGCTGCTCAAAAGCCACACATCACACCAGTAAGTGCCAAACGACGCCGCGCTTGGCGTAAGGAACGTAAACATTGGACGATTGAACAGTGGAAAAACCTTGTGTGGAGTGACGAATCACGGTACACAATGTGACGATCCGATGGCAGGGTGTGGGTATGGCGAATTCCCGGTGAATGTCAACTGCCAGCGTGTGAAATACCGACAATAAAATCCGGAGGCGGTGTTGTTATGCTACGGTCGTGATTTTCACGGAGGGGGATCGCACCCCGTGTTGTTTTGCGTGGCACTATCACAGCACAGGGCTACACTGATGTTTTCAGCACCCTCTTGCTTCCCCTGTTGAAGAGCAATTCGAAGATGGCGATTGCATCTTTCAACACGATCGAGCACCTGTTTATAATGCACGGCCTCTGGTGGAGTGGTTACACGGCAATAACATCCCTGTAATGGACTAGCCTGCACAGAGTCCTGACCTGAATCCTATAGAACAACTTTGAGATGTTTCGGAACGCCCACTTCGTGCCAAGCCTCTCTGACATCAATACCTCTCCTCAGTGCAACACTCCGTGAAGAATGGACTGCAGTTCCCCAAGAAACCTTCCCGCACCTGACAGAACGTATGCCTGCGAGAGTGGAAACTGTCACCAAGGCTAAAGGTTGGGCCAACACCATGCTGAACTCCAACATTAGCGATGGAGGGCGCCACAAACTTGTAAGTAATTTTCAGCCAGGTGTCCAGATACTTTTGATCATATAGTGTATGTCTCGTCACATACGAAGTCTCTCAAGGTAACAGCAAAGAGAAGTTGTAAACTTCAGGTTTATACTACGTAAAACTTTATAAATTCGATAATATAACTGCTTTTCTTATGATGATCATCTCTCCCTGTGTGGGAGAATGAAATTCCATTAAAAGATTTCGCCGCAACGAAAAAACGTCTGATTACCGCCACAACTCTTGAATCACATCCGTGGTACTCTCGCCCTCGCTTCCATCAACCTGGTGGAACGTTATTGTTATTGAACTGACATTCTTAACTAATTAAATTGATCATGAGAGTCCCTTTGCATGGTGATTTTACTTTCCAGCAGTCGGATTACACTCGCCAGGTAACCGTTACAGGCACTTCCATGACGTCTCCCCTGATACCAAAATGGACGTAACTGTCAAACAGCTGAAGACACCGAACGCTTATTGTCTTGTCATGATGGTGGAAGTAAGTCTGGTATACCGTTGCTGAACTAATCCCGCTGAGACCTGTAGGTCTATGAGACCAGTAGGGCGCTTCACTCTCTTCTCCACCCCCACGACGCGTCCGCCACCGGATTGCATGTCAACAGCTGCCACCGGGTCGCGAACCTCTGCCTCGCGCGTCAGGGCTGTACCGCTCACGGCCGACAACCCACCACTCGCGGCGCTGGACAGCTGTCGATAATTCCAGAGTCGCAAAAGTTGTCATATGCTTCTCCGAAGGACTGGGCGCTTAAATGCTACTGGGGTAAATACCAGGGTGTTGAACAATATGCTTCCCATCATCACTCCTGCAAACTCAAAGGTTTTGAGGTGTGATTCGAGATATCGCTGAATGGCTGATGAGGTGAGCAATAAAAATATACGGATCTACTGACTGCCACGTCCCCAACGTGTACTTGTCTGCAGCCCTAGGTTTCCCTCAGAATACAGCCCTATCGAAGCATTACTATTGGCTCCCGCCATATTAGTGGGCAGATGCTTCGAGAACTCAAGTGGGAATCCCTGGAGGGGAATCTCTGCGCCGACAGCAGGCCACCAGTCGTGCTTCCTGCAGTCGGTAAACAACTGCCTGCCTACGACTGGCCCTGGATTCCAGCAGATGAAACAGTGATGCCACGACGCCAGAGGACAGCATGGGGTAAGATGGGTTAAGTAATAGAACCCAGTACATTGTCCTCGATAGTGAGTGTTCATCGGAGGTGAGGGTATCATCTGGAGTGCACCAGGGAAGTGTGGTAGGTTTGCTGTTGCTTTCTATCTAGATAAATGATCTTTTGGATAGGGTGGATAGCAATGTGCGGCTGTTTGCTGATGATGCTGTGGTGTACGGGAAGGTGTCGTCGTCGAGTGACTGTAGGAGGATACAAGATGACTTGGACAGGATTTGTGATAGGTGTAAAGAATGGCAGCTAACTCTAAATATAGATAAATGTAAATTAATACAGATGAATAGGAAAAAGAATCCTGTAATGTTTGAATACTCCATTAGTAGTGTAGCGCTTGACACAGTCACATCGATTAAATATTTGGGTGTAACATTGCAGAGCGATATGAAGTGGGACAAGCATGTAACGGCAGTTGTGAGGAAGGTGGATGGTCGTCTTCGGTTCATTGGTAGAATTTTGGGAAGATGTGGTTCATCTGTAAAGGAGACCGCTTATAAAACACTGATACGACCTATTCTTAAGTTCTCCTCGAGCGTTTGGGATCCCTATCAGGTCGAATTAAGGGAGGACATAGAATCAATTCAGATTTGTTACTGGTAGATTTGATCATCATGCGAGTGTTACGGAAATGCTTCAGGAACTCGGGTGGGAGTCTCTAGAGGAAAGGAGGCATTCTTTTCGTGAATCGCTATTGAGGAAATTTAGAGAACCAGCATTTGAGGCTGACTGCAGTACAATTTTACTGCCGCCAACTTATATTTCACGGAAATACCACAAAGATAATATAAGAGAGATTAGGGTTCGTACAGAGGCACATAGGCAGTCATTTTTCCCTCGTTCTGTTTGGGAGTGGAACAGGGAAAGAAGATGCTAGTTGTGGTACGAGGTATCCTCCGCCATGCACCGTATGGTGGACTGCGGAGTATGCATGTAGATGTAGATGTAGAAGACGCTAGCTCAAGCCATCAACGCCATACCCGGAATGGAACACATGGAGGAAGAACTCGTGGTTATGTCCCCCAGTCAAAACATAGCAGCCATAGACAAAATACTAAATGAAGTAGGAGTACTTGTGGTGCCACCGCCAGACACCACACTTGCTAGGTGGTAGCCTTTAAATCGGCCGCGGTCCGTTAGTATACGTCGGACCCGCGTGTCGCCACTATCAGCGATTGCAGACCGAGCGCCGCCACACGGCAGGTCTAGAGACACTTCCTAGCACTCGCCCCAGTTGTACAGCCGACTTTGCTAGCGATGGTTCACTGACGAATTACGCTCTTATTTGCCGAGACGATAGTTAGCATAGCCTTCAGCTACGTCATTTGCTACGACCTAGCAAGGCGCCATTAGCAGTTACTATTGATGCTGTAAAACATGTACCGTCAAGAGCGATGTTCACCAATTGCGGATTAAAGTTAAGTATTCCAGCAGCTACGTACGTTCTTTGCTACTATAAAGTCCTTGTCCTGTTCCAGACCTCACGCCAGCCTGCGTGAGCTTAAACGCGTGCCTTTCAGCTTCCTCATAGTGGCTTGGCTGTCTTGCCAAGCCACAACAGTACTTCATTGCTCTGTTAACTGTCATTAGATGGTACCCCATTTAGCTTTCCATATAACTAGCCTTGAAGCTAAAGTGTACCTCGTAAATTATGAAAATAGACTTGCAGAGAGCATCTAATCCAGTTAAGGACTTGCAAATACGAACTCTCCAAGAGAAGGCCGAGAAATTGAAGGATGAAAATAGTGAACTCAGCGTAGCGAACCAAGACTTGCAAAAACAAATTACAGAATTACTTTATAAAGTTACACAACAAGCCCAGACAGAAGCACAGACACTGACGTAGGCTGCCGCCTCAACAATAGAGCCCAAAACCAAAGAGGCGTGCGGAACAGAACTGGCTAAAACAAAACACGCCACAACATCATGTTTCAGATCGAAAGCAAATCAAGACGCCAAAGCTGTGCGACAGATTACCACCAAGAACATGAACCCGAGGAAAGGAAATCTGCATATCAAGTCAATCAGAACCCACCAGACTGCAGTTATAATAGAAACGGCAATACAGAAGGATTGTCGAAAAATAGTACAGAACTCGAAGGACCTGCACACCATTGTCTATGAAGGGCTGCGAAGACACAAGCCACTCGTGGCGGTACATTACTTGCCCAATATACTTACCGACGAGGAATTTCCAGAAAGCCGTTATGAGCAGAATGTTAGTGGTGACATCACGAAAGTTGACTTCGACAGAGAACAAAGGAAGGTTTAAAAAAGGGCCTAATGGATGGGATTTCAATCATCACGTACTGGATGTCAGCCATCACGTGTACAGAGCTCTAACACAAAACCAAAGAGTCTACATAGACTTCGAATCACTGTCTGTGAAAGACTGTACAGTAGTAAATTAGTGTTTTAAGTATTGTGACCTTGGACATACGACTAAAATCTGCAGAAAGGCCTACTTTACGTGTGCAAAGTGTGGCAGCCAAGGAGACAAGTGCACTGAGTACACGTCCACCGAGGCTTGAGTCTGCATACCCTGCAAATACAGAGGCCGTGTCTGCCAAGACAAAAGGAGGTGACTGTCAAACCAATAAACAGTTATATCACATACAACACGTAAATACAAATCACCACCAACAGTACAAAGAAGCTACCAAAGAGCAGTTTCCTGGGGAAGGCAAATGAGTCTTCTGCCAGAGAATTAACACACTCAACGACGTTACAGGATGGCTGTATTAACACGACAGAATATATAGACGACAAGACAGTCGTGGCTCCATCCACTACGAGTTGGCAAGGATATCAGCATACAATTATACTACTGGATAAACTTCCAAATAAAATTAACCCAGAGGACAGATTAGTTGGAAGTTGAACTTACATATATCGCACACAAGAAAATGTACAAACAGAACTGACACACTCGTACACAACTGAAACCAACTGAACTACATCACATCACACATACACAAGACGCACACAAACCGGAATCACCATCACATCGAAAACCATACGACACACACAAATGTGAATAAAACATCAAACCAGTCAAATCTGTCCCCGGAGAAAAGAAACAAGAAATAGATAGATACACAGAGCCTGAATCAATAGAATCCGAAACAACCATACGAAACCCAGAACTACTGAACCCAGAGTTATAATCGTTGACAAATTAGATACAGACAAATTTGAAGGAGACACATGTGAAATTTGGAACGATGTCGACGTGCATCTAGAAACTACCATCACTCCAAACATCAACGAAGACATCATAAGTCATGCAGTCAGTCCAACACAAATCACCACCATCGCTGACACCACACCAGCAAGCACCACCAACATCAGTGAAAAACGTGTGAAGGAAAAAAGTGTTGAAGAAGCGTGTAACCGTGTTACATTCTAAATAGATCTTAGAATCTCGTCCGATGAACGACCAACACCAAACAATAATCCATCTATTAACACCACAGAAACCGCAACAGCAAACAGTACCAACAAGAAGCCAGCTATACATAATTATGATAATTCAGAATTTAATTTACTTTTAAGCAGACTACAAAGAAAAGAGACATTGCGGACAGTGCAGTGGATGCTACTTAAATTGTGCAATCCAAAAAAGGATTCTCTCTGTTTTCCTGTAACAGAGCAGACAGACACAATCATCCTAAGGACAGAGACTATCCCTACAGCAGCAGAGCACTGCTCGAACTCAGGCTCCAGGTCTGCCTGTGCAGGTCAGAATTATTCGGCTTGGGTAAAATATATACAGGTCATGTAAGAACACACAGACGAACATAGTTCTCTTACTCACAGTGAAAGGTACCTGGTACCTGGTACCTGGTACCTGGAGGAAGCAGACGTGTGGTGACAGCTGTAAGGTAGGTCGCACTCGCTGCCCCAGACCAAACCTTAGCACGTAAATGAGAGAAGATGTATAATGATTTCAAATTGGTTTTGTTAGATAATATTCAGAGTTAGGATTTGTATATCCAAAGTTTGACACAGTAAGCATTTGGTAAAATTTTTGCAAGAGTGTTTTCTTGCTACAGTAGGTTTTGTGTATCACTTAAAATTTTAACAACATATATATATATATATATATATATATATATATATATATATATATTGAGATTAACATTGTGCTTCTAACAGCCTGAATCATAATCCAAATCCTTTGCTTAAATTGAATATGAAAATGAGTAGTAGAGTAAAGTTATCCACCAATGAAAGAACCAAGTAAACATCGGGGCTGAAAGTTAATTTTCCAGTACCATCTTAATGCCATTGCACAAACGGCATTATTCTCTTAAATTTTATTGCTGAGTCAAATACATGTTGCATTTCTGGCAAAATGGAGGAGTGCAAGAAACAAGTTCACAGACGCAATCAGATGCAGGTTGCTGAATAATTAATTTAGAACAAGCTTAACAATGATACTTTCAACAGATAGGCAGTAAATATTTTGTATATGTAAAACACACAGATGTGAAATGAATGTATTACAACGTAATACAAAAAATAGTACTGAAGTCAGCGCCGAAATACCGAAAATAGCACAATATTTGCAGGCAGACATCGTATGCTCACAAGAACCTTGAAATAGCGAAGGACAACTCACATGTCTATGAAAACTTGTCATCATATTGACAAGCAGCAATTACTGTAAGGCTGCAATAGTAATTTTCAATAGCACTTATAGTTAAGGTACTGCAGTTATGCAATCAACATTTACTTACCATAGATATAACTAATGGGAATGTTATATGATTTACAGCATCGAATACAGCCATCAAGTACGACCTTACACAGGCCACGTCAGAGACCTAGCAATGTATGCTATAGGCAAAAATTTAGTGACGTCTGCTGACATTAATTCAAGGTCCACCCTCTGGAACTCAGACAGAACACGACACAATCACCGACCTAATGCAAGAAAGACAACTATATGTAATGGACACAGAGGGACCTATACCAACATACGCAGGTTTCGATGGTACAACCAATATTATAGACTTTACGCTAGCAAGAAATGCAGCAATGACATGCATAACAAACTGGACAGTACACATCAATATAACCAGTAGTGACCTCAGTGTCATGACATACATACCAACACAGTCAGAACATAACTACCAAATCAACACCAGACGAGGTATTGTTCCAAAAGTATACGGGAACACAGTAACGGAATTATCCAGTAAAATGATCTAGGAGATATCAGTGGAGGTATCAGAATGAGATTTTCACTCTCCAGCGGAGTGTACGCTGATATGAAACTTCCTGGTAGATTAAAACTGTGTGCCAGACCGAGACTCGAACTCGGGACCTTTGCCTTTCGCGGGCAAGTGCCCTATCAACTGAGCTACCCGAGAACGACACACGCCCCGCCCTCACAGCTTTACTTCTGCCAGTATCTCGTCTCCTACCTTCCAAATTTTACAGAAGCTCTCCTGAGAACCCTGCAGAACTAGCACTCCTGAAAGAAAAGATATTGCGGAGACATGGCTTAGCCACAGCCTGGGGGATGTTTCCATAATGAGATTTTCACTCTGCAGGGTTCGCAGGAGACCTTCTGTAGAGTTTGGAAGGTAGGAGACGAGATACTGGCAGAAGTAAAGCTGTGAGGAGGGGGCGTGAGTCGTTCTCGGGTAGCTCAGTTGGTAGAGCACTTGCCGGCGAAAGGCAAAGGTCCCGAGTTCGAGTCTCGGTCCGGCACACAGTTTTAATCTGCCAGGAAGTTTCAATGGAGGTATCGATTACAGAGCACACAAACTAACACGGGTAATACAACATTCACGAAACACATCAGTACCGAGAGCATAGAACACAAAACGCTCACCAATACCATGGACCAACAAACTGATGACACTCAAACGAGATGCCAAACGCAAATGAAAATTATATTAAAGGGCGATGCTAGATAGAGACGGATGCATAAGGCTTGAAGCATGTGGATGTGCACAAGACAGCTCTGAATGGCCAGAGCTTTATGACCACCTGCCTAATAGCCGGTAAGTCCATCTTTGGCATGGATAACACCGGCGACGTGGCGTGTAGGCAATGAGGCCCTGGTAACTCGCAGGAGGGAGATGTCACTACATCCATACACACAAGTCACAAGCTTCCCAAAAATTTTAGGGGAGGGGGCAATGGGCACTGATGCAATGTTCAATCACATGTACCAACATAATGTAAACAAAATTTTATTTATTTACACGCTGCCTTTGTGTCAGCCAGGGAAATTTGTCCTGTACTTTTATATCTGTTGTTTATTCATATCCTTATGCTTCATTTAGAACGTGTGTTGAAGGAGAACTGATGAGCACGGTGCATGCAGTACATGTTTTCCCAAGTTGTTCCTTGTATTTCTTTAATACTTAGGTTGGAACTTAAATAGTGGCAACACTGCTGTGGGGCCACTACGCAATGGAACCTACTATTGTCGCTGACAGCACACGTTGTTGACATACCTACCTTTCCTCCGAGAAATGGACTCGCCCGTCCCACGTCACCGGGGTGTAAACAGTCGAGGGAAACAGTCACTTGTGAGTGAGCGGTGTAACGTAACGGTGTCACTATTCGAAACAGGAACAACGGAGCTGGATCAAGATTGAACGTGCCAGAGGTCGTATAGAACGACGGTGTCGTCAAGGTCTTCGAGAGGCGTGCGGGGAGTCGGCACTGCCTTACAGAACAGTGGCACGTTGGGTAAAAGCCGTCAACGAAGGTCGGCAAACTGTGGCAGACATGCATCGGACGCTAGTCCCTGAAGAAGTGCATGCTGTTACCGCGTCAGTGGACAGTGATCGACGCCATACGATTCGTGAGGTCGCCCACCAAACCGGATTAGCGCATTCGGCTGTGCTTCGCATCCTGAAGGAACGCCTGGGCATGCGAGAAATTGCATCACAATGGCTTCCGCATGACTTGACGGAAATGCTGAAATGGATGCGTTACGACGCTGCTCAGACGCACTTGGAGCGCTATGAGCGCGAAGGAGAGGCTTTCTTACGCCATATTGTAACACTGGACGAGACATGGACTACATCGTACGAGCCAAAACTGAAACGCCAATCCAACGAATGGCGTCATTAAGGGTCGCCGCGAAAGTCGAAAGTTCGTCAGAGGCCCAGTATGGTAAAAGTTATCGTGATTCTCGTGCACGACTGTGATGGTGTTATCCTAACGCATTACATTCCTCCATGGTAGACCGTCAATGCACAGTATTACTGTTCGTTTTTGGAGCACCACCTGCGACCAGCTTTGCTGCGCAGCCCACCCGTCATTTTGCACGGCAATGGGCGGGCGCATACAGCGCAAGCTGTGGCTGCTCTGTTCGGTCGATGGGACTGGTAAGTACTGTGCCATCCACCATACTCCCCTGACTTAAGTCCTTGTGACTTTGATTTGATTCCGAAGATGAAGTAACCACTTCGTGGCATTCGCTTCAGAACTGTTCCAGAGATTCGATAGCCAGTAGACTGCTCCATTCACGCCATTAACAGAACAGGCTCTGCTAACGGTATATTACGCCTTCCACGTCGCTGACAACGGGTTCTACACAACGCTGGTGACTACTTTGGAGGGCAGTAACAGGCGCAAACATGTAACTCTTCTGCATCGGTTGTGAATAAATAGTTGTCACTATTTAAGTTCCAACCCTCATATTTAAGTGTACCAGACAAAGAATCAGAATTACAATGCGTTGAACAATACACATAAATTTTATAATAAATTGCTTTAATTCAGTTTTCAGTTTTTTCGTTACTCGCATCAAAGAGATTTACAAAAATTATATCATTTATGTGTTAAAAATTACATTATTTTCTTATTTTAATTGTTGTGCTATGACTGAATATAGCTACGTATACAGTACTCCATGTGATTCATAAAAATGCAATTAGTCGATGTAGGTGTGACGTACGAGGTTCCCATTTTGTAACAAGATTCTCCTATGAAAAATATCGGAGCAATGTCTCCAAACCTCTCTACCATCATCAACATTCTGGAGAGTAGACCCGCAGCAAAGGGTTTTCATTCCTTCAAGACAACCTGTTTATAGTAGTTGGCTGATCAAATATAGTTTACAATTTACAAAATTTACATGAGTCTCGCAGAGAGATAAACATAGACAGAAACTTAATTTTAAGCAGTCACATACATACAGAATATAAACCTAGTAGTACTTCACGAGTAAATCAAGTTACCAACACAAAGTTTACGGCATGTGATGGTGCACAAAGAAACGAGTATTTTGTTGTGTCGTTAATACTTTTACTATCTGGTTTAAGAACAGACTTACGTACTCTTAACGGCATTCGAGAGCCCTTGGAAAGCGAAACAGTGCAGTGAAACGGTCTACAGGAAAAAAATGGGAGTTACGTTCAACTTATAATTTTAGACTGTCAGTCTTGTGTAATTTCCGCCCTATAATGTAATGTTTACATAGCAGTGGCAGTGTAACAGAGCTATTCTAGCAACGATTACTAATACTGCGGGATTCCCGCACTATTTACGACATCTTATACATTAAAGAAAGAAGCAAATGAGTACACGACTTACACATACGCATGCACAGCAGAATCAAGTATATTTAAAGATTATACAGATATACTGAAATTATGCTAATGTGGCATGGTTCCTACAGACATTTACCTGTTTCATGAGATATGTGTAACAGGCACAAATAATGTCCTGTGTTGGAAACATTGCCATGACAATAACTTATATAGTTGCAAATGAAGCAGCACCTGTGACTTGCATAACAGTACGTAACTTAGTTCCTGGCTCCCGTGAGACGCATTTCTGGACGTTCCTCGCACTTCTTTGCAACTCTTCCCAGTACACAGCTCTAAAAAAGTCATACATAGAGCGAGCTGAAAAATAAAAAGTAATGCACGACGTGTGAGCTGTAACGGTGGCGGTCCATTTTTGCAGGTGCTGCACGTGGAACACTGGCTACACACGACGTGTCACTGCGCCGTCAGAGGTTGGAAGCTGAGCACCAGCGACCCTTCTGGTCTTCGGATGAAGTTCCTGGGGTCCAGAGGCAGCGGGACTGGCGTGTACGCCGTGGGGCCGACGACGAAGTTGCTGAGGATGTGCGCCAGGCCGAGACGCACCTGCATCTGACCCGCCCTCATCCCTGAAAAAAAAAAAAAAGGTGTGTTTGTAAGACTATGGAGAAATTTACGGTTGGTGTATAAGTTCATGATGATTTTCCACAAGATTAATAAACATAACAGGCGCACATCAGCAACATATTCTCATTCACTGTTTACAACAGTTTGCCACCGCTGGGGTAATTTTCGATTCCCACGACTATAGAAATCACGACTACACTGACATGAACCATTGTGTATTAATGCATTGAAATGATTTTCATCAAACGCCGAAGATCTTTCTGATCATGGAGAGTCTCTAATGTCAAAACGGTTCTACTTTAAAAGGAGAAATCCATTTTCTGTCAGTGCTGTGGCCCCCACAAGAATACGTCGGAAATGGGGGATAATGCCATTGGACAGGGCGTGAAAAGAAAATGATTTTCTCCTTTTAAGGACGATCATTTGATGTTAGCGACTCAATATTGAAGAAGACTTTCGCGGTTTGATGAATATCGTTTAAACGCAATAATCTACAATGATCCACATCGGCGTGCTCGAGATATGGCGAATGTGATGAACTCTCTCCACCTGGCACTCCATTTTCTAGCACCTACAGCTCCACTCACTATCTTCAAGTGATAAAATGACAATCTGTAAGCTAAAATAGTAACAGTCATCTACAAACTGACAATCGGTAAATGAATCTGTACCAACGTCCAAAAGAAAAACCCTACCAACTTATCCAACAAACCTAATATAAGATAATAACGTAAGATAGATGGTGACTTTGCCGAAAGGGAACAAAGTGTATGAAACGATCCTTTAGAGGAAAAGGAGCGAGAAAGGTCATACAGCACTCCTACATGAAGGTACAGATAACAGATCTTTGACAGCGTAGGTTTTAGTGATTCAAATGCCCTTGAGAACATGCTAGGTAAGGGGAATTTTCTGCCTCTACCGTTGTTTTAGCTCCATACTCAAGAGAGCAGTCAGCTGGAGCAGCGTAATATAGCAGCCACATAGTCCTTTGTACCTTCACCGGCACGTCATCCAGCAGGGGAAGCAGTGTCATCTACATCTACATCTACATCCATACTCCGCAAGCCACCTGACGGTGTGCGGCGGAGGGTACCTTGAGTACCTCTATCGGTTCTCCCTTCTATTCTAGTCTCGTATTGTTAGTGGAAAGAAGGATTGCCGGTACGCCTCTGTGTGGGCTCTGATCTCTCTGATTTTATCCTCATGGTCTCTTCGCGAGATATACGTAGGAGGGAGCAATATACTGCTTGACTCCTCGGTGAAGGTATGTTCTCGAAACTTCAACAAAAGCTCGTACCGAGCTACTGAGCGTCTCTCCTGCAGAGTCTTCCACTGGAGTTTATCTATCATCTGCGTAACGCTTTCGCGATTACTAAATGATCCTGTAACGAAGCGCGCTGCTCTCCGTTGGATCTTCTCTATCTCTTCTATCAACCCTATCTGGTACGGATCCCACACTGCTGAGCAGTACTCAAGCAGTGGGCGAACAAGCGTACAGTAACCTACTTCCTTTGTTTTCGGACTGCATTTCCTTAGGATTCTTCCAATGAATCTCAGTCTGGCATCTGCTTTACCGACGATCAACTTTATATGATCATTCCATTTTAAATCACTCCTAATGCGTACTCCAAGATAATTTATGGAATTAACTGCTTCCAGTTGCTGACCTGCTATATTGTAGCTAAATGATATGGGATCTTTCTTTCTATGTATTTGCAACACATTACACTTGTCTACATTGAGATTCAATTACCATTCCCTGCACCATGCGTCAATTCGCTGCAGATCCTCCTGCATTTCAGTACAATTTTCCATTGTTACAACCTCGCGATATACTACAGCATCATCCGCAAAAAGCCTCAGTGAATTTCCGATGCCATCCACAAGGTCATATATGTATATTGTGAATAGCAACGGTCCTACGACACTCCCTTGCGGCACACCTGAAATCACTCGTACTTCGGAAGACTTCTCTTCACTGAGAATGACATGCTGCGTTCTGTTATCTAGGAGCTCTTCAATCCAATCACACAACTGGTATGATAGTCCATATGCTCTTACTTTGTTCATTAAACGACTGTGAGGAACTGTATCGAACGCCTTGCGGAAGTCAAGAAACACGGCACCTACCTGGGAACCCGTGTCTATGGCCCTCTGAGTCTCGTGGACAAATAGCGCGAGCTGGGTTACACCTGATCGTCTTTTTCGAAACCCATACTGATTCCTACAGATTAGATTTCTAGTTTCCAGAAAAGTCATTATACCCGAACATAATACGTGTTCCAAAATTCTACAACTGATCGTCGTTCGAGATATAGGTCTATAGTTGTGCACATCTGTAGGAAGTGCAGACATGCCTCGTCTGTGAGGCGTTGTGGGAGGATAACTGGTCCCACGAGAGGGGGAGGATAATACCACTGGACAGGGCGTAGAAAGAAAATGATTTTCTCGTTTTAAGGAGGATCATTTGACGTTAGTGAGTCTATATTCAAGAAGACCTTCGCGGTTTGATGAAGATCGTTTAAACGCAATAATCTACAACGTTCCATATCGGCGTGCCCGAGATCTGGCGAATGTGATGAACTGGGACCATTCCACCAACGTGCGACAGTTGCGTGCAGTGGGGAAGGTTCGAAAGTCTGGTGTATGGGCACTGCATTCTGTAAGCGAAAATCACAGAAATCAGCGGGAGGCTATATGAGAATCTCTGCTTGCTCGTCATCAATTGGCTAGTGAACAACACAGACCATTCCTATCCCGTATCGTTACCGGTGGCTAGAAATGGTGGCTTTATGCTAACGGAAGGAAAGGAATGGTTGAGCTCCCCCCCCCCCCCCCAAAAAAAACCAACTCTCTGTACAAAGACCTGTACACATCCACAAAAGATAATGTATGCATCTGGTAGGACAGCGACGGTGTGGTGTTCTACGAACTGGTTCCGTCCAAGCTGTAACTTCACTACTGACGTTTATTGCCAACAACTGAGACGCCCTGCAGACGCAGTCCAACAACAACAAAGACCAGCAAAACAGCGGGAAGCCGGCCGAAGTGGCGGAGCGGTTCTAGGCGCTACAGTCTGGAACCGCGCGACCGCTACGGTCGCAGGTTCGAATCCTGCCTCGGGCATGGATGTGTGTGATGTGCTTAGGTTAGTTAGGTTTAAGTAGTTCTAAGTTCTAGGGGACTGATGACAACAGCAATTAAGTTCCATAGTGCTCAGAGCCATTTTTTGAAACAGCGGGAAGTGCTGCTACTCCATGATAACGCCCGCCCGCATTGTAATAGACCGACAGAAAACCGTAGAGAGCAGTTGGGTTGGGAAGTCGTTTCCCACGCCCCTTAGTCAGATGGTTCAAATGGCTCTGAGCACTATGGGACTTAACATCTGAGGTCATCAGTCCCCTAGAACTTAGAACTACTTAAACCTATCTAACCTAAGGACATCACACACATCCATGCCCGTGACAGGATTCGAACCTGCGACCGTAGCGGTCGCGCGGTTTCAGACTGAAGCCCCTAGAACCGCTCGACCACACCGTCTGGCGCCCCTTAGTCACTTCATCTGATACCTATCTGTCGTGTTTATTAAACTTATGGAAAAACGGTACGAACATATGAACAAAACTAGAGTAATGAAGCATAAAATTGATACAGCATAGCAACATAGTGGAGGAAGACAAACTAGTGAAACAAGTAGTCAGTACAACAGGAAAGAGAGATGTAGGACGACTGAGGACTGAATGGCTCTGCTGGCCGCTGTGGCCGAGCGGTTGTAGGCGCTTCAGTCCGGAACCGCGCTGCTGCTACGGTCGCAGGTTCGAATCCTGCCTCGGGCATGGATGTGTGTGATGTCCTTATGTTAGTTAGGTTTAAGTAGTTCTAAGTCTAGGGGACTGTCGACCGCAGATGTTAAATCCCATACTGTTCAGAGCCATCTGAACTGAATGGCTCTAGTGAAGACGGAACAGGCTGTAAGCAGCAGAAGAAGTAGATTATGACGACCTTCTATGTCTGTTTCATCGTGTGACGTCCTTAATGTAGTATGCTGCACCCGGTAACTTAGTGATCTGGTGATGAATCCACTTAATGATCCAAGAAAGTTTCCAGAAATAACTCATATAATGCACGTAACTTGTTATGCGAGTGACGGAAGTACAGTACTTACCGATGCACTGCCTGGGCCCGTCGCCAAAGGGCATGTAGGTGTAGTTGGGCCGCCCCTTGGAGTTCTCCTCGCTGAACCTGTCTGGCATGAAGCGGTGCGGCTGCTGCCAGAACTTGGGGTCGTAGTGCAGGCCCAGCACCGAGACCACCACCCCAGTGTCCTTGGGCAGCACCACGGACGTGCCGGGGATCTGGTAGTCACGCGTCGAGCGCCGGTCCAGGAAGTTGACCACGGGGTACATGCGGAGGGCCTCTGCGAGCAGCACACGTAAGGGAGTCCGTCAGCAGAGCTGTCGTACTATTCTGTCCAATCCTCCGCCATTTTTGTAGATCTGTTCACGTGTAATTTAACAGACACAGTGTGCTTCAACATATAATTGCTTCAAATTATCTTCCTCTTTTCGTATCAGTTATTTCACTTTTAGCGTACCTTGTTAAGTCCTCTAGTGAGATTAAAGTTTTCGCATCGAGTTTCCTTTTTTCGAAATTATCACCAACATTACTAACATTTGTCGGAAGTCACAATCAGCTCTCATTCACAGTGACGTAACAAATTTTTGTGGAGGATAGCTAAAAGCAACTAATACCATCTAACTCGGTACGAAAGCACTGCATAACTTAATTTTTGACACTTTCTTTAAAAAAGGAGCAGTTAGGGTAGCCCAGTCGAAGGAAAAACTTGTTGCATCGTAAAAATTATGTTATATTATTATTATTATTATTATTATACTTTCCTTTCTCAGACATTATGTCTGGTTCAAAATCGAAGGTGACGCGGACCTTGATGAAGCGTGACTTTCTTTTAACTGTACGGTATATGTTACATTGCATTTAGCAACTTTCGGGTAATTGAACATGTGTCAATAATTACAGATTTCTATAGTTGTATATATACGTTTGGATGTAGCTGTATTGCGTTGATGTTCTGGTGGATATTGTGTGGTATGACTCCTGTAGTTGATAGTATAATTGGTATAATGTCAACTTTATCCTGATGCCACATGTCCTTGACTTCCTCAGCCAGTTGGATGTATTTTTCAATTTTTTCTCCTGTTATATTCTGTATATTTGTTATATTGGGTATGGATATTTCGATTAGTTGTGTTAATTTCTTCTTTTTATTGGTGAGTATGATGTCAGGTTTGTTATGTGGCGTTTTTTTTATCTATTGTAGTGGTTCTGTTCCAGTATAATTTGTATTCATCATTCTCCAGTACATTTTGTGGTGCATACTTGTATGTGGGAACGTGTTGTTTTATTAGTTTATATTGTATGGCAAGTTGTTGATGTATTATTTTTGCTACATTGTCATGTCTTCTGGTGTATTCTGTATTTGCTAGTATTGTACATCCGCTTGTGATGTGATCTACTGTTTCTATTTGTTGTCTGCAAAGTCTCCATTTATCTATTGTGCTATTGGGATCTTTAATGATATGCTTGCTGTAATATCTGGTGTTTATTGCTTGATCTTGTATTGCAATCATGAATCCTTATTATTATTATTGTCTTCACTTTCTCAGACGTTAAGTCCGGTTAAAAATGGAGTGACGCGGACCTTGATCAAGCGTCACTTCCTTTTAAATGTACGGTATGTGTTATATTGCATTTAGGAACTTTCGGGTAATTGAACATGTATCAATAATTACGGATTTCTGTAGCTGTATATATATGTTTGGATGTAGCTGTATTGCATTGATGTACTGGTGGATATTGTGTGGTATGACTCCTGTAGTTGATAGTATAATTGGTATGATGTCAACTTTATCCTGATGCCACATGTCTTTGACTTCCTCAGCCAGTTGGATGTATTTTTCAATTTTTTCTCCTGTTTTCTTTTGTATATTTGTTGTATTGGGTATGGATATTTCGATTAGTTGTGTTAATTTCTTCTTTTTATTGGTGAGTATGATGTCAGGTTTGTTATGTGGCGTTGTTTTATCTGTTATAATGGTTCTGTTCCAGTATAATTTGTATTCATCATTCTCCAGTACATTTTGTGGTGTATACTTGTATGTAGGAACGTGTTGTTTTAAAAGTTTATGTTGTAAGGCAAGCTGTTGATGTATTATTTTTGCGACATTGTCATGTCTTCTGGGGTATTCTGTATTTGCTAGTATTGTACATCCGCTTGTGATGTGATCTACTGTTTCTATTTGTTGTTTACAAAGTCTGCATTTATCCGTTGTGGTATTGGGATCTTTAATAATATGCTTGCTGTAATACCTAGTGTTTATTGTTTGATCCTGTATTATTATTATTATTATTATTATTATTATTGGTATAAATATTATTATTATTCACGTTTGGGTGCTACTGGACAACAGGAGCATTACCGAGGGGTTTCCTTTTAGCTTTTCTTCTCTCCTATATTACTGTCATTTTGTCAGAATGTAATCTTTTCCGCTCGCCAGACCAAGCTTTCCGCTCGTCTTAGGTCCTACTGCCAGGCCAACGACCCAAACGTTGAATTTATTCTTGAATTTTTTTTTCTATCTGCTATAGCCAGTTGTGTTGCTTCTGATTGCTTTAGGTTTTCTCTAATTTCACCAAAACTTTATTGTTACAATTTTAGCTTTACTGCAGCTTTTATAGAATTCCACAACCTATCTAGTTAATCTTGTTGGTTCCATTCATTTGATATGCCCCTGCAATTTTAGCCTTTCTTTATATCGAAATTAATGCTGGTATGCTTTTCAATATTTTTATTTGGTCTTGACATGTATGTTCTCTTTTCAGTATAATTTGCACCTAAAATTTCCTTGATTAATATTCTTTCTCTTTTATCGATTTCTTCAATGTTTTCTGTTTAAAACTAGTATTTCAGTCCCACAAAGACACTCTCATTTGATGACTCAGTTTGGCGTATTTTGCGATGCATTTTTTGTTATAGATGTCTTTCGTAACCCTGAAAGTTGTTTACACTAAGTGATCACAAATTTCCTAACCAATCTTTTCCACGTTTCTTTCCAGACTGGTTTCGTCTAAATATTTGAAGTGAGAAATTCTCTCGATTTTTACGTATTTAGTTTTTATATCTATGGTCCCCAGGCAGCTGCATGTACTTTTTTCAGTTGATATTTGGAGTCCTAATATCCGTGCTGTTTATTTCAGAGTTTCTGTTGTTTTTACACTACTTGCACTGACATAGAATCACCAGACAGTCTGCAAAAGCTAAGCGTCCTAATACCAGGTCTTTTATTTTGGTTTGTTCGTCAATTTTAAACTTTTATTTTAGGTTTCGGCACTGTTAGATTACTTTTTCTAACACACTGTTGAAATGTAATGGTAGAGTCCATCACCTACTCTCACTCCTGTTGAACTTTCAAAATTTTCCGAAATTTCTCTCCTGAATTCTAACTTAGTGTTTGAATCATTTAGTGTTTCACTAACAACTGCAACGGTTTTCAGGTTAACACCTTCTTTCTCAGAATTTGGGAGAGAGAGTTACAGGCTATTGTTCCTTCCCAGATTTTACAAAACTTTTGACTCGATCTACTTTCTTATTATAAATACGTTGATGCCAGAGAATTAGTTTCAGAACTAAAGGTTGTTCTAGGCAAAACCTATTTGGTATGAAACCTGCTCGATATTCGCCAATTTTGCAGCCAGGTAGCAGCTATACTCATTCCTGGAGACGTTGACGCAGAATGATGTGCGTGACAGGGAGAATGTAAATCCTCCTATAAATCGTAACATTCATTCTGTCTTCCTCTTCATATAGCAACTATATCAAAGGGGTTCTTCATTCTTCTGGAATTTTCTCAATTTGCCAAATTTCTTTTAAGGAATGCGGGTTATCTGGTTATGGAAGACATGCAACAGTTGTCTTCTGGGTTTTAGGGCTACTTGTGGACTACACCTTTCTGTGGGATGAGGGCAATTGAGAAGTTTCATAAATATAATTGTGAAGTTTCTGTAGTTTTCTTGGCTTGTCCGCTTTCCTTCTTGAAGCAGCGATCTTGGGATGGTATCCAGTTAGCTTTGTTCTAAAAGTTTTTATAAACAGACCTGGTATTGTTTGTTTGGAGGTCTTCTTTCGTTTCACGGAGTTGACTACTCTCATATGTCTTTTTTTTTTTTTTGTCTATTTAACTCTGAAGCTTCTTTTCATCTATCCAGGAGCATGCCATGTTCTGATTTGTTAGTTTTCCATGTTTTGAATTTCTCATGTCACGATTATTACTGCCTGCTCACAATCCCCATTCCAACGAAGGATGCTTTCTTCGCCTTGTAAACGATTTTTTTTTTTTTTTAGTTATTTTGAGTCACGGATTGTCCGTTGCGTGTAAAGATATAAATGGTTCAACTTTCTTTCAGAGCCTTGTTTAAATTTGCGGCAGCTGTCTGAGTCTTTATAACCTCTGGTTATGGCTTCAGCATTAGATGACGAAACGCCAGGCACAGAAATGTGCCCTTAAAATGAAATTCATCAAGGACACTACGTACCCGTCACCAACATCATATGGTGGCATGTGAGGCGTAAAGGTAGATGTACCGCTTAGTTGGAATTAAACTGACGTTGTTCTAAGGGCTGCAGTGGAGGCTGTGCATTGCACGCTGCTGACACGACGTAGATACATTCATGCACTCGCGAAGTATGCTGAAAAAAATATAGTTCCACTTTCTACAAACTGGTGAAAATGTAGCGCTGGAAACAGTCAGAAAAATACGGTGTGGGTGCAGGAAAAGGTGAGGAAGGGTCAAACACATGATAACGGTGGTTCTAGCACGTTTATTAGGATGTGGTTGTAAGTTGTTACATGTGTTCAATATGTTTTCCCGACTCAGCAACATACTGCATCCGTAACATGGCATGGTCGACAGTTGCTCACAGCATTCCAGTGTAATTACAACGATATGTCGTCGTATGCTATCCTTCAGATCAGAAAGAATCCGAATGCATCCCTGATAGAGACGATCTTTCAGGTATTCCAACAACCACTAGTGACGAGGATTTAGGTCGGGGGAATTGGGAGGCCACACGTTTTCAAATCGCCTAGAGATGAGGCGGTCGTCACCAAAAGTTTCTCGAAGCCAATTTTTCACCTAGCAAGAGAAATGAGGTGTCATCCTATCTTGTATGAAAATAATTGTGTGGACACAGTTGCGTTTATGCAAAGCTGGAATCACGTATTGTACAAGGAGGTCCTTATAATGTGCAGATGTCACTGTACACCAAACAGGGACCTGAGATACCTTCTCCTCGAAGAAAAACGGACCCAAAGTGAAGGAGCTTAAGAAACCACGCCACACAGTCACATAACTTTAGTGCACTGGATTCTCCTGCACAACATGCGGGGGAGAAGAACCTCATATGCGACCATTCTGTGCATTCACGTTAGAGTTCAGAGTAAAATGTGCCTCGTCCGTCCAAAGAATTTTCCCCAGCCACGTGACATCCATTTCCATGAGTGCCAAAAAACGAAAGGTGGAGTCTTTGTAGACTGTCTGGGGGCTGCATTTGGCGCACATCCTGAATCCTGTAGTGATATCGGTGTAAAATGCGTCGCAAAATTTTTCGAACAGCTGATTGCTGGAGAGACAATTTCCGTGATGCAGCTTGAGCACTGGCTGCAGAATCTGAGGCATCAACAACTTCATCAACATCTGTCATGGGAATGGGCCGCCTCTCTCTTCCTGCTGCACTACCTAACTCACTTGTTTCTACAGATTTCTTGATCACATTCTTTGGCCCATTTATTGACATGGAGCCTCTTCGCAGCTGTCTCTGTCGGCGATATTCCAGAAATGTAGCGCTGCTATTGCCAGCTTTCTGATTAAACAACTTTACCAGAAGTGCAGTGTCTTTCTTCTCAACAGTCACTGCGTTTTATATAGTAAACCTCAACCTTCCTAACACTTTACACCAACAGTCACTCCACAAAAGAAATCAACACATGTCGCCAAGAGACAAACAGTGTACGGTCTCCAAAACAGGAAAGATTTCACATTTACAGCGCCGTGTTTTCACCTGGTGGCAGGAAGTGGAACTACTATTTCTTCAGCGTACTCTGGCAGTGCATCGATTAACGAGCATACCTACGATGCCTCAAGCATCCTGCGACGTACAGTATACATCCTGCACTGCAGCAGTCGGAACAATGTCAATTTAATTATAATTACCCAGTGGGTGTTGTGTGGTGATTTGTAAGTATTATTTGTAGCTACAGATTTGTGTGTTTCCTTAAAGCTCTAGAGGATAAAAGAATAAATGACGAGACACTCACCGTTGACGGTGTTTATGAGGTCGGTCATCTCCGCGACCGCTTCATACGTGATGCCGCCATGCTTGGCGGCCACCTCCTTCACTTGCTGTCGGATGCGCTGCTGCAGTTCCTGGTTCAGGGCCAACTCGTACAGTGTGAACATCATGGTCGAGGCGGAGGTCTCGAAGGCGGCCGACAGGAAGGTCAGCACTTGCGCCACAACGTCCTTCTGGTCGAATTCTGGTCACAAAAAGAAACAAAGGTTCTACGTCTCCACTGTCTCTCACTGAACAAATTATTTCACCTGCTTCATTTGTAATGACATTTCGTAATGGCCAATAACACTCCTTCATTAACGTCACCGAAACGTCCGACGTGCCGAGCAAAGTGGCACAGCGGTTAGCACACTGGAGTCACATCTGGAAAGATGTCAGTTAAAATCCCCATAGAGCCGCCACAGTTCGTTTTTCCGTGATTTTTCTAAACAAGTCGAGGTAAATGCCAGGGTGGTTCCTTCATAAAGGATGGCCGCCTTCTTTTCTCATCAAGCAGGGTGACACACAGGAGTTAGTATACTTTCATTTGGCTGTTATGAGTTTTTACGTATAGTACACCAATATAACAAATAACCTAAACTAATATTTCGTTGTTTAATCGACATAAACTTCAAAATGTCTACCGACGATCTCCTATATTAATTAATGAGTGAATAAAATTTTCCCACCGTCTCACTGTAACACTTGTTGTCTGTTGAACAGAAGGGCGTGAAGCTAGGACCCCACCATCAAATTCCTCTTCCGAGCTTACAGGGGTTTCGTGTAACAACGGTTTGAAGTAACCCCTCCGTAATACGTAGTGTTGCACAGCTAATGAAGTGGAACGATCACGTAATGTCGATGGTTGGGAAGGTTTATTTGGAGAATTCTAGAAGAGCCAAGGCAGTGTGAAAGCAACAAGATGCTTCATCGTCAATATGTACCGCCTGGTAATGAAATACAGTGACAGGAACATACATGAGTAAATGTTAGCCAGCCACTGTTCCATTCGCCTCGTTGTGAAAAGTAATACTCAGGAAAGCGAAACTGAGATTATCAAAACATCCATTAGAGCTGTTGAACTTCTGAAAGCTTAGTTTGTGGATGAGGGACATTACATATTTTTTGTCCAAGAACTTCACGGTAAGATATTATGTAACTTTTAAAACGTAACTGTCGTCACAGACCAAAGCAGATTATTTATGCGTAAGAAAAAGCAGCTACGAGGTACATTAATTATGTTCTTGCTGCTACCACACCTAATCTATTTGTCTTTCAGCTGACTGAAAATATCACACTGAGGTGCATTATTCCAATTCGTGTAATCGCAACTTGATGTATAAAAGTCTTATATTTAATTATTGTATATAAGATCTCCAGTTTAGAAAGCATAACAAATTTATGATCCCAAATGATTTAGGTATAGTGCTATTAACGGAGGACACCAGATTAAATAACTTGCCAGATTGGGGCTGAAAAATTGTTCAAAGCTATATACCAGCAAACTGATAGGTCACCAAAAGATAAAGAATGGCAAGGTCAACGCATACCTGTACATTAGTTTTCCTACACATTAGAATTTCAAGGCGCTAAACAGGAATTTCCAACATTGTTTTCCGCATATAGCAGAAGTGGCATACTGTGGTGTGTCAGGAGAGTACGTACTGAATTCCTGACCAGTCTCGTCCACCATGCGCTTCGACTCGTCAAGGACGCGCATCAGCAGGTCGATGCTGTCCTCTCGCACAACGCCGTTTTTCTTGCGGTAGTCCATTGTCTGCAAACAGAGACAGAAAAAGCTCAGAAAGCGGACATGGTAACGTCACACCATACAGTGGCTATAAACGAAACAGCACCTGTCTGAAATCTCTCTGCTTTTATCAGTTCACACCTGGGGAGTCAGCTGTTCAAGAAAAGATATATGAAATTTCGATGCGAAGCTAAATTGAAATCGGCAAAATTTTTGGAGCGTTTCAGTTGTTATGCAGTTAAGCTCAAATATGCGTATTAAGAACCCTTTGACACGGTGGGTCTAAATCAGTTCATTTATTAAAAATAACTTTGTGTAAATCGATTTCTACTCCTTTCATTTGATATGAATTGAACAACGTTGTACTTAATTAAGGAAAAGCATAAATGTTAATTTTGTAAAGTTATTTGCAACAGAGTTTTCACTAAATTTTGTAATAGTTATGCACATCTGCGTAAAGTGTATTTCAATAATTTCGAATCTAGTTATCTAAATGCTCAGACTCTTTGCTTATAACTGTAATGTTTCTCTATCTCTTACTTGGCAGGACGAGAAGTTTATCAGTTGTAACAGAAATGTTTTTGCATTTCTAGGAAGTTGTATTAATGTGAAAGTTGGTTAATTACTGTGGAAGAGTTTGCTTGTTTACTGTGGAATAATGCAGAAGGAAAGAGCTTAAAAAATCCCTCGTTATTTAGGAACAGGCGCTACATTTATAAACCAAACTGAACTTTGTAGATTGTCTATATAAAATTACAAAGCCTGTGCCAACAATCATAAGGGGAGGATAACAACAAAGACAAGTACCAGATTTTAGAGTCTACCAATTACACAAAATGACAAACATCTGTATGGTTAATATGTCATTGGAGATACCATCACTATTGAAATAGCATGTCAAACAGTGTAACTATGAAATTCGTATGCTGATTACGTAATACTTTCACTTCAGGCATAACATTATATAATAGAATTTAGATGCTGGGCAATCGAAGACTTGTAATAACTCATTTTTTGAAGTCATACCTCTTGAGTGGTCTTGGAAAGGAAATCCTCGAGTTCCTTATTGAAGACGTTGACGTTCAGTTTCTCGAACAGCTTGGGCGCCAGCAAGCTCATAGACTGGGCCAGACGGCCCACGAGGTCGTCCCGAAAGATCTTGCTTATGCTCTGCCGCATGGGGGCTTCAGGGTCCTGCAGAGCGCCGCCCTTCACACCCAGAATCGTCGAACAAACCACGTCAATGGAGTAGCACACCATCAGGTCCTGCACATCCACGTTGCTGTCTGCAACAACAAGTTTTAATCTTCAGTCTGAAGGCTGGTCTGATGCGGTCTCCACACAATTGTATCCTGTGCAAGCACCTCTGTACAACTACTGCTACCGACAACGACTTGTACCTTCTTACTGTAATCGGCCCTTGGTCTTCGTCACAGTTTTTCTTCACACACTTTCCTTAATTACTGAATTCACTTCTCCTTTACGCCTCAGGATGTGTCCTATCAAATGATACGTTCTTTTAAGTTTTGTTATTTCTTCACATTCGAATCAGTATCTTTTCATTAGTTACTAGAGTTGCACCCTACCTAAATTACGATTCCATTGTTCAGTTACACAACATAAATGACGTAGTGAGTCGTAGGATTACCGGTCGTATTGGTATCATTAGTAGGAAAAGAAATATCAATGTGAATGAACATGTAAAAGAGAAATTGGAAGTCGACGATATCTCTTTGATTTTTGTTTGTTTGGTTGTGTGTTTTGCACAAAATCAGAACCACATCTCATTCATTGTTAGTCTATAGCGTATTTCATACACTTATCGAATATAAATTGCCTTTTACAAGTAACAAAAATTATTTGACCCCCTAACTTCTGCACTTTCACGTAACCAAAGCAATTACTTTTGATGCAAGTACAGTTTACGTTCACTAACATGTATAATTTGTTATTCTATACTCAATAAAACTTTCTTCATCTTGATCAAAGCAGGAGATTGCTCGTATTAATGATAAATGTGAAATATATTTATGAATAACAGGAAGATACATTCGACGAATTATTGAAGCAACGTGTAATATATCTTTGTTTTTCGTATTTTTTTTTTTTTTTTACTTTTATCTTTTTGTTGAGGAAATAGCATTTTCTAGTGCTATATGATAAATCCATGTTGCATTGCTTTCTTTATTTTTACCACAACATCCCTTTGTTTCAACGTACAAAGCAACAGTTTTCGAATGAGACCTGAATTAAACAGCGAATATTTTAGTTTTGTTATAAATACTGTTTACTTTTAAGTAACAGACAGGAGGATGATTATGTAGAACAAAAATGTTTCGCAGATACCTGACCCTTTATACACTCCTGGAAATTGAAATAAGAACACCGTGAATTCATTGTCCCAGGAAGGGGAAACTTTATTGACACATTCCTGGGGTCAGATACATCACATGATCACACTGGCAGAACCACAGGCACATAGACACAGGCAACAGAGCATGCACAATGTCGGCACTAGTACAGCGTATATCCACCTTTCGCAGCAATGCAGGCTGCTATTCTCCCATGGAGACGATCGTAGAGATGCTGGATGTAGTCCTGTGGAACGGCTTGCCATGCCATTTCCACCTGGCGCCTCAGTTGGACCAGCGTTCGTGTTGGGCGTGCAGACCGCGTGAGACGACGCTTCATCCAGTCCCAAACATGCTCAATGGGGGACAGATCCGGAGATCTTGCTGGCCAGGGTAGTTGACTTACACCTTCTAGAGCACGTTGGGTGGCACGGGATACATGCGGACGTGCATTGTCCTGTTGGAACAGCAAGTTCCCTTGCCGGTCTAGGAATGGTAGAACGATGGGTTCGATGACGGTTTGGATGTTCCGTGCACTATTCAGTGTCCCCTCGACGATCACCAGTGGTGTACTGCCAGTGTAGGAGATCGCTCCCCACACCATGATGCCGGGTGTTAGCCCTGTGTGCCTCGGTCGTATGCAGTCCTGATTGTGGTGCTCACCTGCACGGCGCCAAACACGCATACGACCATCATTGGCACCAAGGCAGAAGCGACTCTCATCGCTGAAGACGACACGTCTCCATTCGTCCCTCCATTCACGCCTGTCGCGACACCACTGGAGGCGGGCTGCACGATGTTGGGGCGTGAGCGGAAGACGGCCTAACGGTGTGCGGGACCGTAGAACAGCTTCATGGAGACGGTTGCGAATGGTCCTCGCCGATACCCCAGGAGCAGCAGTGTCCCTAATTTGCTGGGAAGTGGCGGTGCGGTCCCCTACGGCACTGCGTAGGATCCTACGGTCTTGGCGTGCATCCGTGCGTCGCTGCGGTCCGGTCCCAGGTCGACGGGCACGTGCACCTTCCGCCGACCACTGGCGACAACATCGATGTACTGTGGAGACCTCACGCCCCACGTGTTGAGCAATTCGGCGGTACGTCCACCCGGCCTCCCGCATGCCCACTATAAGCCCTCGCTCAAAGTCCGTCAACTGCACATACGGTTCACGTCCACGCTGTCGCGGCATGCTACCAGTGTTAAAGACTGCGATGGAGCTCCGTATGCCACGGCAAACTGGCTGACACTGACGGCGGCGGTGCACAAATGCTGCGCAGCTAGCGCCATTCGACGGCCAACACCGCGGTTCCTGGTGTGTCCGCTGTGGCGTGCGTGTGATCATTGCTTGTACAGCCCTCTCGCAGTGTCCGGAGCAAGTATGGTGGGTCTGACACACCGGTGTCAATGTGTTCTTTTTTCCATTTCCAGGAGTGTATATCTTCACTCCCTTTCTAGACAGTTCACCGCTTTCGGGTTTTAGGGGAATTTAGTAAGACATTGATTCCGCATGCGAAGAAGGCAATCGTTTATGAGGTAACGCCCGATATTTATGCAACACACAGAACGTTCAGGAATTGCGGGTATGATATTTACTGATCAAAGCTACCAGGAACAGGTTGACGCTCCTTTTTTCGTTTTCCTTACGTTTTATTTTCTTATACAGCATTTTGCATCTTTTCACGCTTTCTTTGCGTGTATGCTTCCATTTTACTAAATTTGTCGACATTCGTTTCTTTTAATGTGTGTCAGGGCGCTGATGACCTCGACGTTGAGCGCCCATAAGCCCCAACACACACACACACACACACACACACACACACACACACACGCACACACACGCACACACACACTACGCTTACTAATGATAGCCTACGTTGGCCTACGATAGTTTTACAACTCTATTAGTTACCCTTCTAATCTTCAACTTTCTTCTGTTCTATAACATAATAAATGCTTACTTCTCTTCTTGACTGAACTCTTTCTCATTGCAACAAGATAATAAAGCAATATCCGGTAAGTACACTTCTAAAACGTCAATTCACACGTTCCTCTTGCCACACAATAAGAGTCCGCAGTGTTGCTTAGGCTGCGTAAACTCGCTAGCCCCTCTTCGGTGCTTCAAGTTTTACAGAAGCGAAGACGTTCCATATCTGAGCGTGAAAGTGCGTACGTTGTTACACGAATCCTCCAGATAAAAGCCGAAGCGCTCACTCACAAGTATCCTTTCATACTGGGAATATAATCTGTACGTGAGTTCTTCATAGATTCAGTGCCTCACCGACAAAGTGATTTAAAGGAGAAAAGTCTGGGAAAGGCAACATTGAAAAAACGTTATTCTAAAAATTTGTCATCAGTGTTTAGGAAGGTTCCTTGCTTTTTAAAAAACCTCATTATTAATAGCGAAATCGTGTTCAATCAGAGAATTGCATTACCCACAGGCATAGAAGTTATAAGTATTACGCTGGGGTCTCATGTACGTGCCAGGATGTAATCAACTCGATTGCATAACAACACAATTTCGATAACAATAGACGACATGGTTTTTAATGTGTAAGTATCACATTTTGCAAACATGGGTTCAGTACAAGAAATACACTCTGAGTTAAACTCATAGAATAGCGACATGCACAAATACATATGGCGATAGTATCACGTCCGCAACATATGAAAGGACAGTGCATTGGCGGAGCTCTCATTTCCACTCAGAGGATTCACGCAAAAAGATTTCCGACATGATTATGGCCGCACGACGAGAATTAGCAGACTTTGAATGCGGAATGGTAGATGGAGCCAGACGCACGGGACATTCCATTACGTAAATCGTTGTGGAATCCAGCACCCCGAGATCCACAGTGTCACGCGTGTGCCGAGAATACCAAATTTCAGGCACTGCCTCTTACCACGGACAGCGCAGAAGCCAACAGCCTTCGCTTAACGACCGAGAACCGTGCGTTTGCGTAGAGTTGTCAGTGCTACCGGACATTTTTCGAGCAAAACCTAAATTAATAACCCCAGAAATCGATGTGGGACATACTACTGACGTATCCGTTAGGACAGTGCGGCGAAATGTCGCTTTAATGGGCGATGTCAGTAGACGACCGACGGAAGTGCCTTTGCTAACAGCAAGACATCGCCTACAGCGCCTCTTCCAGGTTGCTGACTATATTGGTTGGACTCTAGACGCCTGGTAATGGTGGCCCGTGTGATGACCTCAACCCACGGGAAAAATAATCATCAAAATCTGAACTGTGAAGTTATCCAAAATTCTAGTTGGAAAACCACACTCTCTGTTATACTTCTCAATTGGTCACGATCCCACTTTGTTTACGAACTGAAAACTCTAATATTTACGAGAAACTGCTCTGAAATTAACCTGAACCAACTAAATTGTGTATATATTCTCTGAAACTTCAAAGACATCTAACACAATATCTGAAAGAAATTAGAAAAAGTGACAAAATTTCGTGAATCACACACAATACTGTTAATAATTGCATGAACACTGGGGGGGTTCACCATACATCTACCCACTTTTGAGTATAACCAGTGTCTCTTAATACTACGACTCCTAGCAATACAATATCAAAAACTTTTATTACTGGGTAAACAGTCCCTACGTGATTTGACAGCTGACATTTATAATTCACGCTCACGTCAGAAAATGCGGTAATAGCAGCTTTTACGTTATTGGTCAGAACGCAAGCAATTATGGCGGTCGCCGTAATTTTCGCGCGAAGCCATATTTCGCGACAAAATACTCTTATTAGTCACTGTCATATATCTAGTCCCACAACAATACATAAAACTACATAAAATAATTACAATAATTTTAACATGCAAGGAGAATTAGTTCTAATGACAGGAATAAGTTTATATTTACTGGTGTTTCAACAATGACTACCAGGCAACTTTTAATTCACTGATTGTAATTTTATTTTCGTTAGCAGAAAGCAAACATAAACTACACAAAGAATTTATTGGAATAGAGTCTGTAATTCTTATACTTTTAATAGAGAAAGGAAGTTTCTAGGTCAGGGGATCGCGTTCGGCGAAATCTCTTTAAGTTTTTGTTGCATACGAAGCGTTGCGTTGGGCAGCACGATGTCGGCGGGTTACGATGATGAGAGAAGGATACAGACAGTTCCGCTCGTTAATCTTCTCCGGCGAAACGCAAATAAAGTAATAAAGTTCCGGCACAGCTGTATCATTAACCCCGTGGTGATTAACAAACCACAAGACGACAGGATACGACCGTTGTTGAAAAGTCCTCTCTTTCAAAGTACATTACGTAGACATCGCTCGTTTTACACTTTATGCCCTGTCCGTGACGCTATCGTCCATAATTACACAGTTCGTCACATTCATATAGTCTTAGCCACGAATACACAGTTCATAGAATTGTTCTTGTGTGTGAAGCACACCGTAAACGATGTCCACTCTGTTCTCGCATTTCAAACTTCGACAACGTCACTGAAAGTCATATATATTGCACAGTTAATTAAAGTCTTCACTTTGACGGCTTGATAGAATGTGATAGACAACAGTTTCACCACCCAAACCAGTACCAGCAAAGTTAATTCGCATAAAAGCACTGTTCGTGTCGCCCACAACAAAGTATCGTTAGCGGCACTTTCACAGTCCGGTTTATTTGCTCTCAAAGTTCGCTGGCGATGGCATTACATGCCGCAGTGGTAATGAGAATTAACAATCTGATAGTTCGGTATCACTGTCCACACCATTGCGTATGCTTTTCATAAAACACAGTACTATTTTTCCGCGCATGCTTCACAGACACACCATGCACCATCCCCTCTAATACTCAACAACCTTTCGACTATCGATATCACTATCGCTGTCCCCTGTCTATAGATGTTATATCGTTATCGTAAATTACGTAGATCATTATAAATGTTATTGACTGCATTTTTCACAATTAATAATATTCCAAAAGAGAACTTTGCAAACTTTACCACAGGTACAAAGCAAGACACATATTTATCCATTGGCAAACGAAATAATCACAATTACATCTTCACATTTAAAAATTACAGAAGAATGTTATAACAATTAGAAATGCCCATATGAACAAAAGAAAAAGAATAGAAATCTAAAGACAATCACGAAAAAAAATTTTATATGCGTAATTAGCAATGCCTTCACATCCGGTCAGACAGTCCCAATTTCAGTTGGTGAGTGCTGATGCTAAAGCTCATGTATGGTGCAGACCTCACAGTGCCACGAATCCAGGTTGTCAGCAAGGCAGTGAGCCAGCTAGTGGTGGCTCCATAAGGACGTGGGCTCCAAGACGCCTCAGTTGTTGACAATAAATGTCAGCAGTGACGCTTAGACCTTTGCAAAGAACTTCGCAGTACACCACACCGTCGCTGCTCCATGAGATATATAAAATTATCTTTCGTGTATACGCGAATGTCTTTGTACAGGAAATTGCTACTTTGTCTGGGCTTAACCATACCCTTCTTTCTCTGATATTAGCATAAAGACACCATTTCTGATAAACAGTAACGATGTGAGATAGTAATGGTCAGTGTTGTTCACGAGCCAATGGACAACGAGCAAGCAGAGACAGGTATAAGGTCACCCGCAGATTTTTGTGATTTTGGTTTAGAGCGCGCGGCACACGCTCTCCCGGTTTTTGAACCTTCCTCATCGCATGCAAATGTCGCACGACAGGAATGATCACAATTCATTACATTTGCCAGTTCTCGAGTACACTCATATCGATCAATGTGGGCTATTACGTCGAAACGTTCTTTGTCAAACTCTAAGGTCTTCCAGAATATGGGGGTCACTAATGTCAAAATGGCAAGGCAAGAAGGCAAGAAAACCATTTTATTGCCGTGTTCTGTCCAGTGGCGTGATCACCATACAAGACGCTAATGTTTCTGGCTGCCTCCTATTGTACTCAAACAGCAGAATGTCTAGGAAATTGTCCGATTTCTCCACTTGGTACTACATTTTCTTGCGCTCACAGTTCCACTGACTATTCCCAAATAACAAAATTACAATATGTGAACCCAGATAGCAAAGGTGAACTACAAATGAAAGATGACAGTCGACAAATAAACCCTTGGCAACCGGAATACCAACATACAAAAGAAAAAAAGTTGTGCTCCAACCTAATAATGACGCCGAAAGAGTGATTACCTAATATATGCATACTACAACGAAGAATAAATCGTTAATGAACCCTCAAATATTCCATGATTGTAAAGGTTTGCAACAGTTACTCATTCACATCATCATGTTTGCGTCGTCCGCCACCGGTAGCTGAGTGGTTAGCTGGCACGGTATCTCATCGTGTTGGGTCAGAGGGTTAGCTGCCCTCCGTAATACAAGAAACTAAGTAAAAGGACCAACAGCGAACTTGAACGGGTGTCATGGGACGTCCGCCCCGAACAAATGCAACGAACAATGTCGAACAAAATGAGATTAAAAAAAAACAGTGGTTAGAGCGACCGAATGTCAATCCTAAGGGCCCGGGTTCGATTCCCGGCTGCGTCGGAGATTTTGTCCGCTCTGGGAGTGGGTGTTGTGTTGCCCTAATAATCATCATTTCATCCCCATCGACGCGCAAGTCGCCGAAGTGGCGTCAAACCGAAAGATTATTTTTATTTCTACGTCTTGAAATCAGTTTGCCTAAACTCACATAGTCTCATTAAACCCTGCAAGTCGTTGAGTAGAAGGCAGTGTGTCCCATGATCTGCTGCTGACTGTGCCTGGTGGGGAAGAAGTCCTTCCACGTTGTCCACCGGAGAAGTGTCGACTCACCTTCTGCCAAGGAAGATATGATCCCTGTTTGTTGTTGTCTTACCTCTGAGACTGCACAACTTCCTGCGAGCCAGTGAAATTGCTTTTTCAATATTCCGACAAGTGGTACAGTAGTAAATAAACGGACAATTTCTGAGTTAGTAACAGCTTTGCAATATTATCCTGCAGAAGAACGCAATTCTTAACAATTCTGTCTGATATCCCTTCTCTGCAGTCGTGTTTGCTCAACAGCCAATGCACTGGACTCCACGTTAGGAACCGAGCGAGGTGGCGCAGTGGTTAGCACACTGGACTCGCATTCGGGAGGACGACGGTTCAATCCCGCGTCCGGCCATCCTGATTTAGGTTTTCCGTGATTTCCCTAAATCGCTCCAGGCAAATGCCGGGATGCTTCCTTTGAAAGGGCACGGCCGACTTCCTTCCCCGTCCTTCCCTAATCCGATGAGACCGATGACCTCGCTGTTTGGTCTCTTCCCCCAAACAACCCATCCACGTTTGGATTTTATGGAAAGTAGCGTTCACAGTCCCTCAGTTAAATGACTACTGTAGATGAAGAGCTGCGCTACCTCGTTTCTCACGGTAGAGCATTGTAACTGCAGTCCCAATCTACTCTCTTATGGGAAGGACTTTCCATCACGAGAACAAAGTTCTTTCGTCAACACCTACGGTCGGCTGGCTCGGCTTGTTAAATCTGCAAGTTGGGCCAAACTTGGGTGTTCGTCACCACGTTATCCGATTTTCTCAAGAAGACGGCCACGCCTCACATAGTGTGAGGTGTACTTAGTGAATTTTTATGCAGCGAGCAGCAGGATGGACGCAAGGCCCAGATATTGCCCTGTCTCCATGGTTAAGCGGTCAGCCACACGGGTTACCTTCTGGTTCCTAAGCGAAAATGGTTCTCGTCCCAACGGACCGTATGAGACCTCAGCCTCGCCGTTCACCTGGGATTCTCTAACTCCAAGAAAATTACAGAACGAATTGCTTGCAGCTTCCACAAGTTTACAGAGAGAGAAGTAAGAAGAATTTACAGCCTAATCGCCAAAATCACAGAGGTTGCTTGCTATAAACATGAGCATAAATCAACTGACATCGCTCGAACTCGAACCAAGTGAACTTAAATAAATTATGGAAATATACATGAGACACGTCAGGCCAACAATTGATTGTTACGTATCAAACGGTTCAAACGGCTCTGAGCACTATGGGACTTAACATCTATGGTCATCAGTCCCCTAGAACTTAGAACTACTTAAACCTAACTAACCTAAGGACATCACACAACACGAGGCAGAGAAAGTCCCTGACCCCACCGGGAATCGAACCCGGGAACCCGGGCGTGGTGTCACGTATCAGCTGATACTATCGTTGGTTTGCACTTTGTATGTAAATCATCCATTTTGGGAAACTACAGCTCACGTTCACATTATATTCCATATCTTTCTGTTGATTCATTTATATCGTAGCAACTTTCCGATATAGTAATATAACAGAAACAACAATTACTATAACAAAACAGCCATACCTTTTTTCGTAGCGGCTGTCAGGTGCTCAACCAGTTCCTGTCCACACTCTTCGACCAGGTGGAACATGCGCTTCATCTTGCCGGAAGTGAAACCTGGCGTCAACACATTACGTAACATCTTCCACCTGTCGGAGGATACACATTTTTACTACACCTTCATACATACCTCACCAGATTTTACTTCTAAACAAATAACAAGGGATAGATGTCGAAGAAATTCGCCAGCTTTCTATCCTAAGTGACGCATATTCATTTCAGTCTTAAAAATTGGGCGGAAACACTACGTGTACTCCTGTTTTTTGCTTACTTCATATAGTAAGGTATATACTGCCTAACAAAAAAAGTGCAGCACCCACCGTGGGTGCCCCATTTTTTTTATGCGTCGATCAGTGTAGGAAACAATCTACTCGAATAATGAGGTCAGGAACATAACGCACATATTATCGTTATTTTTACATAGGATAAACGGGCTATTTCCATTATCTTAGATGTCTTTTGGCCGTGATCAAAATGGCTATGTGGATGGGTCGATGAGGATTAAATCTGGCAATAGTTCAGACTGCAGAAGCACAGATACTATATCAGGAACACAGAGCATCAATGATGTGTTGGAGTTCATCCTAACAGTTCTATCAGAACACAGAAAAAATAAGTACTGTACGCACAAGTTGCACAATTGTAGAGTCTGTAATGTGGACCATAGGCAAAGATGCATAAGTTGTGGAAAAACTTAAAATTACGAGTACGTACTGCTTTTATTTCATTGTTTCAGTAGACTATTTTTAAAACCTGTGGATTTCTATGACCAATATTAAACTGTGTAAATCTAACGATTATCTTTTTACCTTCACACATTTTATTATGTTTGAAACATTTAATTACATTCCCTAACTCTAAGCCGACCTTCCAATATCTACAAAAAGGACAAAATTTACAGTTTCTGATAATTGAAACGGAAGGTCGTTTATGTATGGTAAATCAGAAACAGAATAGGAGGCAAAATATTTAACCTGTGGCACACCATGTCCGATTACTTCTAATTTCGATTTCCCCTTGCTCTGTGATCGACACTTAACCAGTACACACTGAAATGAATACAACGTATATCAAAGCTCTGTTAATAGGTTACGGGGCGAAAATCTGCATGTATTATTTCAATTCTTCTGTACTCCTGTGGCAAATTGGATTTCGAACAGTTTGGAAGCTCGTATGAGCCTAAATGGCATTATCGTATCTCAGCAAAACATTTCAGCATTAGGGTGATATAAGCTTTCTTTATCTTATCTCAACAAAACATTTTAGCGATTGGAGTGATATAACTTTCGGATGACGTAACTTATTCAAGTCACCTTAAGAACAGAGAATTAAAAATTTAGATGAATTTACATTAAAATCGTTCCACTACTGAATTTATCTCAGTGTAAACCGTTTATGGCTACAGATATCCGTACAAAAACAACTAGATTTATGTTTATGCCGGTGTTTAACACTGCAGAAACGTATTGGTCCTTACTTTGTACGTTACTTGTGTCTATTCATCTGGTTGTAAGCACTTCATCAACATGTTTAATGTGATAAAAGATGCTTCCAGAGAAAGTATTATGCGGTAGATGACTTCATGTACGGTGTTTGTTCTAACTTGGGACAACTAAATACCTCGAAACTGGCGCATGGTATGAAAACAATGTTTTACGTGAAAATTCAATATTAGCAAAGGGAACATCAGTCTGTGCTACAACTGGCCACCTCCTAACCACAGCTCGTGCTTGGCGGGCAGGGTCAGCTTTGTATTTTCAAATGGGAACCACCAATTTTTATCGCATATTCGGATTCTGCCTCAAAGTATACGTACGGTTTACTCAGACCGTTGGTTCCCATTTGCGCTAGGTGGAACCGTAATCGACAGATATCAAGTATGCTGATTTTGAAAAAGAGAACCGTTACGTTTAATTCTACATTTCATTTGCGGTGTAAATATAAACGTTTGTGTTACAACGGTTGATATTGATACTCGAAATTTACTTTAGCATCTCAAATGTGATTCTACAGTACAATATGGTTAGTCGTTTCAATGTCTGGTTACAAACTACATTTCCCTTGATCCAGGAACACCGATGTCAATGTAATGGTTTTGTTGCCAGCAGAGTGCTTGATATCCGTGAGACCCCTAGCCTCTCACCGTTGGACTGCTTAATTCTGGCCAGTCCCCTTTCCTCTCACCACTGAATGCTTGAATTTGGTGAGTGCCCTTGCCTATCACCATTGAGGTGACTATCCATGACAGTTGCGCCTGTCACTGAATTTATGGACATTTTACCTTATTACAATGGTTGTTGTTTCATTCCGCCGGTTAGCCGAGCGGTCTAAGGCGCTGCAGTCATGGACTGTGCGGCTAATCCCGGCGGAGGTTCGAGACCTCCCCCGGGTATGGGTGTGTATGTTTGTCCTTAGGATAATTTAGGTTAAGTAGTGTGTAAGCTTAGGGACTGATGACCTTAGCAGTTAAGTCCCATAAGATTTCACACGCATTTGAACATTTTATTCCACCGATAGTCGCATAGCGGCAAGTACAAGAGTTACGGCGTTGGATGGAAACACATACGGAAATCAGTCAATCTGATGGTGGGGTTCGAGGGCGGCCACCGAAATCAAGCATTCCGACGGTTTCGGTAGTCACCACTGTCAACTTCGCAGGGAACAGAAAACTACGTTACCATACATGTAGCTTATTTGCCATAAACGTCAATCTCAGCCCATATTATTAACTACTGTACAATAGCGTTTGTGACACTCAAGTAACGTTTGAACACAAATATCAGCCGTTAGAACACAAAGGTTTACATTTATTAGGTTGGTACACAAGTTCGTAGGTTTCCCATTAGTTAAATACACACAATACATACAAATAACACAGACTTTAGTCGTCAATGATATCTTCTCCTTCACTATTTGCAACAATCTGCCAGTGCTGGGTAACTTTCCGATTCCACTGCTGTAGAAATCACCTGGTTTTGAAGAGAAGAACCTGTCAAGCCATGTTCGGAGCGCCTTTTCGTCCGGAAAGGAAATTCCTTGAAGGCTGCTTGGTAGAGAGCGGAAAAGATGACAATCTGAGATCGCATGATCACGTGGATAACGTGGGTGCGGAATGACTTTCCAACCTACCTCTTCTATAATGTTTATGTCAGTTTAACACAATGTAGGCGGGCGTCACCACAGAGTAGCATCACTTCAGCAGTCTTCCTGGCCGTTGTTCTTGGATTACGTCGCAAGTCGTCTCAATTGTTAAAATGGATGTCAGGGGTGATGATTACACCTTGGGGAAGTTCACTGTGGCTCAAATGGCTCTGAGCACTGTGGAACTTAACGTCTGAGGTCATCAGTCCCCTAGAACTTAGAACTATTTAAACGTAACTAACCTATACACCATTTCTCGTCACCAGTAACGATACAGGGTAGGAATAATAGGTGTTGTTCACGAAGCAATTGATTACGAGTAAGCAGAGATGCACATATGGCCACCCGCCAATTTTTTCTGATTTTGGCTTAGAGCATGCGGTGCCGATTTTTTAATCTTCCTCGTCGCCTGAATATGCCGCACGAAGGTGAAATTGTCACAGTTCATCACATATGCCACTTCTCGAGTACAATGACGTGGGTAATTGTGGACTAAGGCGATGGAACGACCTTCATCAAACGCCCAAGGGCTTCCTGAATGTGTAGAGTTACTAAAGTCAAAACGAACCTCCTAGAAACGAGAAAATCATTTTCTTTCCACGTACTGTCCAATGGCGTTATCCCCACACACGTCGAAAATGTGTCTGGCTGCCTCCATTGCTGTCGCCGAAGAAGATGTCGGAAATGTTCCGATTTATCCACTTGGCATACTATTTTATAGCGTACACAGCCCCCACTCACTATTTCCAAATGATAAAATGACAATATGTAAACTGAAATAGAAGCAGTGACCTACAAATAACAAAGGACAATCGATAAATGAACCCTTAGCAACCGGGATACCAAGATGCAAAACAGAAGCGCTACCAACTTATGCACCAACATAATACGTCGTAAATGAAACGTAGACTCAAATGCCTCGGTTGGCCTGGGTGGCCAAGCGGTTCTAGGCGCTACAGTCTGGAACAGCGCGACTGCTGCGGTCGCAGGTTCGAATCCTGCGTCGGGCATGGATGTGTGTGATGTCCTAGTTAGGTTTAAATAGTTCTAAGTTCTAGGGGACTGATGACCTCAGAAGTTAAGTCCCATAGTGCTCAGAGCCATCTGAACCTCGGTTGTCAATTGCAAAAACAGGCACACTTGATATGTGTCGATTACAGCGGCATCTGCTACGAGTGAGAAATAAAGGGTTGAGTAAGCAATGCATATATTTTGGCGTATAATCTGAATGTGAAGAAAATATGGGCTGTATACCGTTTGAAAATACAAAGTTGACCCCACCCATGCTGGAGGGGCGGTTATGAAGTGGTTGGTTGTAGCACAGACACATGTCTTTAATGCGTATTAGCTTTACACCTAGAATGTTTCTTCAAACCATCTGTCGTTTTCGAGATTTTGGGTTGTCTCAAGTTAAAACAAACTCCCTGTATGCATTTAGGACGAAAATAAATAATCTTTCCTAATTTTAGATTACTAATATACACGTGTAAGTCTTCCATTTAGAATACTCAAGTAGACTGTAATTTTTCCATTTAAAGTATGCTTATAAATAAATAGCATTCTGGGCAAAACTTTTGCTCGGCATCGTTTTGATGCTGTGACTTGTGCAAACTAACTGAAATAATTGTACTTCTTAACTTGGACCGTTGACAGCGAAGATTGACCGCCCGCCCACGGAGTAGTCAGTTTCCGGTATGGTAAAATTCAGCCGGTAGAAGGAGGAAAAATCTGAGGCCAAGACACGGCCCACGAGCTCGGGGTCCTTGACCATCAGGAGCGGCTGATCGAAGGCGAACATTCCCATGAAGGGCTCGTCCCCTGCCCGCAGGTAGCACTCGTATATGGGCTCCCCCATGTGCTGGCGGCCCGTCACGACGCCGCCCATGTTGCCGACGACCAGCGTCGGCTTCATGTAGGGCACCCCGAGCTTCCTCCAGAGAGAGTAGTGGCGCGTCGTGTACCAGTAGAGCAGCGGCAGCAGCACGAGCAGGCCGTCCAGCACCCAGCTCCCAGTCACCAGCGCCATGGTTGTCCCGCGGTCCGGCTGCTGCTGCAGACAAGAGAACGCACACAGTCAGCGCTGTAGGCCGTTACGATGCACAAACCCTCTCCTCCCCTCCCCTCCCCACCCACCCTTCAGGTTGTTGACCACTCCGCTTCTGTAGATACGCCGGCATGCTTTGACACAATAGCGTGTATAGACAAAGAGCAAAACGTACACTACTGGCCATTAAAATTGCAACACCAAGAAGAAATACAGATGATAAACGGGTATTCATTGGACAAATATATTATACTAGAACTGACATGTGATAAATTTTCACGCAATTTGGATACATAGATGCTGAGAAATCAGTACCCAGAACAACCACCTATGGCTGTAATAACGGCCTTGATACACCTGGGCATTGAGTCAAATAGAGCTTGGATGGCGTGTACAGGTACAGCTGCCCGTGCAGCTTCAACACGATGCCACAGTTCATCAATAGTAGTGACTGGCGTATTGTGACGAACCAGTTGCTCGGCCACCATTGACCACACGTTTTCAATTAGTCAGAGATCAGGAGAATGTGCTGGCCAGGGCAAAGTCGAACATTTTCTGTATCCAGAAAGGCCCCTTCAGGACCTGCAACATGCGGTCGTGCATTATCCTGCTGAAATGTAGGGTTTCGCAGGGATCGAATGAAGGGTAGAGCCGCGGGTGGTAACACATCTGAAATGTAACGTCAACAGTTCAAAGTGCCGTCAATGCGAACAAGAGGTGACCGAGACGTGTAACCAATGGCACACAATACCATCACGCCGGGTAATACGCCAGTATGGCGATGACGAATACAAGCTTCCAATGTGCGTTCACAGCGATGTCGCCAAACAAGGATGCGACCATCGTGATGCTGTAATCAGAATCTGGATTCATCCGAAAAAATGTCGTTTTGCCATTCGTACACCCAGGTTCGTCGTTGAGTACACCGTCGCAGGCGCTCCTGTCTGTGATGCAGCGTCAAGGGTAACCGTAGCCACGGTCTCCGAGCTGATAGTCCATGCTGCTGCAAACGTCGTCGAACTGTTCGTGCAGATGGTTGTTGTCTCGACTGCTAGTGATACGATGCCGTTGGGATCCAGCACGGCGTTCCGTAGTACCCTCCTGAAGCCACCGATTCCATATTCTGCTAACAGTCATTGGATCTCGACCAACGCGAGCAGCAATGTCGCGATACGATAAACCGCAATCGCGATAGGCTACAATCCGACCTTTATCAAAGTCGGAAACGTGACATTACGCATTTCTCTTCCTTATACGAGGCATCACAACAACGTTTCACCAGGCAACGTTGTGTATGAGAAATCGGTTGGAAACTGTCCTCATGTCAGCACGTTGTAGGTGTCGCCACCGGCGCCAACCTTGTGTGAATGCTCTGAAAAGCTAATCATTTGCATATCACAGCATCTTCTTCCTGACGGTTTAATTTCGCGTGTGTAGCACGTCGTCTTCGTGGTGTAGCAATTTTAATGGCCAGTAGTGTATAATCACCGTTACATCTCCATCTATATACATACTCCACAAGCCGCTGTACGGTGCATTTCGGAGGTTACCCTGCACCACTACTACTGCACTAAAGTGACCGTCTCGGAAATAGGCACCTCAAGGTCGTCTCACAGTCCTACATCATTGGCAATACACTGCAAAGTTGCGTCGATCTTTATACTACCTCAAGTGTTGCTTAGATTGACCACCCTCTGTAATGCTCGACCATCCCTGTCCATCACTGTATGAGATCTGTCGTGTCGTGGTTTAGCTGTGGCTGTTCCCTCGCGTTTACACTTCACAATTACATCACAAACAGTCGACTTGGGTGGCATCAGAAGGGCTGAAATGCCGCTGTTTGGTTTGTTAATCAGGTGTCATCCAATGGCTGGCCCACATTCCAAGTTCCTGAGTTCTCTTGACAGCTCCACTCTGCTGCCACTGGTTCTTTACTATCAACAGAACACTTCGTACCTCCTTTCGTATTGGCAGACCCGCATCTTGTGATATCTGGTGTTGAATTCGACGGTACACGGGAGTACCGGGATACTTTTGATCAGATAATGTGTGCGTACGGAACTATTTAAAACGGAACGGCCGCGCGGGATTAGCCGAGCGGTCTAGGCGGTGCAGTCATAGACTGTGCGGCTGCTCCCGGCAGAGGTTCGAGTCCTCCCACGGGGATGGGTGTGTGTGTTTGGTTCAAAGGGTTCAAATGGCTCTGAGCACTATGCGACTTAACTTCTGAGGGCATCAGTCGCCTATAACTTAGAACTAATTAAGGACATCACACACATCCATGCCCGAGGCAGGGTGCGAACCTGCGACCGTAGCGGTCACTCGGTTCCAGACTGTAGCGCCTAGAACCGCACGGCCACTCCGGCCGGCGGTGTGTGTGTGTTTGTCCTTAGGCTAATTTAGGTTAAATAGAGTGTAAGCGTAGGCACTGATGACCTTAGCAGTTTAGTCCCATAAGATCTGACACACATTTGATCATTTGAAAACGGAACGACGACAAAAAACAAATCACAGGAAAGCGAGATGCCAGAAGGATATCCGTTAGAAGAATCCTCAGAATTCCACTCGCGAATGACGTAGCATACCAAAACCCTCGCTCTACCGGTACTTGAATAGTGTTCGGTAGTCTGGCACCCATGCCTCAAAGGACTGATAGATGAAATGGAGAAGATCCAAAGAAGAGCAGCACGTTTCGTGACAGGTTCGTTTAGTTTGTGCGAAAGCGTCACAGAGATGCTGATACAACTCTAGTGGAAGACGATACACGAGAAGCGTTGCGGGTGACGCCGTCGTTTACTGTTAATATTTCGAGAGCGAACGTTTCTAGATGAGTCAGTCACTACAGACAAGAGCTCTCACGGATGCTCACCAACAATGGGAAGTGGGGAGGTGATAGCGTTAGGCTAAGTACCCTTCGTCGTATGCCTTAAAGTTCCTAGCGGAGTTAGATGCAGTTTCAGTGAGCCGCTCGTCCGCTTGTCGATATGATTAATCGCGTAAGGCCACAGTTCAAGGTCGGAACACAGTTGCGAATCACCAACCTGCAGTAAATATTAGTCTATGTTAGGTTGGTGCATACGTTCGTGGCCTTTTTGTTTTGCATGTTGGTATTTCGTTTGGTGTGTGTTTATTTATTGAATCCCATTCTTTATTTGTAGTTTACTGTTCCCATTTGAGTACCTATATTGTCATTTTGCCATTTGGAGATAGTGTGTGGAGCCGTGGACGTAGAAAATGGAGTGCCAAGTGTCGGAATATTTCCGAGGCATTCCTCTGATTGAATTCGGTAGAGGGGTAACAGCAGCAGAAGCAACAAGCAGTATTTGCGCCATATATGGTGATAATGCCACTGCACAGAGCACGGCAAGAAAATGGATCTCTTTTTTTAAGGAGGATCGTTTGACAGTAGTGACTCTGCACGACCCTCAGGGCTTGATATCGCTAGACGCATTAGTCCGCAATGATTCACGTCAGTGTACTCCAGGTCTGGCAGATGTGACGAACTGTGATCGTACCACCGTCGTGCGACATTTGCATGCGATGAGGAGGTTTCTAAAACTGTAGTGTGGTTACTGCATGCTCTAAGAGAAAATCACGAAAAACGGTGGGTGGCCATATGTGTGTTCCTGATTGTTCATCATCAATTGGCTTGTGAACAACACCGTTACTGGTGACGAGAAATGGTGTCTTTATGCTAACATAATGGAAATAAAGGAATGAATGAGCCCAAACAAAGCAGCAACTCCCTGTACAAACATCAGAGGGCATCTGGTGAAACTGCGGCGGTGTGGTGTACTACGAAATACTTCCCCGACGTGTAACCACCATCGCTGACATTTATTCTCAACAAGCGAGACGATTTTCAGACGTAATGCAAGAACAACGACCAGGAAGACTGCGTGAAGTTATGCTATTCTACGACAACGCCCGCCCGCATTCTGCTAGACTGATAAACACTACACACGAGATGCTTTGGGAAGTCATTCCGCACCAGCCTTATTCACCTGATCTTGCGCCCTCAGATTTTCACCTTTTCCTCTCTCTACCGAACAGCACTCAAGGAACTTCCTTTCTGTATGAAAATGCCCTCCGAACCTGGCTCGACGACTTCTTCGCCTCAAGACCAGGTGATTTCTACAACAGCGGAATAGGGAAGATACCCCAGCATTGGCACACTGTTGTAAATAGTGAAGGAGAATATATTATTGATGACTAAAGTATCTGAGACGTGTATCTGTTGTGTTTATTAAACTTATGGAAAAACGCTGACTGTGCGACTGGTCTCGGCGGAGGTTCGAGTCCTAAAAAAAAATGGCTCTGAGCACTATGGGACTTAACATCTATGGTCATCAGTCCCCTAGAACTACTTAAACCTAACTAACCTAAGGACAGCACACAACACCCAGTCATCACGAGGCAGAGAAAATCCCTGACCCCGCCGGGAATCGAACCCGGGAACCCGAGCGCGGGAAGCGAGAACGCTACCGCACGACCACGAGCTGCGGACTTCGAGTCCTCCCTCGGGCATGGGTGTTTGTGTTTGTCCTTAGGGTAATTTAGGTTAAGTAGTGTGTAAGCTTAGGGACTGATGACCTTAGCAGTTAAGTCCCATAAGATTTCACACACATTTGAACATTTTTTTTTTTTTTTGAAAAACGCTGCGAAGATATGCACAAACCCAATAATCCCTTAGAAGTGCGCAGTGTCTCACTTTATGGATTGGATTGGATTCGATTGTTTTGGGGGAAGAGACCAAACAGCGAGGTCATCGGTCTCATTGGATTAGGGTAGGACGGGGAAGGAAGTAGGCCGTGTCCTTTTAAAGGAACCATCCCGGCATTTGCCTGGAGCGATTTAGGAAAATCACGGAAAACCTAAATCAGGATGGCCGGACGCGGGATTGAACCGTCGTCCTCCCAAGTCTCACTTTATATCGTGCTGCTGTGTCTTCACATACCGATTAAGCTTGCGCACTGGTAAGACGCTGAACACGTCCGTGATTTTCCTAAATTTCTTAAGCCGAATGCTTGCTGGGTTGCGCCCATTGAAAGTGCATGCTGGATTTTTTTCCCATCCTTCCCGAATCCGACCTTCATCTCGAATGACCCCAACGTCGACGGCACGTTGAAGTTCAATCTTCCGCCCTTTCTCATGTACGTAGCTTCTTATGTAGGTAGCTACCAACCCCTGTCCATCGGGGGCATACAATGTTAAGGAGAAAATTGCACCATAGAAATGAGTGAAAGTAGAGTACCATAACCGGCAACAGATACCACAACAAAAGGGAGTGGGAGAGGCTCGTTTTCTGAGATAGTGGCGCAGACTTAACGTCAGTATTGACTTAACATCAGTATTGGAAGTACGTGAAGTGAAGTGAAGAACATCGTGCGGACAATAGTTGTTCAATCTGAAATTTCTTGTCTAGCAGACTTTACTGGTGAAGACTTTAGAGCTCACAGGGACGTGACAAATTACCTGGAGAGAAAATGCCCAGATTTTTTTGCATACATATACTGACGGATGTAAAACAAACGAGGGAGTTGGTTGTGCATATTATTTCTTTAGGTCACAGATAGCTAAGCAGTTTTTTATTGGCAGCATTTAGTACTATTTATTCACTAGAAGTAACAGCAATAAAAAAAACAGCTAAGTTTCAAACTGGAAAAGTGAACGGAATACTAAATTCGACTGACTCCAAAAGTGCTTTTGAGCAGTTGGAGCGTCGAAAGTGGAAGCCTGGTAACAGCTATGTTTTTGATGTGGTACAATTAATAACAAAGGCCAACAAAGAAAATAAATCTGTTCATCTAATGTGGGTAAAGGGACACTCAGGTATGCGGCATAACGAAATAGTAGATACTCTTGCTAAAAGAAAAGGTATCAAAGAAGGGGACCCGCTGTTTATAAAGCTTCCACACTGTGACTTTGTATATGTGTCAAAGAAAGAGGCATACGAGCAATGGGAGGCCCAGTGGCAGACACTGGAGCAGAAAAATGGTTTTTCGTTCGCTTCAATACAGCGTACTATACTAACGAAACCGTGGAACGCCAAAAAAAATCTCCCAAGAAGATATGTAACATTAGTTATCAGAATAAGGTTGGGACACGAATGTTTCCCTGTTAGAGTCACAGATTCTCCCACTTGTAGTGAACATGCAGAAGCGAAGAAGATCATCATGTAATATTGGGATGTTACAAATATATACCACATCAAATAAACTGCGAGAAAAGCTTCTAAAAATGAAGATGCTCTAACAATACCACAACATGCAAAGTAGGTTAGAAATCAGATTAATAATGTTGCTCACGCAGCATATGTTCGCTTTATCGGGCAACAACAAAGTTATTGACTGTTGATGGTATCGTCAGAATGGAAATAATGGAGTCACTGTAACAAAGTCATTAATTTTGGCACTTATCTTGAATGGATTCCCATGTAGATTTCGTCGATGTTGTTATGGCTCATCTTGTTGATTCTAGGGTGATTCCACTTTGACTGCTAGAAGGTCCATACCTGTATTTTAGCAATATTTGAAGACCTAACAAATGCGTTTTTCAGGAAATTCTTAATGATCAAACAATCCCAGATCAGAACAATGGCACGGTAGAAATAATTTTTGACTTGGTGTTCACGATCCACATTTTTATTTAACTTCTTGTAAATTCACATATACTTCTTCTTAATTGTCACATCATCAAGAAAACAGTTTTGTATCAATCTTCATGTATTTAATTTCCACTTTAACCAAACACAAGACTTGACTGTTCTTTCACAAAGCGAAATAACAACTTAACTTCTGCAAAGTGAAACAAAGACTGCTCTGTGCGCATTCCCACCAAAACGGTTACAAGTAAGTCAAAGATTATGACAGTCTCAAACAAATGAATACATACAAGAACCATATCACTGTAATATATCGATACATCGGAGTACCTATACATTAATAAAACCAAATGTGAATATTGTCACAAAAATATGTCTGTTACATCGCAGAAAAGTAGTACGATATTACTGTTTGGAGCGCCGTAATGGTCACGTAAATAAAGAACCATTACAATGCCAACAAATATTGAAACACTGACGAGTGAGAACAACCTCAAAATTGAGAGTTCAATAGTACGTTATGTACAAGAGGTAGATATAGATCTCGGACATATTAACTGCTGAATTTGTGATCTTTTTGTACAAAATAGTTGTGTTTTTGAAATTTAGTTGTTGTCCCTAACATAAGCAGTTGTAATGGCTGTACTGGTTGCTGTAAAAACCATTGAATTTAATTAATTAATCCTGGGAGGAAGGCTCTTGCAACGACAGACTTTAGAAGGAGTAGCTGAACACTCACTGAATGTTTTCCGTTTTTTTTCATGACGGAACCTGACAGTAATATTAAATACTAAACACTTTCATGATGTTTGTTTGATAACTAACAGTTTCTCAGGTTCTTAGATAATAGTCATTTGACAACTAAACACCCCTACCACAGATAAGAAAATGCAACCTACGCAGATACCACTGATACAGATAAGGAAAAAACTTTTTTTTACTGTTTCCTGTCTGCGTGTTATGGCCTGAAGAGGTTTTGCTAGCCTGGTCAAATATCGGGTTCCCGATGTTGTCGGTTGTTTTACACAAATGTTTTACACCATCAGTTGTTTTACAGCTGTTTGGAAATCAGCTCCTCTGGTTTCTAATTTAGTCAGCACGACGACCATTTCTGATCGATTAAAAATGCTGAGTATAAAGTTTCAACTTCTCCGTCACTGCACAAAAGTAGCTTCATGTAGATCAGCGGACTTTTTTTGAAAAAAACAAGGAGTAACCTGATAAATCGGTCACGTGTCAGAAACGGTTGTGAGTCCATATAAGGGCGAAACTCGACTGTGGAAGAGGAAATCCGGTACCTAGAACCGAAATTCCATTATCGTTATTGTATTTTTTACATGTCTAACCAGAAGTGGTATAGGAAAATCGTTTCATGATGAAGCATTTTGGGAACTACACGTAAACATAGCGACAGAGCATCTGCTAAGGAAAGTGCTACGTCTTATATATGTTATATTTAACAAGAAAATAAACATTTTTGTGTTTTGTGAAAATCGGTACATTTTAACAAAATGTTTTAGATAGAGTTGAATTTATAATCCCAATCTCAAATTTGCATAATAAATTTAATATAATAGAGGGGAAAGACAAAACTGTCTTTTATCATTTAACCCCAAGCTGGCCATTATGTATCACACGTTTTCTGATTTCAAATGTTTTGTAAGAAAAGTATTAACTCATAAGAAACTTTGGGATTAGAATGCATAAAGAAACCACTTTGTGATGTGTGTGAAACGAAAGTTGTGTGGTAAAATAAAACAGCAAGAAGTAGACAATTACAGGAGAAAGCCACAAACGAACTAAAATCATCAGCTACCACAGGACATTGATTTATATCACTGGGACAAATGGGAAATCTGTGCTGAGCTGGGCTTCGAACCTGGTCTCCTGCTTGCTAGACAGTTGCGCAGACCAGTATGCCATCCAGACCCAGTGGTCACCACAACCACAACACGGACTACCCTAGCACACTTCCAGTCAGACCCAAATTCTCGACTTATACCACACACTACTGATATAGTAATCCTGCTCATTAGTCTCTCTACACGCATCATCCCGCAATTACCGTAAGAGTTCTAGCCTGGAGTTCATCTGCACTGAGGGATGTTTGGCTGTAATCTCCTTAATTATGTATGTAATGTATGTTCTTTCAGACACGTTCGAATGAACAGACATCACATACATATAATTACAAGTAACCTCCAGGACGAGACATTTAGCTCCGTTTCACTCTAGCCCTTACTGTTGTTCAATCTGACGTCGCCGTTACAATGCATTGCGCCAGTCCGGCGTGAACACTCACCGTTGTTGTCTACGAGTGGAGTCTGGGCACTGAAGCGATGGACCACTGTGTCTTATGGATGCACAGCTCTCGCCTTATATACTGTAAGAGCGAGCGCGTGCAGATAACCGAGTTCACCATGACGCATCAGTTGTCAGCTGTCCACTATCAGCGACGTAAGTGGCTGGCGGCAGAGCTTGCGTACGTTCCACCACGTGTCGATAACAGGAAATAAGTCCCACATGTTTTACTGTAACACAGCGCTCTAGCTATACCGGCAGAAGGTCCTTGAACTAATTTCGCGATCTATTAAATCCTGGAGGAATCTCGCAAGCGGTAGCTACTGTTTCCTTTGGTTATAAGAGTGCTGCAACAAAATTTGCTGATTTGAAAAGTCAATAAAACAATGCATGTTTATCGTGTTAAATTATTATTTGGTGTTGAAATTTAATATGCAGAGTCCGCCCCGATACCTACGTGGTCTGCGCGACGGAATGCTGTGCAAGGGGGCCATGGTTCGATTCCCGGCTGGATCGGAGATTTTCTCCTCTCAGGGTCTGGGTGTTGTGTTGTCCTCATTATCATTATATGCCCATCGACGAGCAAGTCGCCAACTTGCACCGGGCGACCAACCTACCCAACGGGAGGCCTTAACCACGCGACATTTCGTTTTTTCGTAACAAGCAGCAATATCTGGCAAATGACGCCTCTTATTATCAAGACGGTGATTTCATTCTCCAAGGACTTTCATACGAAAGTGTATGCGGTTGAAATTGGCGATGAATGGTTGTGTATGATACCTTTGCAACGTTTGCTTTTTCGGTCATATGACACCAGCCTGCGAGCAAATATCGCTGCTACATGCTGATAAGCATAGAGACTATCACACACTGCGTTTGCTGTATCGTCTGTTCAATCATTGCATCTTCTCTTATTTGTCTTCACCTCTTATTCTACTATCTGAACAGCAGAAATACTCGTTGTCAACAAAGTAAAGTTCTCTCTGTACCATAATAGTGTAGAACTACATCCATACTCCGCAAGCCACCTGACGATGTGTGGCGGAGGGTACCTTGTGTACCTCTATCGGTTCTCCCTTCTATTCCAGTCTCGTATTGTTCGTGGAAAGAAGGATTGTCGGTATGCTTCTGTGTGGGCTCTAATCTCTCTGATTTTATACTTATGGTCTCTTCGCGAGATATACGTAGGAGGGAGTAATATACAAAGTGTGACAAAGTCTGTGACACCCCATTCTGCATTGTTGCCACATTTATTCAACATTGTGGACCTAAGGTGGCGGCTATAGATAAGGCTATGTCGCAATGACGTCATTGCAGTAAGCTGAAATTTTGGCGGGAAAATAGGTCTATTCGGCTGTCTCCACTAACCTAACCCGCCCATTCCCCTCACCACACCCCTCCCCTGCCCCCTCCCCTCCCCCTCTCACACCCCCCTACCTTCCCCCATCCATCAATTGGCACCAAAAGGGCTCAGTCTGTGCTGGGCTGCTGGATGTATAGACATAAGTATGGAGTGTTTATTTAAACGATTTGAGTTGTCATAGACGTTAGCTCCCTCCAGTGTGTTCACCATGAGGTGCAGAGTCCAACTGACCTGGTTCACAACTACTGAGGGTGCTGTCGGCCTGTGAAACGCAATAGGTCCTGAGTTCGAGTCTTGGCCTGAGACACAGTTTTTATCTGCCAGGAAGTTTCAGGGATGAATTTAATATGTGTATTACAGGCTGAGGGCTGTATCCATAGCCTCTTACACAATGAGTGGAAAGAAAAAGTAATGGACGAGCATGTGGTGAATACTTTTCGACAAATAAAGGCAGTGCAGTGGAATGGTATGATCATGCTTTTCACTACTCATGCAGATAGATGCTTGTGCTGGAACAGCATACCTTTTTTGAAAATGCCTAACACCCCACATCAACTTCGCCCTATTCCACAATGAAACATAGTTGTTCACCTTGAGGTTTGGAGACCAGCTGACCTAGTTCACAACACTGCCACCAGAGTGCACTGTCGATCTTTCATCACTTCCTCCTGTGACAGTCCAAGATGGCGGACCAGAAAAAAGGGTGCGAACCAATAGGAACCCTGAATATGGTCACATGATAGGCTTCAGCCAATAGGATGGCAGTATCTGGTGATGTCATTGTGGGCATATAGGGCAGATTCAGCAGCTCTGTGACCTCTATCTCACTCAGTTAGCCAGCAGCGGCAGAAGAGGAAGAAGAAGAAGAAGAACCATGAAGCATCAGTAACAGTTGTTATCCAGCCCAGCCTTGCAGAACAGGAAGTAATGGAAAAGTAAGTATCCCATATAACATCCTTGTCTACAGTTATTATTATTATTATTATTATTGGTTGTTTTCATGTCTTGGTCCATTTGTAAAGCTTCCTCTTGTTTGTTCGGCAGCAACATTCGACACGTCCAAGCCTGCAGGGGCGAGTGCCAACATATTGATCTCTTCCGTGTCTGGACCTGCAGCAACCTCAGCCACAATCTTGTCGAGACCTGCACTGGCCTCTCTACCTGCGGCAGCAACAACCTCCAGCATGTCTGAACCTGCACCAGCCACCTGGGATCCTATAGCGCACATAGCCCACTTGCTAGAGCAGGACACAGAGCTGTTATTGTCAGTCCCACTAATCTATTTGTATGATGACACACGGTCTGCTCCCAACACATTGAATGCTGCTGGTGGTCCTAAACAACAGCAAGATGAAGGATAATACTGGTCACCGTGTAATGCCACAATGAAGCGTAGCCAAGGCGCAGCTGTTGAATAAGTGAACGCTCATGCCATCTGCTGGATAGTTGCACAAATAAAAGCACAGGTGCGTCTGCCTGGCGGCAGTCAAATGAAATAGCGCTACAAGTGAGACAGTATTTGTCTGCTTGTGTCTGTGTATGTGCAGATGGATATGTGTGTGTGTGCGAGTGTATACCTGTCCTTTTTTCCCCCTAAGGTAAGTCTTTCCGCTCCCGGGATTGGAATGACTCCTTACCGTCTCCCTTAAAACCCACATCCTTTCGTCTTTCCCTCTCCTTCCCTCTTTCCTGACGAAGCAACGGTTGGTTGCGGAAGCTTGAATTTTGTGTGTATGTTTGTGTTTGTTTGTGTGTCTATCGACCTGCCAGCACTTTCGTCTGGTAAGTCGCATCATCTTTGTTTATATATATATATATAATAACTGTAATTGAATATGGTAATGTTATGGTATGTCCATTTCTAAATAGAGAACTTGGCGTAGTGTAAATTAATATTTAAAAATGTGTAAAAGTGAGGGAAATCCCCGAGAACGCGGACAATGCAGGTTGGCGCGTGAATTTGGCAGTAGAGAGCGATGTGTTCTGGAACTGATCAGATGCAGAACAGAGATTATGCGGCGCCAAAGTGACGGTTTAAGTACGGTACGGTAACGTTGCTTATAGACAGTTAAAAGTGAGCTTACAACAAACACGAACTGGATTTATGGTGCGTTGGATAGTCAAATGGACAATAAGGCTTGCAGGATGCAACATTTCGATGGAGACCGCTTGTGAGCGATATAGTTGCTGTTCCCGCTCAAAAAGCACATGGCACGCCTTGTGGAAGTCTGCGTAATTTACGACGGACTGCAGCGACCAGCAGCAAGGTATGAAGTGACCAGTGTCTGCAGCTAATGTTGCAATGTGATCTTACTATCATATGAGATCCATTGATGAGCCCACGCCAGCACAAGCAACGAACTAGTAGTTATCGTACGACAGCGTTTTTATGAACAGTAGATTTTATACCGCCGTCATAACAAGCACATTTATCCGTAGCGAACCAGTTTATGTATTTATCAAGTCAAGTTCTCTACAGTGTAATGTCTGAGTGAATTAATAAGTTCGTGATTCAAAGTGCATTCCACGAGTGTCATCAATTATTTACAGAAAATAGTTCATTATTATCCCAAATCCATCACTGTGTGTGCAGCAATACCAGGAAAAAGGGCTATATTACGTATCAGCGTATTAATGCAACAAGAGGATTTCCAACAAACGCCGGATTATACAACTGACAGAAGACGCCAGGTACTGTGCCACATTAATTATAGTTCAACTCGATGTGGTGGCTTTTCAGTAAATTATCAACTTAAAAACCCATTCAGTGTCATTAGAACAAAATGATTCTAAAGTAATGTTTTTAACATCTCTAGTAACCATCAGTTCTATAGTGTTCATTGATATTCAGTTAAAGAATTTATTGCCACCACAGCACTCATTGTACCTTCAGTACAATGCAAATTCAGTAACATTAAAATCATTACTGATAGTTGGTGTAGATCAATCTAACTACTTACAGCAAGTTCAAGTGTTTATCATATGTGTGGGTATATTGTGTTACGTAAATGTTGTACGCCTGTTAGGCGTGATTAACCTACACCAGTTAGTGCATTCTGTTCAGTCACTTCAAAGAGGTTATTTTTGTTAATGAAAATCAGAATTCGTTTAACAATCGATTTCTGGTACGCCATCGCCAATATTTATTCAGTAATTCCGTGTGGTAGTCTGAACTACATAGCAAAGCTATTCAGGCTTATTACACGCGATAGTCACTTTCCAGACATCCGATGCCGCATGGTCTAAAAATATTACAGTACATTCGGATAGTGGCATCGCAACCGACATACAACCCATCCCAGCAGAACATCCCTGTGCTAGTGCATAGTGCAGGCACAGAATGCGGATGTTGTGGATAAGAAGGTATGAAGTGTAACTGTGCTTTTCAATTCCATATACAATTTAATTCGTAGTGGACTGAAACGTGTGAATGTGGCTATAGAAGCGCACTATGACTGGGGCTTGCAAGTAAGAATAGAAATTGATAAATCGTCGAAGAGGGTTAAAGTGACTATTTATGAGTTCGACTGAAACGAAATATGTCGGGCCGAGCGCTACAGCAATCAGCAGATGACTACAGAGCATTATCCCACTCGTACTCCCCCGGCCCCCGGACATTCGTCCTACTGGTGTGACACTATCTATTCCAACGGCGTATGATAACTCTCCATGTGTGAAATCGGGTTACAAGTGCGTTTATCTATGGTAAGCCTCAGTTATGAATTTATACAATGTGGATACTGTGCCACACCTTGCATTGGAGAGACCGAGTCGTTGGTTGCCGAGTATAGACTCCACAATGATGTAACCTTTCTATGTGTGCATAGTGTACATGTTGAGGATTTGGAGCAGTACCTTTGTTTGCACATGGACACAGAACCAAACGAGAAACAAGTTAAACTCGCCCGTGACACACCCGTGTATTGCGAGGTACCCGTTGGTTTGAAGGGGATGTGCGCGGAGTTTATTGCATATCAAAAAGCTTTGTTTAGGAAATACAGCTGAGGTGCAAAGAAGAAGATAAAGGAATAGTGAAGAATTTTTTAAATACTGCATCCAATGTGTGATATTTAAATAGTAATGTGTGTATATACATTGAACCGCCAAAGAAACTGGTATACGCATGCGTATTCAAATACAGAGATATGTAAACAGGCAGAATACGGCGCTGTGGTCGGCAACGCCTATATGAGACACCAAGTGCCTGGCGCAGTTGTTATATCGGTTACTGCCGCTGCAATGGCAAGTTATCAAGATTTGAGTGAGGTTGAACGTGATATTACAGCCGGCGCACGAGCGATGGGACACAGCATCTCCGAGGTAAAGATGAAGTGGGGACTTTTCCGTACAGACATTTCGAGAGTGTACCGTGAATATCAGGAATCCGGTAAAAGATTAAATCTCCGACATCGCTGCGGCCGGAAAAAGATCCTGCAAGAACGGGATCAACGACGACTGAAGAGAATCGTTCAACGTGGCAAAAGTGCAACCCTTTCGCAAATTGCTGCAGATTTAAATGCTGGGCAATCAAAAAGTGTCAGCGTGTGAATCATTCAACTAAACATCATCGATATGGGCTTTCGGAGCCGAAGGCCCACTCGTGTACCCTTGATGACTGCACGACACAGAGCTTTACGCCTTGCCTGGGCGCATCAACACCGACATTGGACTGTAGAGACAGCAAACATGTTGCCTGGTCGGACGAGTCTCGTTTCAAATTTTATCGAGCGGATGGACGTATACGGGTATGGAGACAACTTCATGAATCCATGGACCCTGCATGTCAGCAGGGGACTGTTCAAGCCGGTGTGCACTTTGTAATGGTGTGGTGCGTGTGCATTTGGAGTGATAAGGGACCCCTGATTGGTACAGATACGACTCTGACAGGTAACACGTACGTAAGCATCCTGTCTGATCACCTGCATCCAATCGTGTCCATTGGGCAATTCCAGCAGGACAATGCGACACCCCACATGACCAGAATTGCTACAGAGCGGCTCTAGGGACACTCTTCTGAGTTCAAACACTTCCGCTGGCCAGTAAACTCCCCAGACATGAAAATTATTGAGCATATCTGGGATGCCTTGCAACGTGCTGTTCAGAAGAGATCTCCACCTCCGCGTACTCTTGCGGATTTATGAACAGCCCTGCAGGGTTCATGGTGTCAGTTTCCTCCAGTACTGGTGCAGAGTCCATGCCGCGTCGTGTTGTGTGTGTTGTGGCATCTCTGCGTGCTCGCGGGGCCCTACACGATATTAGACAGGTGTACCAGTTTCTTTTGCTCTTGAGTGTGTATTCTGACTACCCCAATGAGCTAACAGATCGACTATGGCTGCCCATGGCATCAACTGCTGCAGGTAATACAGAACATTCGAGTGAGATTGTTTCAGTAATCTCTGAGCTAAGGGAAAGAGGTATCATCGAATACGTATGGAGACAGTAGTTCCAGAACTGCACAAACCAGCACGCAAAACACACCTTCGTAGGAACATTATGATTAATGTTTTGGATGACTTATGGCAGGCTGGAGTTATAGATATGACTGAATATTCTCATGAGAATAATGGATTCAAATATATTTGAATGATTATTGACACATATTCTAAATTTTCCTGGGCATTACCTGTTAAAACAAAAACGGGAAGAAATGTTTCGGACGTGTTTGAGCGTTTGCTACAGACAGGGACAAATCGATGCTCAGACAACCCCCAAATCGATCACGGTGGAGAGTTTTACAATAAGTATTTCAAGACCGTGATGCAGCGCTATGGAATACATCACTACTCAATATTCATCCATCTGAAGGCAAGTATCATAGAGCGTCTGAACAGAACAATAAAAGGTCAAATGTGGATGCGTTTTCATCTTCGTGGCCCGTACATATGGACACATATCCTCCCAGAAATAATTGCTCAATATAATCGAACCAAACAAAGCACAATAAAAATGAAACCAATCGAATTTCATGATAATGGACTCATGGATACGGTGTACTATTGCATTAAAATGTTGGATCCACACAAACTGAAATTTAATGTAGGTGGTTTGGTACCTATCTCAAAACACAAGGCAACATTTGAGAAATCAAACCTACCAAACTGGTCAACAGAGATATTTACAGTTTCAGAGGTGCAAAGAACGAATCCTAGAACTTAAATCTTGAAGGACAATGAAGGTGGAGAAATTGCAGGCTGCTTCTAGGCCAAGAAGTCGCAGAAGAGATCAGGCTAGGATGTGTTTCTCGAAGAGAGAATCATAAGACGGCGGGGAAACAGAGCGCTAGTCAAATTTCTTGGTTTTCCTGCAGCACAAAACACTTGGATTGATGCTACGATTTGCTACATAATGGGGTGCGCAGTCCACAACCACCGCAGTAGCAAGACATGCGTGCCAGGAGACGCATTGGCGCAGGTGGTGGTTTGTTGTTGTTGTGGTCTTCAGTCCTGAGACTGGTTTGATGCAGCTCTCCATGCCACTTTATCCTGTGCAAGCTTCTTCATCTCCCAGTACCTACTGCAACCTACATCCTTCTGAATCTGCTTAGTGTATTGATCTCTTGGTCTCCCTCTACGATTTTTACCCTCCACACTGCCCTCCAATGCTAAATTTGTGATCCCTTGATGCCTCAAAACATTTCCTACCAACCGATCCCTTCTTCTAGTCAAGTTGTGCCACAAACTTCTCTTCTCCCCAATCCTATTCAATACCTCCTCATTAGTTACGTGATCTACCCACCTTATCTTCAGCATTCTTCTGTAGCACCACATTTCGAAAGCTTCTATTCTCTTGTCCAAACTGGTTATCGTCCATGTTTCACTTACATACATGGCTACACTCCATACAAATACTTTCAGAAACGACTTCCTGACACTTAAATCTATACTCGATGTTAACAAATTTCTCTTCTTCAGAAACGATTTCCTTGCCATTGCCAGTTTACATTTTATATCCTCTCTACCTCGACCATCATCAGTTATTTTACTCCCTAAATAGCAAAACTCCTTTACTACTTTAAGTGTCTCATTTCCTAATCTAATCCCCTCAGCATCACCCGATTTAATTTGACTACATTCCATTATCCTCGTTTTGCTTTTGTTGATGTTCATCTTATATCCTCCTTTCAAGACACTGTCCATTCCGTTCAACTGCTCTTCCAAGTCGTTTGCTATCTCTGACAGAATTACAATGTCATCGGCGAACCTCAAAGTTTTTACTTCTTCTCCATGAATTTTAATACCTACTCCGAATTTTTCTTTTGTTTCCTTTACTGCTTGCTCAATATACAGATTGAATAACATCGGGGAGAGGCTACAACCCTGTCTCACTCCTTTCCCAACCACTGCTTCCCTTTCCTGCCCCTCGACTCTTATAACTGCCATCTGGTTTCTGTACAAATTGTAAATAGCCTTTCGCTCCCTGTATTTTACCCCTGCCACCTTCAGAATTCGAAAGAGAGTATTCCACTTAACGTTGTCAAAAGCTTTCTCTAAGTCTACAAATGCTAGAAACGTAGGTTTGCCTTTTCTTAAACTTTCTTCTAAGATAAGTAGTAAGGTTAGTATTGCCTCACGTGTTCCAAAATTTCTACGGAATCCAAACTGATCTTCCCCGAGGTCCGCTTCTACCAGTTTTTCCATTCGCCTGTAAAGAATTCGCGTTAGTACTTTGCAGCTGTGACTTATTAAATTGATAGTTTGGTAATTTTCACATCTGTCAACACCTGCTTTCTTTGGGATTGGAATTATTATATTCTTCTTGAAGTCTGAGTGTATTTCGCCTGTCTCATACATCTTGCTCACCAGATGGTAGAGTTTTGTCATGACTGGCTCTCCCAAGGCCATCAGTAGTTCTAATGGAATGTTGTCTACTCCGGGGGCCTTGTTTCGACTCAGGTCTTTCAGCGCTCTGTCAAACTCTTCACGCAGTATGTTATCTCCCATTTCTTCTTCATCTACATCCTCTTCCATTTCCATAATATTGTCCTCAAGTACGTCGCCCTTGTATAAACCCTCTATATACTCCTTCCACCTTTCTGCCTTCCCTTCTTTGCTTAGAACTGGTTTGCCATCTGAGCTCTTGATATTCATACAAGTGGTTCTCTTCTCTCCAAAGGTCTCTTTAATTTTCCTGTAGGCAGTATCTATCTTACCCCTAGTGAGATAAGCCTCTACATCCTACTCTAGACTCTAGACAAATTGCCAGTGGAATTACACATTCCGGGATATAACTACTGTGGACCCAGAACAAAGCTTCACAAAAACTTGGCACGAGGTGCTAAGGGGGTAATCTCCTCGACGAAGCGTGTATGGAATACGACACTGCGTATGCTACAAATAAAGATCTCTCAAGTCGTCACATTGCGGATAGGATTCTAGCTGATAAGGCTAAAGCGATCCGCAGAAGAAATGATATTGGTATAGGTCAATGTATTGCAGCATTTGCAGTTGATGAAACCAAGCGAGGAAAATTAAATTGGGTTAAGGAGTGATGAATTTCAAGGGCGTTATGAATGCTGCACGTTGTGCTCTAAACAAGAAGAAGAAGGAGGAAGGTGAGGAGCAGAGCTGTTTGAAGAACTGAATCCTAACATCTATGTATGCAGTCAAAAACTCTCTGAAGCGGAAAGGTGCTGGAAGAAGAAGAGGAGGGTCAGTTAGAGCACATCGAGTTCTTCGAATACCCAAGACGTCTGGTGGTTTTCTTCCATTTCTTATCCCAGCCCTCTCCGCGCTCTCAGCGACATGATCCCTTGCTGATGGTGCTGCAGTTATTGTTCGAACAGTCAAGTACGCGCAAAACTCCTAAGCGCAGTTAGAAGAGGCAAGGAATCATAACCGCATGATGGAAGCCGCAGCCATCGGAAAAGGACTATACTTGAAACAGTAAAGGAAAGGGGTTGCCTATTCATAAATTTTTAAAAAAGCCCATTAGCAATCCTACCAGATCAATCACTCACAAATATTGATATTCTTAAGTTTGTTAGAAAATGCTAAAACCGTCTATTATTTCGACTCATTTTGTGACCTGCAACCGCCGGAAGAATTACAACAATACTTCACTCGCAGAATACGTGTGTTCTACAATTTTCGGGGCTATCAGGACTTTAATACACACCTCTGCGGACATCTACGCATCATGTTTCTCTTGACGTTCATCAGTTTAGGTTCAGAAGCAATGTCGTAAACTTTGATTTTAAAAGAACGACCATCTGTATTACGTGCAAATTGATTTGAGCATTGGTGAATGGAGTGTTACGTTGACTCTACTGGAGACGTACAACAGCATCCCAAATACGAAGGTTGTCCAGAAAGTAAGTTCCGATCGGTCGCGAAATGGAAACCACTGGGAAAATCCAGTAAAGCTTTTCACATACATGTTGGGCAGTGTCTCCAGTATGCCCGTCCATCGTGACGCGTCGCTGTTTTCAGTTTTGAGTGAATAGTGAGCACGTCAAGATGCGTAGGGAATAGTGTCTCCCGCCAAGTATGAGGGCCTGGCTAGAGATTTCGCCTGTGTCATTCAGCCCACATAACACAACAGTCGGGCAGTTCCTTCTTCAAGCCAATTCTCTGCTGCACACGGCAGGGGCAATGAAGACGCTCCTGCAGCGTTTGAGAAGTGTTTGATCACCCACAATACAGTCCTTAATTGGCTCCCCCTGAGTCTCATCTCTGTTCACAAGAACCGTTGGATATGAAGACAAAATTTTTCCACTGACAACGAGCTGCAGACCAGTGCAGATAACTGGCCGAAAGCACAGGCGGCTGCTTCCTATGACGAGGATATTGGAAAGTTGATACAACACTACGACAACACTCGAAGTCGGAGCGGCGACTATGTAGAGAAGTAGATGGAAGTGTACCTAACTGTTGCAAATAAAACGTTTCTGGTTTTCACTGTGGTTTCCATTTCGCGACCGATCGGAACTTACTTTCTGGACACCCTCGTATCACCGAGACTAACAACAAACTGCATCTGGTTACTAATGGTGAAAAAGGCATTGTGGAAATAGAATCTGCTGCGTACGATATTGACGACTTAAACGAAGTCTTAAAACAGTCTGGAAAAGGTATTGAGCTACATGCAAACGTAAATAAGCTCAAATCTGAAATAAGGACTGTGACTGCAATGATTGACTGTAACCATAAAGATTCAATAGGACGCTTACTGGGTTTCACAAAAGGATAAGTTCTGAAGAGGGATCCTAGTAAGTTTACAAGTCAGAACAGACTGTGGACATACTGCCCATCAGCACAATCCGACTGGAGTGTAACGAACTCCTGTCTCAACGACTGATTCAAACTATTCACGGATTCTTCCCCACAGTTGCAATGGGGTATGAGATTGTTGAGACTCCCGCCAGTGCAACCTACCTCCCAGTGACAGTTCAGACAGTGGACTATTTGGAGTTGAGTATTGTGCGGAGTGAGGAAGTCATTGTCCGATTACATCTAAGGCAAGATGGGCGTATGGTATAAAACCAGTGCACATAATCCGCAGCATGTCACTTCGCTGATGAAGCGCAAAATGATAACACATGTGAACTACGAATTTATTAAATCAGTTGATTTGAAACCTCCCAATGACGTCCTCACTCAGTATAACCAGTCCAGTGGAGTATGATGAGCGAATTGTACGCCAGGAATACTTCTCACATAAACCTTATGCTTCAACCACATTTAACAAGAATGATGAAATTAGAATTGACATCCAGTACCAATATACGCTGATGTTCCCTGCAAGAGTTTCATATATTTGGAGGGATGATTCAACAAAACCGACGGCAGTGTCACAGTGGGATCCAAGCTCACATGTAACGCTTTAGCATTCCTGTTTAAAGAGACACACTTTGAATTCAATGGGTCTGAGATCGACTGTACACGCAATGTCGGCATAATATCAACCATTAAAACATACATCTCTGCATAATCCACGGTGATGGTTTCGAAAATGCGGGATGGTTCATAGACGATCCGGCGGATAGAGCAGGAGAAGAGCACAAGTGCCTTACTGCATGCATACCTCTAAAAATGATAATGGGCGGCAGATTTCTATGAATGCTGAAAAGGAACTCATTCTGGTATGGGGTGTGATGCATTATAGCTTGATCACAATCAGCAAGATAATATGGAAAATGCCTCACGTCAGTGTATCAGACAAGGAGCGTTTGAATCTTTTAAAAGTCCTGAACTCCGGTGCATATCTATCACTAACATTTCGCTCTTCGGAGGTTTGGCCATGTGGAGTGGCCGCACAGTTAGAGGCGCCATGTCACTGACTGTGCAGCCCCTCCCGCCAGAGGTTCGTGTCCTCCCTTGAGCATGGGAGTGAGTGTTGTTCTTAGTATAAGCTAGTTTAAGTAGTGTGTAAGTCCAGGGACCGATGAACTAAGCAGTTTGATCCCTTAGAAATTCACACACATTTGAACATTTTTCTTTGGAGGCTTTCGAGTACCCATTGCCACTGACTGCAAGTAGACTAACATGGGCTATTAGAACCTCTTTGCAGCTAGAGATGCCTAGATTCATCATACTTGCGTTTCAGACTAATAGTAGAGGGAATATAACAAATGATTCCACCGTATCCATCAACTGCAAGTTAACAAATGTCGGAGTCTACCTGAATTCAGAACTCTATCCATATGAAAATTCACAGCTGCAGAAGAATGAAAATGTATACAGTCTAGCATATGACGTGTATGCGAGCTTTCGTGTTTCTTACTAAGAAAGTGCTGAAGAAGAAGGGGAAGGGCGTCTACTCAGTCCATGGAAATGCAAGAACATATACCAATCATCATGATAGACTGCTTGAAACAGAGCGAGATAATTAAGGCTGGACCTGTAGATGTACAAAGTGAATTTGAATCTTCGACAAATTTCCCAGGCTACACTGCAGCTTATGCTCTAGTTCTACATGACTTGTGATCAACTACTGCCCACTCACCGGTGTTCAGCAATGAGCTGTATAAATGAACAGGTGCTGCACCATACCCAGAGCATTCCGCAATGGCATCTCAAGGTGTGAACATCATTACAGACGCTCAGGGTTTCTATGATGATGAGCATATACAGTTCATATTTAAAGATGTCGCATTTGTAGCGTACACAGAAGATGAAGGAGTGATACAGACATTCCCAGCAAACAGCGCATAACCAAGGTCTTTCAAGGATGTGAAGTGCGCTAAGACATGAAATGGTGCAAAGTGGTTAACACATTTCTGCCATGGAATACACTGGGATGATCCATGCATACCCTATAGATGTATGGTGACGTCGCTTCGATTATTCGACCACTCAGATACCATCATCTATGTGAATGGAAAGGAGAAGATCTCATGGATGCTTCAAATCTTTAAGTTTGCTCCTATTCAAGACCCAGAATTCTACGGGTGTCCTGCTCTCCATCGACTCAAGAAGAAGAAGGTGTGTGAAAGTAGTGTTGATGTGTCTGCTTATGAAAATGTAAAATTACTTTTTAGTTGGATGAGATATAAATGAGTTTTTTTAACTCATAATATGTGTATGATTTCTCTTCACCCCGTTCCCACGTTGACTGTGTACAGTTTCGTCCAGATACTATGTCTGTGGTGTTCTTCAAGCACAGGAGATATTATTTTGGATATCTCTGCTATGTATCTTTGGAAGCAGATGGGGTCCCGTGCCTCCTGCTCCCATAAACCGATTCGTGCTGCACGATAGGCGTAATTCTATGCAACCATTTTATATATTTTGTTATTCTCTGTCTTAAACGTCACCTCTTTAAATACCACTCATCTTCAGAAAAACTAATGTCATTTGTGACCTGTACAGCCTATATAAAGCAACTGGGGATAGGTTGTTTTGTAAATAGCAACAAAGACGTATGGTGGCGAACTTTTTCGTCTACTCAGTTCTTTTCTTGAGATTACAATTCAGTTCTTGAAATTAGAGTTCAGTTCTTGAGAATTCAATATAGTTCTTGAGGTACAATTTGACACTGCTATTCCCATGTAGAGATATGTTTAACTTACATGCTACAACAGTAACACTGGCTGAGAATAATTTTTAATTTTTTTTTTATTTCCAGTAGCACTGCATGAGAATGTTTACAATTTTTCCAGATATACATACTAATGTGGAGATACTTTTACTACAACTAAATTCCACAGTTCCAGTAGCGTAGCTTTCATAATAATTGTCATGGACAGTGCACACTTAGAATAGAATTTTAGCAGCCCCAGTAGCAAAAGTTTTTGCAGTAATAATAATTCTGGTGGACTGTGAGTTATTATATATACTGATCTGACTTGGATGGCTAGTGGCAGATGGAAAACTTAAAAACTATTCTATTTACAAGACGCACATGGTGCTTAGATATATATTTACAGAGCACAAATATGTTACGTGTGAATAAATAAATGAATGTAATTTCAACAGACCCAGCTGCAAAAGTTTTAACAAGAATAATAATTCTGACGAAATACGTTACATGTGAATAAATAAATATATAAATGTTTTGGTTGGTTGGTTGGTTTGGGGAAGGAGACCAGACAGCGTGGTCATCGGTCTCATCGGATTAGGGAAGGATGGGGAAGGAAGTCGGCCGTGCCCTTTCAGAGGAACCATCCCGGCATTTGCCTGGAGCGATTTAGGGAAATCACGGAAAACCTAAATCAGGATGGCCGGACGCGGGATTGAACCGTCGTCCTTCCGAATGCGAGTCCAGTGTGTAACCACTGCGCCACCTCGCTCGGTATAAATGTTTTCTGTTCATGGTTTTTTAATAAATACATTTTTTGTTTCCAGTTTTTTAACTTTTTAAACTTTTTTCTTTCACACATATGGTGTGCATATACATATACATACATACATTTTTATCTTTTTTCCACACATGGTCTACGTGTGTATATACACGTGTGCATAGTACACATAAATATTTACACCACACACACACACACACACACACACACAAATTACTTACATTATGATAAAAAGGTCATACTACTACTTTGCAGACTCTCTTTCTCTCTCTCTCTCTCTCTCTCTCTCTCTCTCTCTCATTCACTCACCCGCTCATTCTCTCCCTCTCTTGGACCGAGCGAGGTGGCGCAGTGGTTAGACACTGGACTCGCATTCGGGAGGACGACGGTTCAATCCCGCGTCCAGCCATCCTGATTTAGGTTTTCCGTGATTTCCCTAAATCACTCCAGGTAAATGCCGGGATGGTTCCTCTGAAAGGGCACGGCCGACTTCCTTCCCTAATCCGATGAGACCGATGACCTCGCTGTCTGGTCTCCTTCCCCAAAAACAACCCAACCCTCTCTCCCTCTCACTCAATCAGAGTTCCCCATCCCTCCCCTCGCTTTAAGTGAGTGGTGTGAGTACGGGAAAGTTTCAGTTGCATCATCACAAATGACCCTTTTATCGTCATACTAGCCTGCCTTACCATATGCACCACGAGCGCCGCTATACAGGCACTGCAACTAATCTTCGATAGAGAGGGCTCTCGATGCCATATGACGCACACTCTTAGGCCGCCTCTGGGTGGCACCTTCCAATATGCGATACACATACACTTTTGATCGCAGACCTACAAACTCCACAACCGGCAATCCGTTCACTTCGTCCTTCATAAGGCCAATAACCTTCTTGTTCTGCGGAACAATACCATAAGGGTTATCGGTTGTGTCACATTCGTTACCGTGGTACCTCATTACTTCATATGGATCGTAGTTCGTCACCCAATAGATGAAGCTATCTGTATCCACATAAAGTAATTTAGCATCTGCGAAATTAGTTTTCGCAAAGTCGTAATGAAAGCGGTAGATGTGGAGTTTGGATAGGTCTAGTATGCACGTCCCGGCATAAATAGGTTTTGTAAGCTCTACTGCAGTCTTTGCTATCTCCACAGCAACAAAGTTCTAGTTGAATGTGGTGACCCTCTTAAAATTTGGTCTGGCAAGCATTTCCTTACGCCATAACGCCCATTCCTTTCGGTTCTAATCAAAATTTCACGTCGTTCCCCCAAATTCTCCATTGTTTTACCGAAAATTGAATTATTCATTAATTTATAAAAATCTTTCTCAAAGTCACACCTCACGGAAGATCTCTGTCTCGTATTCAAATCAATACACGCCTTCAACCAAGGGAACTGCATGAAGGAGATAGCCTGGGTGATACTAACTAGCTCCATCCCCAAGATGAGATACTACTGGAGATTACGATAGTGAATAATGTATCTCCGCTTATTCCCCAGCGATGTCATCAGTTTTGGGGTGGAGCATCCTTGCTGAACAAGTTGATCTAGACACAGCGGCAAATCAACATGCACATTACAGAAACTAATAGGGTATGTGAGTTCTGCCTCCACCACACACACTACATCAGATTCAGCTGCCATAACCCTTATGGTTTCGTCTTCAGGCACCCATCACTGTCGGCCGTGACTGCTGCGTGGCGTGCTCGTATAGGTTATTTACATCCCGTTACATTATGTAACTCCAATTAAAACATGACAGCCAACCATGTTATTGTACAAATATTCATTCTCCTTCGATTTGGTCATGGGAACGTTGTCGCTGTGAAGCTTATCAACCTCCCATGGAAGTTTTTCGAGCTCATTGAGCAGCCAAATTGCAGGATTATCCCCGACATAAGATTTGTAGCGGTTAAGACTCGAATCACAAGACTATACAATTTTGTACGCTGCCACATATGGCGGTATGTGAATTCGTGGGGTCACCTACAGAGCGGGTCACAGGAGCGAGAAGGCATTCAGATTCGACGTACACTATAAACAGGCATCGCTCCTAGTGGTGAGCATTTTTAAGCTTTAAGGATTTCTTTTCCTCAGTAGGCATAACAAGTACCGGATCCTTGGAACCGCAATCTTCTAGATGTGCCGCTAATAAATTGTCTGAGAAAAAATAACGCAAGCACCTCAAGCAAATGTGCTTTACGCGATGGTCGGTTGATAGCTGGACTGAAGGAGTTCAAATGGTTCAAATGGCTCTGAGCACTATGGGACTTAACGTCTGCGGTCGTCAGTACCCTAGAACTTAGAACTACTTAAACCTAACTAACCTAAGGACATCACACACATCCATGCCCGAGGCAGGATTCGAACCTGTGGCCGTAGCGACTGCGCGGTTCCAGACTGTAGCGCGTAGAACCGCTCGGCCACTCCGGCCGGCTCGGGACATGTCTTTGATCCAAACATAATTATCATCTTCAGTGAAGAGTAGCATGTTTACATCAAAGTCACGCTCACCGTCAGATTTTGAGAAATGGAGGGTGCCTGCTCATCTGGCTTGCTTTTCTTCTCCAGGCTATAAACATTTACCGATATTCCGGTATTCTGTGCCTGAAATTCAGGTATGTTCTGAATCTTGACTTTGAACTCGTTAGCATCAAAGTTATAACACCCACCAGTACTGTCACTTGTCACCTGCATGGTACATACTGGGACGCTCAGGATGATCTCTGTAATTCTAATTGCTCTCGCGAGCCGAGATTGACCATGCAAAACAAGCCTGATCCTTTCTATTTTCAACATTAATGCATGCCCAATTATTAGCTATATCTTTATGGAGCTTGATCTTTCTAGACCCTCCATTTACCGGCTCATAGACTCGCATATGGATGTCCAGGTGCAGTATTCGTCTGAGTGCTGACCTTCTCACTTCCATCTCGGAAAACCGGGCCAATATAGCACTCATGGTTAATTTACGAAATCACTCGGCGATTGACGTGCTCCGCGTTATCACGCCATCCCCCCCTCTCCCCCCCCCCCCCGCCAAAGATAATAATCCCAGAACCAACTTGGGGAGGTGAAGGGGGGGGAGGGGGAGAATGTGGCAGTTTGACGCAGAGCTCAAATGGCTCTGAGCACTATGGGACTCAACTGCTGTGGTCATTAGTCCCCTAGAACTTAGAACTACTTAAACCTAACTAACCTAAGTACATCACGTAGCAGTCGCATGGTTCCGGACTGCGCGCCTAGAACCGCGAGACCACCGCGGCCGGCCGACGCAGAGCACCGCACTGGATTTAATGGGGGTATACCAAGGATCATTGACTAACTTGAGGAGCTCCTTTTCCACTACAGGAATGCCCGTCCTTAGAAAACCAATAGGATCGCGATACCCTTCTGCCGGATCTCGAACCTCATGAAAGAGATTCGCTCCTCAAAGGCATCTGCAATCACTGAGTATTCTAATTGAGGTATGGTGTCACTGACCTGACGTCCTTCGCTAAAAGTATGGGAGGGGGAACTGCCACTAGCCACAGGTCCTGTGGACGATGGGGTCTGTGAGGTGGTGAGTGGTACCTGCCGTAGCAAACACTCCCTTTTCGAGCTACGATTCTGACGAAGATGAGAAAAAGGATGAGGAAGCGCTACCAGGTCAGACCAGTTGGAGCAACCTGGTTGTGGCGATAGTTCCCAATGCTGATGCTGCTGCACCTGGCCCACGGACGCCACAGTGGCAATGCTGGGGCAGCAGCAGCGGCGGCGGCCTCTCACGCTACGTGTAGCAGCGCTGATGTGTGCCTTAGCGGACACCACTTTGGCGAGAAAGAAGGTTTAGCCACCATCGGTATGCGTGCCACGTTGTGCTGCGGATGTGGACACGCGTCCACTGCAGAATAACGAAAAAAATTAAGTACAACGGTTGCTGTAAGGAAAGAAAGAAAGAAAGCAGCAGCTGGCCGAGACACACGCAGCAACAGGGAAGTAACCGATTTTGAGACTTTTACGAGTCGCTAACCAGGAGCGAATTCTATAATATCATCTGTGTGCCTTAATAGTTTAGTTTCTTGAGTAATTTAATATGTAATAGCCACAGTTCTTGCTTTTTCGTTTGCGTCGGAAAGTAAACCGATTTTGTGACATATTGCAAATTCCAAATCAGGGGCGAATTATTTAGTTTCACCTGAGTGCTTTGGTAGTTAGGTTTTTGAATCTCTGTGTATTAATCTAATTTGTTAGACACAGCTCCCGTGTTTTCGTCAGTGTCTACAGCAGAGTTGCACAGCACGTGCCGATAGTCCATTTATCTGCATAGTTTAGTTTTCCGCGGTCTTTAGTATGGACAAGGACTGCTATTCTTGTGTGCAGATGTGAGCCGAGTTGGTGGCACGTCGCTCTCAGATCCAGGCTGTGACGGCTTCGGTTACATTTCTTGAGGCTGCAGTGGATGGCCACCACCATTGTGGGCTGGCCATGGGGATCCAACGGACGTCCAGCACGTTCGAGTCCTCCGATCTGTCCTCACCAGCGGCCAGCCCAGTTAGTGCTCGCATTGAGGTCGAGTGGGAGGTCGCCCCAGAGCGTAGCAGGCCGCTAAACTCTTCCCAGGGAGCTGCAAGTAAGGCCTCCCCGTTTTGTCTGACAAACAGGTTCCAGGTGCTGTCTGTGGCTGACTCTGTCGCTGAGCCAGATGCTGTCGCCTGTCCCGCTTCAGAGGAAACCTCCCAGCCTGCAAGATCCAGACAACCACAGAGGGTGTGATTATTGATAGTTGGGAGCTCCAACTCTAGGCGTGTTATGGGGCCCCTTAGGGACTTGGCTGCCAAGATGGGAAAGAAAACCAAAACTCAGTGTGCATACCGGGTGGAGTCATTCCAGAAGCGAAACAAGTCCTTCCAGATGCCATGAAGAGCACAGGGTGCAGCCAACTGCAGGTGGTGGCTCACGTCGGTACCAATGATGTGTGTCACTTTGGATCAGAAGAGATTCTCCCTGGTTTCGAGCAGCTGACAGAAGTGGTAAAGGCTGCCAGGCTTGTTCGGAAGATGAAAGCAGAGCTACCCATTTGCAGCATAGTCGTCAGGAACGATTGTGGACCTATGATACAGAGCCTAATGGAGGGTCTGAATGATAGGCTAAGATGGTTCTGCGATCGCTTAGGCCGCAGATTCCTCGATTTGCGTCAAAGGGTGGTTGGGTTTCCCGTTCCACTGAATAGGTCAGGTATCCACTATACGCAGGAGGCAGCTACACGGGTAACAGGGGGTGTGTTGCGTGGACTGGGCGGTTTTTTGGGTTAGAGGGTCTCGGGGAAACACAAGAACGGCTTCAGTCACGATGGGTGCAGGCCGAACACAGGAAAAACGTAGATACAGTAACCATCGGTATAACAGTTGAAATTGTCGTAGTTGTGTTGGAAAAGTACCAGAGCTAAAAGCGCTAATAGAAAGCACTGATGCTCAAATCGTTATAGGCACTTAAAGCTGGCTAAAGCCGAAGATAAGCTCAGCCGAAATTTTTGCGAAGAACCTAACGGTGTTCCGAATGAAGAGGCTAAACACGGTTGGCGATGGCGTGTTTGTTAGAAATGGTTTATCTTGTCGTGAAATTGAACTGGATAGTTCCTGTGAGTTAGTATGGGCACAGGTCATTGTTGGCAACCGGAATAAAATAATAATTGGATCCTTTTACCGACCTCCCAATTCAGATGATACAGTTTCTTAAAGGTTCAAAGACGTACCCGACTCATACGACTATAGTTGCTGGTGACTTTAATTTACCCTCGGTATGTTGGCGAAAATACATGTTTAATACCGGGGGTACGCATAAAACATCATCCGAAATTGAGCTAAGCACATTCTCTGAAAATTATTTCGAGTAGTTAGCTCATGAGCCCACACGAATAGTAAACGTATGTGAAAACACACTTGACCTCTTAGCAGCAAATAATCCTGAGCTAATAACGAGCATCAGAACAGATAAAGGGATTAGTGAAATGGTTCAAATGGCTCTAGGAACTATGGGACTTTACATCTGAGGTCATCAGTCCCCTAGACTTAGAACTACTTAAACCTTACTAACCTAAGGACATCAGACACATCCATGCCCAAGCCAGGATTCGAACCTGCGATCGTAGCAGCAGTGCGATTCTGGACTGAAGCGCCTAGAACCGCTCGGCCACAGCGGTCGGTGGATTAGTGAACACAGGGTTGTCGTAGCGAGACTGAATATTGTAACGCCAAATCCTCCAAAAATAAACGAAAATATACCTATTAAAAAAAATCACTTAACGTCTCCCTGAGAGACATATTGTAACCCCAAATCCTCCAAAAATAAACGAAAATATACCTATTCAAAAAGCTCACTTAACGTCTTCCTGAGAGACAATCACCATTCCTTCCAAATTAATAATGTAAGTGTAGACCAGATGTGGCTTGAATGCAAAGAAATAGTATCGGCAGCAATTGAGAGATTTGTACCAAATAAATTAACAAACGACGGAGATGATCCTCCTTGGTACACAAAACGGGTCAGAACACTGTTTCAGAATAAACGAAACAAACATGACAAATTTAAACAGACGCAAAATCCCCAAGATTGACGATCTTTTACAGAAGCTCGAAATTCAGGGTGTACTTCAATGAGAGATGCTTATAATAGTTTCCATAATGAAACTTTGTCTCGAAACCTGGCAGATAATCCAAAGAGCTTCTGGTCGTATGTGAAGTATGTTAGCGGTAAGAAACAATCAATGCATTCTCTGCGCGATAGCAATGGAGATGCTATCGAAGGCAGTGCTGCCAAAGCAGGATTGCTAAACACAGCCTTCCGAAATGCCTTCATAAAAGAAGACGAAGTAAATATTCCAGAATTCGAATCAAGAACAGCTGCCAATGTGAGTAACGTAGAAGTAAATATCCTCAGAGTAGTGAAGCAACTTAAATCACTTAACAAAAGCAAGTCTTCTGGTCCAGACTGTATACCAATTAGGTTCCTTTCGGAGTACGCTGATGCATTAGCTCCATACTTAACAATCATATACAACCGTTCACTCGACGAAAGATCCATACCCAAAGACTGGAAAGTTGTACAGGTAACACCAATACTCATGAAAGGTAGTAGGAGTAATCCACTAAATTACAGGCCCATATCATTAACGTCGATCTGCAGCAAGATTCTGGAACACCTGTTGTGTTCGAACATTATGAATTACCTCGAAGAAAACGGTCTATTGACACACAGTCAACATGTATTTAGAAAACATAGTTCTTGTGACACACAACTAGCTCTTTTTCCGCATGAAGTGTTTAGTGCTATTGAGAAAGGATTTCAGATTGATTTCGTATTTCTGGATTTCCGAAAGGCTTTTGACGCTGTACCACACAAGGGGCTTGTAGTGAAACCGCGTGCTTATGGACTATCGTCTCAGTTATGTGACTGGATTTGTGATTTCCTGTCAGAGAGGTCAGAGTTAGTAGTAACTGACGGAAAGTCATCGAGTAAAACAGAAGTGATTTCTGGCGTTCCCCAAGGTAGTGTTATAGGCCCTTTGCTGTTCCTTTTCTATATAAACGATTTGGAAGACAATCTGAGCAACCGCGTTAGTTTGTTTGCAGATGAAGCTGTCGTTTATCGACTAATAAAGCCATCAGAAGATAAAAACAAATTGCAAAAGATAATTGGAAGTTGACCCTAAATAACGAAAAGTGTGAGGTCATCCACATGAGTACTAAAAGGAATCCATTAAATTTCACTTACACGATAAATCAGTCAAATCTAAAGGCCGTAAATTCAACTAAATACCCAGGTATTACAATTGCGAACAACTGAAATTGAAAGGAACACATAGAAAATGTTGTGGGGAAGGCTAACCAAAGACTGCTTTTTATTGGCAGGACACTTAGAAAATGCAACAGATCTACTAAGGAGATTGCCAACACTACACTTGTCCGTCCTCTTTTAGAATACTGTTGCGCGGTGTGGGATCCTTACCAGATATGATTGACGGAGTACGGCGAGAAACTTCAAAGGAGGGCAGCACATTTTGTATTATCGCGAAATATAGGAGAGAGTGTCACAGAAATGATACAGGATTTGGGCTGGGCATCATTAAAACAAAGGCGTTTTACGTTGCGACGGAATCTCAGCAACTTTCTCCTCCGAATGCGAAAATATTTTGTTGACCCCGACCTACCTAGGGAGAAACGATCACCATGATAAAATAAGGGAAATCAGAGCTCGTACGTAAAGATATAGGTGTTCGTTCTTTCCACGCTCTATACGAGATTGGAATAACAAAGAATTGTGAACGTGGTGCGATGAACCCTCTGCCAGGCACTTAAATGTGATTTGCAGAGTATCGATGTTGATGTAGATGACTACAGACGATTGCATGGTTCTAAGCGGAGTGAGTGCTTACCTTTCCCACTCTGGGCCTCAGCCTGAGCAACTCATCAACATTGACCGGTATTGTTCAAATGTGTGTGAAATCTCATGGGACTTGACAGCTGAGGTCATCAGTCCCTAAGCTTACACACTACTTAACATAAATTATTCTAAGGACAAACACACACACTCACACTCATGCCCGAGGGAGGACTCGAACCTCCGCCGGGAGTTTGATCGGTATTACTACCACCTCTTCAGGTAAGTCATTCTCCTCAAAAAGGGCCAGGTCACACTGTCTTTGTACCTCTTCGTCTGGAGCCATTTCCCTGACCCAACCAAGTGTTTCATCCTCCTCAGAAGCGATATGCTGCTGATCCATCTCACCTACAACAATAACAAGATATGTATATAAATATACATACTTGTTTTAGTGCTGGAACGCTGTGCCATCTCATCCGGCGCTGGATATATACACTCCTGGAAATTGAAATAAGAACACCGTGAATTCATTGTCCCAGGAAGGGGAAACTTTATTGACACATTCCTGGGGTCAGATACATCACATGATCACACTGACAGAACCACAGGCACATAGACACAGGCAACAGAGCATGCACAATGTCGGCACTAGTACAGTGTATATCCACCTTTCGCAGCAATGCAGGCTGCTATTCTCCCATGGAGACGATCGTAGAGATGCTGGATGTAGTCCTGTGGAACGGCTTGCCATGCCATTTCCACCTGGCGCCTCAGTTGGACCAGCGTTCGTGCTGGACGTGCAGACCGCGTGAGACGACGCTTCATCCAGTCCCAAACATGCTCAATGGGGGACAGATCCGGAGATCTTGCTGGCCAGGGTAGTTGACTTACACCTTCTAGAGCACGTTGGGTGGCACGGGATACATGCGGACGTGCATTGTCCTGTTGGAACAGCAAGTTCCCTTGCCGGTCTAGGAATGGTAGAACGATGGGTTCGATGACGGTTTGGATGTACCGTGTACTATTCAATGTCCCCTCGACGATCACCAGTGGTGTACGGCCAGTGTAGGAGATCGCTCCCCACACCATGATGCCGGGTGTTGGCCCTGTGTGCCTCGGTCGTATGCAGTCCTGATTGTGGCGCTCACCTGCACGGCGCCAAACACGCATACGACCATCATTGGCACCAAGGCAGATGCGACTCTCATCGCTGAAGACGACACGTCTCCATTCGTCCCTCCATTCACGCCTGTCGCGACACCACTGGAGGTGGGCTGCACGATGTCGGGGCGTGAGCGGAAGACGGCCTAACGGTGTGCGGGACCGTAGCCCAGCTTCATGGAGACGGTTGCGAGTGGTCCTTGCCGATACCCCAGGAGCAACAGTGTCCCTAATTTGCTGGGAAGTGGCGGTGCGGTCCCCTACGGCACTGCGTAGGATCCTACGGTCTTGGCGTGCATCCGTGCGTCGCTGCGGTCCGGTCCCAGGTCGACGGGCACGTGCATCTTCCGCCAACCACTGGCGACAACATCGATGTACTGTGGAGACCTCACGCCCCACGTGTTGAGCAATTCGGTGGTACGTCCACCCGGCCACCCGCATGCCCACTATACGCCCTCGCTCAAAGTCCGTCAACTGCACATACGGTTCACGTCCACGCTGTCGCGGCATGCTACCAGTGTTAAAGACTGCGATGGAGCTCCGTATGCCACGGCAAACTGGCTAACACTGACGGCGGCGGTGCACAAATGCTGCGCAGCTAGCGCCATTCGACGGCCAACACCGCGGTTCCTGGTGTGTCCGCTGTGCCGTGCGTGTGATCATTGCTTGTACAGCCCTCTCGCAGTGTCCGGAGCAAGTATGGTGGGTCTGACACACCGGTGTCAATGTGTTCTTTTTTCCATTTCCAGGAGTATATATATATATATATATATATATATATATATATATATATATATATATATATATTGTTAGTCCTCACATGCATGGCTACAGCTAACATACTCCTCCTTCTCCAACGGAAACGTCACATCCACACAGTAAAAAATTACGTCCTTCATGACAGTCCAGCAGTTAGACACAGACTGAATTCTTTTCCCGTCGTGTTTCACCCAGACCGCCATCTTGGATTACGTCACAGGAGGGGAGAGGGGGTGGGCCAACACCACCCTCTGGTCATTGTGTTGTGAACTAGGTCAGCTGGACTTCATGGTGAACACACTGGATGGATCTGCTGTCTATGACAAATTGTTTAAATAAACAATGCATACTTATGTCTATCCTATCTGGTAGCCCAGCACAGACTGAGTCATTTATCTTCCAATTTCCAGATGGGGAGGGGAAGGGAGGAGAGTGTGTTAGGTTAGTGGAAGTAGCCCAGTTGACCTATTTTCCCACCAAAATTTGAACTTCCTGCCATGATGTCACTGCGACATTGCCACATTTATGGCTGCCACCATTTTCAATAAATTTGGCAACAATGCAGAGTGGGGTGACACGAAATTAGTCCCACTACTTGCCATCACATAGCACTGCTATGTTCTCTAAATCACTTTCTACGTCAGGAAATCGACTTTGAAACAATCTTCCTCAAAATATCACAGAAATTAAATTGCTGCCACACTTCAAAAGACTGCTAATGGTCCACCTTCTATCACAATAGCAATCTCTCCTACATTCTATACAGCTCTTTCTCGTCATTCCCCACCTCCCTCCCCCACAACTTTTTCCTACCGCACTACCTCATGTCGGAAGAGTCCTCTATATTCTTTTATTTCCCAACAGCCACTGTCACTGTCATTTCAATCTCCTCCTCTTCCTTTATCCGTTCCACTCCTGATAATACACTACTGGCCATTAAAACTGCTACACCAATAAGAAATGCAGATGATAAACGGGTATTAATTGGACAAAGATATTATAATAGAACTGACATGTGATTACATTTTCAAGCAATTTGGGTGCATAGATCCTGAGAAATCAGTACCCAGAACCAACCACCCCTGGCCGTAATAACGGCCTTGATACGCTTGGACATTGAATCAAACAGAGCTTGGATGGCGTGTACCGGTACAGCGGCCCATGCAGCTTCAACATGATACCACAGTTCATCAAGAGTAGTGACTGGCGTATTGTGACGAGCCAGTTGCTCGGCCACCATTGACCAGGCATTTGCAGTTGATGAGGGATCTGGAGAATGTGGTGGCCAGGGCAGCAGTCGAACACTTTCTGTATCCAGAAAGGTCCGTACAGGACCTGCGACATGCGGTGGTGCATTATCCTTCTAAAATGTAGGGTTTCGCAGGGATCGAATGAAGGGTAGAGCCACGGGTCGTAACACATCTGAAATGTAACGTCCACTGTTCAAAGTGCCATCAATGCGAACAAGAGGTGACCGAGACGTGTAACCAGTGGCACCCCATACCTTCGCGCCGGGTGATACGCCAGTATGTCGATGACGAATACACGATTCCAATGTGCGTTCACCGCGATGTCGCCGAACATGGATGCGACCATCATGATGCTATAAACAGAACCTGGATGCATCCGAAAAAATGACGTTTTGCCATTCGTGCACCCAGGTTCGTCGCTGAGTACACCATCGCACGCGCTCCTGTCTGTGATGCAGCGCAAGGGTAACCGCAGCCACGGTCTCCGAGCTGATAGTCCATGCTGCTCCAAACTTCGTCGAACTGTTCGTGCAGATGGTTGTTGTCTTGCAAACGTTCCCATCTGTTGACTCAGGGATCGAGACGTGGTTGCACGATCCGATACAGCCATGCGTATAAGATGCCTGTCATCTCGACTGCTAGTGATACAAGGTCGTTGGGATCCAGCACGGCATTCGGTATTACCCTCCTGAACCCACCGATTCCGTATTTTGCTAACAGTCATTGAATCTCGACCAACGCGAGCAACAATGTCGCGATACGATAAACCGCAATAGCGATAGGCTACAATCCGATCTTTATCAAAGTCGGAAACGTGATGGTACACATTTTTCCTCCTTACACGAGGCATCACAACAACGTTTCACCAGGCAACGCCGGTCAACTGTTGTTTGTGTATGAGAAATCGGTTGGAAACTGTCCTCATGTCAGCAAATTGTAGGTGTCGCCACCGGCGCCAACCTTGAGTGAATGCTCTGAAAAGCTAATCATTTGCATATCACAGGATCTTCTTCCTCTCGGTTAAATTTCGCGTCTGTAGCACGTCATCTTCGTGGTGTAGCAATTTTAATGGCCAGTAGTGACTTAACACGGCTTCGAATGTACTAAACTAATCTATATCACTTTAGTGCTCTTTATTATTATTACTAGTGTCAGTTATTATTATTATTATTGTCATTAGTACTATTATTTGGAAGGTTTTGTAATGTCTTTGGTATGCGTTGCTCATAATCGTATTTCCTCTTTATGTAATATCTTTTTCGTGAAAAGATGGTCAGATGTAAGAAAGGGCCTTGAGGCCCTAATCTGGTTTGGCTCAATAAGCAACAAATAAATATATTATGCTGGTTTACTCGAATTCTGAAGTTTCATACAGCTCTTTAAAGCATAGATATGGGTATGCAGGCTATTGTTTGGCGAATATTCACCACAAAGCGGGCACCGGTGCTTGGAAAATCAGTGTAAATATTTGATTTTAGATATCCCCCTAAACAAACATTGTCCATGAAAGGTCTCTCACAAAATGCGCATTGCAGTTCACACCTTGTGGGCCATTTTGCTGAAACCACAAACCCTCAATATCACTTTATCTGAGATTAGTCGAAACCAGCGCTTTAAGTCATGTTTGCATAACTATGATAATTCACAATTACTTCAGTCTTGTTTTCTTTAAAGAAGGAAGTATCGACGATCCTTCCTCTCGACAATGCACACAAAATGTGTTACACGATCTGAATTCAGGAGCCTATCAGGGAGTTCTCCTCGATTATTTAGCATTCCAGTGGCTCACGTTTCGATTATTCACACACCCAAATAGATGAAATTCCTCACTAAAGAATCACTAAAGAACACCAGCTCCTCGTGTAACTTTTCAAGCAATTCTTTACATGAACTTCACCAACAAACGACTCGGTGTTCAGTGGGTTCCTGTACCACAGCCAACTAGTATGCGGGCAAACTGAAGTCATCATTAAGATATCGCCTCGTAGCTACGACAAATTCGCAAGGCACCTGCGTGCCCAATCCTAAAGCGCAATAAAGACTGTTCACTATTTCTACATCTACATCTACATTTATACTCCGCAAGCCACCCAACGGTGTGTGGCGGAGAGCACTTTACGTGCCACTGTCATTACCTCCCTTTCCTGTTCCAGTCGCGTATGGTTCGCGGGAAGAACGACTGCCGGAAAGCCTCCGTGCGCGCCCGAATCTCTCTAATTTTACATTCGTGATCTCCTCGGGAGGTATAAGTAGGGGGAAGCAATATATTCGATACCTCATCCAGAAACGCACCCTCTCGAAACCTGGCGAGCAAGCTACACCGCGATGCAGAGCGCCTCTCTTGCAGAGTCTGCCACTTGAGTTTGCTAAACATCTCCGTAACGCTATCACGGTTACCAAATAACCCTGTGACGAAACGCGCCGCTCTTCTTTGGATCTTCTCTATCTCCTCCGTCAACCCGATCTGGAACGGATCCCACACTGATGACCAATACTCAAGTATAGGTCGAACGAGTGTTTTGTAAGCCACCTCCTTTGTTGATGGACTACATTTTCTAAGGACTCTCCCAATGAATCTCAACCTGGTACCCGCTTTACCAACAATTAATTTTATATGATCGTTCCACTTCAAATCGTTCCGCACGCATACTCCCAGATATTTTTCAGAAGTAACTGCTACCAGTGTTTGTTCCGCTATCATATAATCATACAATAAAGGATCCTTGTTTCTATGTATTCGCAATACATCACATTTGTCTATGTTAAGGGTCAGTTGCCACTCCCTGTACCAAGTGCCTATCCGCTGCAGATCTTCCTGCATTTCGCTACAATTTTCTAATGCTGCAACTTCTCTGTATACTACAGCATCATCCGTGAAAAGCCGCATGGAACTTCCGACACTATCTACTAGGTCATTTATATATATTTTGAAAAGCAATGGTCCCATAACACTCCCCTGTGACACGCCAGAGGTTACTTTAACGTCTGTAGACGTCTCTCCATTGATAACAACATGCTGTGTTCTGTTTGCTAAAAACTCTTCAATCCAGCCACACAGCTGGTCTGATATTCCATAGGCTCTTACTTTGTTTATCAGGCGACAGTGCGGAACTGTATCGAACGCCTTCCGGAAGTCAAGAAAAATAGCATCTACCTGGGAGCCTGTATCTAATATTTTCTGGGTCTCATGAACAAATAAAGCGAGTTGGGTCTCACACGATCGCTGTTTCCGGAATCCATGTTGATTCCTACATAGTAGATTCTGGGTTTCCAAAAACGACATGATACTCGACCAAAAAACATGTTCTAAAATTCTACAACAGATCGACGTCAGAGATATAGGTCTATAGTTTTGCGCATCTGCTCGACGACCCTTCTTGAAGACTGGGACTACCTGTGCTCTTTTCCAATCATTTGGATCCTTCCGTTCCTCTAGAGACTTGCGGTACACGGCTGTTAGAAGGGGGGCAAGTTCTTTCGCGTACTCTGTGTAGACTCGAATTGGTATCCCGTCAGGTCCAGTGGGCTTTCCTCTGTTGAGTGATTCCAGTTGCTATTCCTTGGACACTTATTTCTATGTCAGCCATCTTTTCGTTTCTGCGAGGATTTAGAGAAGGAACTGCAGTGCGGTCTTCCTCTGTGAAACAGCTTTGGAAAAAGGTGTTTAGTATTTCAGCTTTACGCGTGTCATCCTCTGTTTCAATGCCATCATCATCCCGGAGTGTCTGGATATGCTGTTTCGAGCCACTTACTGATTTAACGTAAGACCAGAACTTCCTAGAATTTTCTGTCAAGTCGGTACATAGAATTTTACTTTCGAATTCACTGAACGCTTCACGCATAGCCCTCCTTACGCTAACTTTGACATCGTTTTAGCTTCTGTTTGAGAGGTTTTAGCTGCGTTTAAACTTAGAGTGAAGCTCTCTTTGCTTTCGCAGTAGTTTCCTAACTTTGCTGTTGTACCACGGTGGGTTTTTCCCGTCCCTCACAGTTTTACTCGGCACGTACCTGTCTAAAACGCATTTTATGATTGCCTTGAACTTTTTCCATAAACACTCAACATTGTCAGTGTCGGAACAGAAATTTTCGTTTTGATCTGTTAGGTAGTCTGAAATCTGCCTTCTATTACTCTTGCTAAACAGAGAAACCTTCCTCCCTTTTTTTATATTCCTACTAACTTCCATATTCAGGGATGCTGCAACGGCCTTATGATCACTGATTCCCTGTTCTGTACATACAGAGTCGAAAAGTTCGGGTCTGTTTGTTATCAGTAGGTCCAAGATGTTATCTCCACGAGTCGGTTCTCCGTTTAATTGCTCGAGGTAATTTTCGGATGTGCACTCAGTATAATGTCACTCGATGCTCTGTCCCTACCACCCGTCCTAAACATCTGAGTGTCCCAGTCTATATCTGGTAAATTGAAATCTCCACCTAAGACTATAACATGCTGAGAAAATTTATGTGAAATGTATTCCAAATTTTTTCTCAGTTGTTCTGCCACTAATGCTGCTGAGTCGGGAGGTCGGTAAAAGGAGCCAATTATTAACCTAGCTCGGTTGTTGAGTGTAACCTCCACCCATAATAATTCACAGGAACTATCTAATTCTATTTCACTACAGGATAAACTACTACTAACAGCGACGAACACTCCACCACCGGTTGCATGCAATCTATCCTTTCTAAACACCGTCTGTACCTTTGTAAAAATTTCTGCAGAATTTATCTCTGGCTTCAACCAGCTTTCTGTACCTATAACGATTTCGGCTTCGGTGCTTTCTATCAGCGCTTGAAGTTCCGGTACTTTATCAACGCAGCTTCGATAGTTTACAATTACAATACCGATTGCTGCTAGGTCCCCGCATGTTCTGACTTTGCCCTGCACCCGTTGAGGCTGTTGCCCTTTCTGTACTTGCCCAAGGCCATCTAACCTAAAAAACCGACCAGCCCACGCCACACAACCCCTGCTACCCGTGTAGCCGCTTGTTGCGTGTAGTGGACTCCTGACCTATCCAGCGGAACCCGAAACCCCACCACCCTATGGCTCAAGTCGAGGAATCTGCAGCCCACACGGTCGCAGAACCGTCTCAGCCTCTGATTCAGACCCTCCACTCGGCTCTGTACCAAAGGTCCGCAGTCAGTCCTGTCGACGATGCTGCAGATGGTGAGCTCTGCTTTCATCCCGCTAGCGAGACTGGCAGTCTTCACCAAATCAGATAGCCGCCGGAAGCCAGAGAGGATTTCCTCCGATCCATAGCGACACACGTCATTGGTGCCGACATGAGCGACCACCTGCAGATGGGTGCACCCTGTACCCTTCATGGCATCCGGGAGGACCCTTTCCACATCTGGAATGACTCCCCCCGGTATGCACACGGATTGCATATTGGTTTTCTTCCCCTCTCTTGCTGCCATATCCCTAAGGGGCCCCATTACGCGCCTCCTTTGTAGTGACTTCCTGGGCCGTAGTAACTCCATTCTTCTTCTGTGCACATTTCCTGTTAGCTTGAAGTTTTCCAACCACTAAATAAATGATAGCCGGCCAGAAACAGGACTTGGGGCTGGAATATTGAAGCGTGCATGAAATACATGCTGCACTTTAACTGGCTGCTATTATAGAACAGTGGGCCACTAACTAGACCACATGGCAGCAGGATATTTAAAATTCTGTTATGTGAAGTTCAGAAACCAAAATCAATTTCCGAAAGACGTTCCATGCATCTCTCAAAAATTCTCGAGAAAATAGACTGTGTGGTTTTCCGAGTGTCTGTAGTACTCTAAAGTAAGATCACTGTTTCAACAGGCACCGTGGCATTTTGGTAGAATATATGCTATTCAACACATATCTAATTACACTAGTTAACAAATTTAAACTTTTTTTCTGCATCTGGTTAGTAAATGGGTGGATTTACCTAATTTTGGGGTGCTGAATACACTGGCAAAATCAGTTTTCCTCTATGACTTCACATTTCCTAGATACACAGCAGAATAAAAAATGGTAATAGCGAAAATTGACACAATTAAGTCAAACAAAAATACACATTCATAACGTTTGAAGTCAGTATTATTTTTTATGTATGTATGGGCATGATGCCAATAAAAGGTTCAAATTAGTTTTCCGGGAAGAAATGAAGGTGAGAATGTAAAAAGTGAATTTTAAGCGACATTCTGCACCCCATGTTCTTAGAGCTGTCCAACAGATAATTCACAGTGGTAACATAGTTTTCGTCTTTTCCCTTACCCAAAAGGCCCGTCACAATTGCTTTAAAAGAAGACCAAGCAGCTAATTGGATATCTGTGAGTTTAGTATCAAAGGCTGGATCTTTCAGCAATTTTCTTGTTTGTGGTCCAACAAATATAGCCACTTTCAGCTTTGCCTCACTTAATTTGGGAAACTTTTCTTTTAAGTGATTGAAGGCCTCACCTTCTTTATCCAGAGTTCTTACAAAGTTCTTGATAAGGCCCAATTTGATATGAAGGGGAGGCAAAATTATTTTATCGGGTTCAATCAGTGGGGAATTGTTCACATTTACGTTTCCAGGAACATATGACATCCTTATAGGCCATTCCTTGACTGTATAGTGGTTCTTGGTGTCACGGCTTGTAACCTCCCCCTCACTTATCGACCTCAATGACAGTGAAAAATTAAACCGCGTGTACCTAATGGAAATTTGGGAAAAAGCAATCGTCACCGAAGTCAATTTGTCGGTAAAGAGGGAGGAAAGGATTACGTCTAAATGAAATGAAAAATGCAAATGAAACTGGTGGAAATTAATTTTGAAAAGGGGTAAAGTTAATAAAGAAAGTAAATGTGCGGCCGTTACGTTAACAATTAACTAGCGGTAATTAGATATTTGTGATTTGGGGGAAATTACGGTCGCCAGTCCTAAGGACAATTACTGTAGTAACTGAAAAAGAAAGGTTATTACACATATAATTAGCACTAGAAGCGTGGCAACTGAAGTTTGACACGTGTAGTGTGAAAACTGAAAGTTTGCCAGAAGTAATAAATTTCGCTACACTCTGACTTAATTTAGCAAAAGAATTAATAAAACCGGAAAATCTAAAGTTAATTTAGTGACTGAAGTTAATAGTGAGCTTTCTTTCTGAAGCACATCGAAATTCAGTAAAATACGGTTAGTCTTGGACTACCTCAACAATCAATTCAAAAGCTACCTGAATCCACGCAATTTAGAAATAAGAGATTTAACTTTGAACTTGAATTAAATGATTCTGAACAATTAACAATAGTAAAATTTAGTACGTACCAAGCTGAGCTGCAGTCACAGGTAAGCTAAAATACGGTAACAAAACTCGCACTCTTAATTTGTGCTTGTGTAATCTAAATATTGTAGCCAGCTATGAATACCTTAACTGAACTTTGAAATTAAAGCAGTGAAATCGAATGATGCTGGCGTTTGAATTTCAACGACACTCGGGTTCATTCCGGAAAAGGAAGGGACCCTGCTTGGTAATGCAATTGGGACAATGGGCAACAAAGGTTCATGCTAAGTTGCTGTAATTTTGTGATGCAACAATTTTAAAAGTTTGAAAAGTTGAGGTCTGCCATACAGTTCTAAAACTTTATGTGTTTCCAGTCTTCCTCGTTGGTTGATTGAAGGTTTGAAGCCGTCGATCGAGGAGGTGGCGACAGTCACTCATTGTTGGCCGTCGCTGTTGCAGAAGCTGGATGTTGGCGCGCCTTCTTCTCGACACGGTCACCAGACGAAACGGGCTCTTGATGTGTGCCAGCTAATGCTTCCCGTCCGCGACACCATGTCAGAAACTATCATCGCAAGTCGAGCGCAATTACATGCTGCCAAACCCCAAAAGCGCAGCAACTCGCGGGAGCTTCACACAACACACCTGCTCCACTGCACCACCCCAGCCAGACTCCCCCTCTGTCCGCGCTCCACGCGACAGAGTTAACACTACCAAAGATCCTAAACACTTTGGTTCTCCACACGACCTATCAATGTATTCGTTCGATAGCATAGTTTTCTCTAGGCAAAACCCAGCGAAAAATACAAATAATATTTACAAAACAACCAATTATGTATCGACATAAATGCATAAATATATATACATATACAAATAGTAAAACAATTACAATATATAAAGACACAGAAATGTCATATCTTGAGGTAACAAAACAAGGAAAAAAAATTATAGTGCAATAGATGGAAATACCCCGAGGG